>NW_003852423.1:4505343-4531788 GCF_000181295.1 Otolemur garnettii | reverse complement strand
GTGGGGAGAATTGACAGAAGGAAGAAGGGCATGAGGCGGGATCTCACTTAATGTGCACATGTGCACGTCGTGAGGGTGTATAACATGCCCCTGGGTGAGGGGTGCTTTTACAACCAGAACTTTACCTGGGAAGTGAGAACAATGTAATCTTAAAAATCGTATCCTCATATTAATTCAAAATTTAAAAAAAAGAAGAGAAACACGGTTTAACATTTACAGAGCCAGAAATCAGTCCACTGAAAATCCATTTAATGAATAGCTAGGTAAATTATAACCAGAGGATAAGGCTATTATTCATGACCGGTCAAAATGAAAGTTCACCTCTGCCATAATGAATCACTGTACAGATACATAATGCAACCCTACAAGGAGAATATGGGTGACAAACTGGTTTGTAAGTACCTTCAGCCTCTAGGAGGCTGAAGTGGGTGGATTGCTTAAGCTCAGGAGTTCAAGACCAGCCTGAGCAAGAATGAGACCCCATCTCTAAAAATAGCCAAGTGTTATGGCAGGCCATTGTAGTTGCATCTACTCATGAGGCTGAGGCAAGAGGATTGCTTGAGCCGAGTCTGAGGTTGCTGTGAGCTATGACATCATAGCACTCTACTCAGGGCAACAGAATGAAATTCTGTCCAAAAAAAAAAGTAATTGAGATTCATCACTATATAAGAAAACTTCAAATGCACTATAATTTTACTGCTCATCTATTAAAGAAAGTGAAAAGGGATTTTCCCAAATTTGTCCTAAATTCTAGTAATTCAAATGGTATTATCAAATATCAAATTTTGGAGCTTATAGAAACTTTATTTTTCCTTGAGACAAAGTATCCCTCTGTTGCCCAGGCTAGAGTGCCATGGCATCAGCCTAGCCCACAGTAACCTCTAACTCCTAGGTTCAAGAGATCCTCCTCTCACCCTCTGGAGTAGCTGAGATTGAACCCAGCTAATTTTTCTATTTTCTAGTAGAGACAGGGTCTCACTTTTGCTCAGACTCATCTGAAACTCCTGTGCTCAAGCAATCCCCCCACCTTGGCCTCCCAGAGCTAGGATTATAGGTCTGAGCCCTGGTGCTGGGCCTGAGAAACTTTTCTAAACTGTCAATGATAAAGAATAACCTTAGTCAGGGGCAGCACCTGTGGCTCAAGGGGTAGGGCACTGGCCCCATATACCAGGGGTGGCAGGTTCAAGCCCGGCCCTGGCTAAAATTGCAAAAAGAATAACCTCAGTCACCTGTGCTAAAGAAAGACCAAATTATCTTTTGTTCCCTCTAAAGGAAATTGCCTTATGTTATTAATGTCATAAATTAAAAGGCAGTCAAAAAGAATATCTCAGGTAGCGCCTGTGGCTCAAAGGAGCAGGGCACCGGCCCCATGTGCCGGAGGTGGTGGGTTCAGCACCAGCCAAAAAAATGCAAAAAAAAAAAAAGCATATCTCGGGCGGCACCTGTGGCTCAGTGGGTGGGGTGCCAGCCCCCTGTACTGAGGGTGGTGGGTTCAAACCCAGCCCCAGCCAAACTGCAACAAAAAAAATAGTGGGGAGGTGCCTGTAGTCCCAGCTACTCAGGAGGCTGAGGCAAGGGAATCATCTAAGCCCAGCAGTTGAAGGTTGCTGTGAGCTGTGTGACGCCATGGCACTCTACCAAGGGTGATAGAGTGAGACTCTGTCTCTACCAAAAAAACCCATAGGCTCAAAAAATACCAGGTAAGGTATTATAGGACTGTTAATTAATATTACATTTATTTTATATTTTGTGATTTCTGTGGTATTTGTATTCTCTTTAAATTTTCAAATTTTGTGGTTTTTTTAAATTAAAATTCTAAATAAATACTTGCTTTTATAACTATTTTTTATTTTTAAATGTTTATCCATTTGTTTAAACAAGACTTTTCTCCAGCCGTATTGTATGAATTTCTACTTCCAGACAACCTGGAAGTGTCCCTGGGAATATTTGCAAAAGCTTCAGTTAGTCCTTCTCCATTCTCCTCCGTCCCCAGAGTCATCTGTATCTTGCTTTTTGTTAAGCTATGATTCTATTGGTAGTATTCATATTTCATAATCATATGCTTATTATACTGCCATTTCTTGACTTATTAGGTTTCAGCCATTATCTGCGGCTTCTTCTTTGAGAGACACAAGTTTAATCCTCTAAACATTGTTTCTCTTTCACCTCTGACATTATTTTTAGTCAAATAAATAATCAGTATTTATGTCCTGACTCTGCAAACATCATACACTGCAGAGCCAAGACTTACAACATAATTACAGTTTCTTTGTAATACAACTTTGTGTTTTTGTTGCTGTTTCAAATTGCCTCAGCTCTGCCTTTGTGTGATGTGCTTATACCAGCCTCTGTTTCCCCCAGGGCGCCACCCGATCATTATCCTTCTGGTTTCCCCCCTTCGCTAGAGCCCTCAGCCGTGCTCCAGTCTGAGCCACTACGTCCTCAGCCATCTTGATAGCGGCGGTTCTGCTCAGGACTTTCCTTTGACATTGTCCTTACTGAATCTAGCACTACCAGATCCATCTCGAATTTTACTCCACTGTTTCCTTTGAGGGAAGTAAATTTTGCATATGTAAATTAATGGCTTTATTGTACACTCACACTGGGTGGCTAGGTCTTTAATTGTAGGTAAAAATCATTTTCTCTGTGTATTTTGGAAATATTGCTCCATTTTCTTCTAGATCCAGATTACCTACCAAGAAGTCATGTGATATTCTGATACTGTGATCTATTCTTTCTGTAAACTTTCAGGATGTTCTTCTTAGGCCTTGTGTTCTAAAATCTCTTGATGATTTGGAATTAGATGAAGGTAAAGGTATGTTATCACTTGTTAGCTACTCAGTGGATTCTTTCATTCTGAATATTTATGCCCTTTATTTCTAGATCGACTTATTCACCTATTAGTCTGTCTGTGTATCTACCTATTTATTTATCTGTTGCTCTCTTTACTTATCTACCTACCTACTTTCCTCTTTTTGTTTTCACTCATTCCAAAACTTCCTTAGTGAAATCCTGGGACTTCTCCATTGATTTTATATGTCTCTTAGATTTTCTCCAATACTTCTCTACTTCCCATCTCTTTTTATTTTGGGTTTATTTTTTGGGACATTTCTTGGACCTCATCTTTAAAACTTTTCATTGAAGGTTTTATTTTGACTATTATATTTTTAATTACTAAAAAACTCTTTCTTGTTCTATTATCCTATTATTGTTCCATAAATATCTTTTTTTAAAAGATACAGTCTTGCCAAGTTGCCCAGTTGCCAAGGCTGAACTCAAACTCCAGGGCTCAAACTATTCTCCCCCCGAACCCTCCCAACTGTGGCTACTGGTGTACACCACCAGACATATGTTTTTCTTACATATGAGTATAATACCTTATCATCTCCATGAGGATACAGAAAAAATATTTTTAAAATGTTCCTTTTATGTACAACTAAGGGCACAACAACTAAACCAACAGTCTTCTGAATGAGAGAAAATACTGTCAGGGCTGATAACTAGAATCTAAGAGAACTGGAATTAATCAACAAGAAAAGAGCAAACAATTCCATTTATAAGTGGGCAAGAGACTTGAACAGAAACTTCTTTAAAGAAGATAGACACCTGGCCAACCAAAACATGAAAAAATGCTCATCATCCCCTTTGAGAAACGCAAATCAAAACTACTCTGAGCTATCACCTAACGCCAGTGAGAATGGTCCATATCACAAAATGCCAACGGTGGAGGTACCGGCATGGTTGTGGAGAGAAGGGAATAATCTTACATTGTTGGTGGGATTGCAAACTAACAGAACCTCTATGGAAAGAAGTATGGAGAATCCTCAAAGAACTAAAAGTAGATCTTCCATTTGATCCCATAATCTCACTATGTATCTACCCAGAAGAAAAAAATCATTTTTATCGTAAGGACATTTACACTGGCATGTTTATAGTAGTTCAATTCATAATTGCCAAGATGTGGAATCAGCCCAGGTGCCCATCAACACATGAAAGGATCAATAATGTGATATGTGTCTATCATGGGATACTATTCAGCCATAAAAAATATGGAGACTTTACATCTTTTGTATTAACCTGGATGTAGTTGAAATGGCTTCTTAGTAAAGTATCACAAGAATGGAAAAGCAAGCATCCAATACACTCAATACTAATATGAAATCAATAGATAAACAAGGAAACACCCACATGAAAGGAAAACACGATTATATTCAAGTGGAGAAGGAAGGAGAAAAAGTGGAAAGAGGTGTGGGGCGATTGGTCAACTCTCACCTAACGTGTACAATGTAAGGGTACACAGCACACCCCCTGGGTGCAGGGTTCACTACAACTTAAACTTTACCTTAAACATGCAAAGGATGTAGCCTCATCATTTGTGCCCTCATATTAATCTGAAATAAAAATAAATATAAGATAAATGTTCCTTTTAGTGTACGAATTAGCTCTTTTTTTAGTAACTTTATTTTTTCCATTGACTTGTTTAAATTTCTCTCACATTGGAACATTTTCTAAAATGTCTGGTATTCCACAGTTGTAAACGTTTACTCACAACTTCACAGTCATTTTAGTAGAGTGAGAAAAAGGAAAAGATGGAAATGGTTAGTCAAGTATTTTTAACTAAAATGTTGCTTGTCTTTTGACTTTGCTATGGTAATTTATTATCTACAATTTTTTAAAAAATCATTGTTGGGAATTCATTGAGAGTACAAAGAACCAGGTTACACTAGTTGCATTCGTTAGGTATTTTTTTGTTTGTTTGTTTGTTTTGGAGTTTTTGCAGTTTTTTTTTTTTTTTGGTTGGGGCTGAGTTTGAACCCACACCTCTGGTGTATGAGGACAGAGCCCACTCCTTGAGACAGGCGCCACCCCAGGTATTTTTTTTTAAGCTTTTGGTATAGTTAAATTTGTCAATTTAACGTAAAAATTAAATTAAATTCTGTCAAATGTCTTACCTCTTATCCCAACAGTATTTATTGATAGTCTTTCTTCTTGCCATTAATTTTAAATATTGATTTTTTCATATACTAAAATCCCCTACATGCTTAGACCTCTTGCTCAGTTTTCTATTATTTTTCTGTAGTAGTATAACAATAATTATTCTCTATCACGCATGTTGGTATAGTACAGTCTGTTTCCTCTTTCTTCTTTTACAAAGTTATCTTGTCAATTCTTTTTTTTGAGACAGAGCCTCAAGCTGTCCCCCTGGGTAGAGTGCTGTGGCATTACAGCTCACAGCAACCTCCAACTCCTGGGCTCAAGCGAGTCTCCTGCCTCTGCCTCCCAAGTAGCTGGGACCACAGGCGCCCGCCACAACGCCCAGCTATTTTTTGGTTGCAGCTGTCATTGTTGTTTGGCGGGTCCGGGCCGGGGATTCAAACCCGCCACCTTAGATATACATGGCTGGTGCCTTAGCCGGTTGAGCTATAGGTGCCGAGCCTATCTTGTCAATTCTTGAAGCCTCTTCTCACATATAAATTTTAGAATTCAAAATGTGTCAAATTGCACAGAAATTTTTGTTGGTCTTTTGATTTTGATTATTTTACCTATTTGATTAGGGGATTATGAATGAAGTTTTCTCATCAACACAGTCTATCTGTCCCTTTATCCAGAACTTCTTTTACATACTTCGGCAATCTATTTTTCTCCATCGATTTCGTATATCAATATTTAGAATGGTTTCATCAGCTAAAGCTATTTAATCACCTATTCCAATTTTCCAACATCGCTTTTGACTTTGAACATGGGCCATGTGACACAGCCAGTTGCCATTCTTTCCAGTCATTGTATATTGTGTTGCCTGGTAAAACGTGTACCCTGAATAGAGAAATTCAGGTTCAAGGTCCTAACTGATAAAGATTTGCCTTTGAAATAAAACAACAAAGGAAATAAGGAACAAAACTTCCAAAACCGAAGAGGTATCAGTTTCCTTCAGTGCACAGTAGACCCCTCTTGCCCTGTGGACAGAAGTTTTTTTTTGAGACAGAGTTTCACTTTGTTACCTTCTGTAGAGTGCAGTGCTGTCACAGCTCACAGCAACCTCCAGCTCTTGGGCTTAGGTGATTCTCTTGCCTCAGCCTCCAAAGTAGCTGGGACTACAGGCCCCCGCCACAACGCCCGGCTACTTTTTGTTGCAGTTTGGCTGGGGCTGGGTTCGAACCTGCCACCCTGGGTATATGGGGCTGGCACCCTACTCAGCCACAGGCACCACCCTGGACAGGGGTTTGATATGGTCCATCTGTCAGCCACAGGTGGCGTACGGGGCTCTAAGATTGTGCTTAATCATATTCACTTTGTCCTGATTCTGTACCACCATTTGGGTCTTCAGGGATGCCAAGAGACCAACCTCAGCATGACCTGCAGCCATCCTGTCCTGACTCCCTATGAACCAACCTGACCTTCCAAATATGACCTTGATGGGCTCTTTTGGCTTTCAGTAACTGTTAAGCTCAAAATGGGCTATCTTACACTACTCAATTGTTCATGTCCCCTGGCCTTATCGGCGTTTTGGCAGTTATCCAGGAGTCGGTGTGAACACACAGCAGTTAGTCAGCAATCAGGGTGGCCAAACGTTTGCCCAGCAAGCTGATTGTTCTCTTTTCTTTTTCTTTTTTTTTTTTTTTTTGAGACAGAGCCTCAAGCTGTACCCCTGGGTAGAGTGCCGGGGCATCGCAACTCATAGCAACCTCCAACTCCTGGGCTCAAGCAAGTCTACTGCCTCAGCCTCCCAAGTAGCTGGGACCACAGGCGCCCGCCACAACGTCTGGCCATTTTTTGGTTGCAGCCATCATTGTCATTTGGCGGGCCGGGGTGGATTCGAACTCGCCACCTTAGGTGTATGTGGCTGGTACCTTAGCCACTTGAGCCACAGGCGCCGAGCCTGATTGTTCTCTTTTCTTTCTGCTCAGGTACTCCAAACCTAGGCCTCGGAAGGAAAGCCTACCACCAACAGCCGCAGTCTAACACTACTGATAAACCAAGTTGTGGTTTATAACTGTTTAGAAAGAACCTCAGAAGTAGAGCCCATCAGTCTGCAAAGGGAGACCTGGCAACAGAGTTCATCAGAGGGCACGAGAGCATTGTCTCTGAGCCCTTGCTCAGAATCCCGGTTCTCTCCACCAGGGCTCCCATTTGGTGTATCCTGACTTCTGGGCAGTTCCTTCTTGTGTGTAGGTTGCTCTGACATATCCTGGACATGATGGTAAACTCCGAGGAGAATAATAAAAGGGCCAACAGGAGTGAGAGCTCAAATGAAGTCCAGTAATGGTAACAGTCAAGATGATTATAATACTGAAGACTAACTCTATGCCAGGCACTGTAAAAACTGTTTCATATATGTTAACTCACATAATCCTCACGATGAACTTCTGTCATTATTCTTGCTTTCTGGATCATAAAATTGAAGCACAGAGAGCTTAAAAAACTTTTTGAGGTCACATAGCCAGGAGATACCAAAGGTAGAATTTAAACGCAAGCCAGCTAGCTCCTGCATCTTTAAATCTAAACACTTCAGTGCCTCCAGATTTCATTCAAATGTTCACCATCAGGCATGAGTTTCAGGGAGACACTACGTCAGGAGCTACTGTTATGCTGCCCACTATCAACCTAAGCAGTCACGGTGCCCCCGTGTCACGAGATTATGTGGTTTAGCCTCCACAATGCAGCTCATCCTGTCACCTTGGTAACACCCATGACTGTGGGCTATTTGCCCAAATCCTAATAGTCTTACCACGGAATAGGCTTCTTGCTTGGATTTGGGCAGAGTCATCAGGCTAATAATTTATTCTTGGCCATTCCCATGCTATTCCCAAGTGCCAGGCTCACATTCGGTAGGCTAGGACCCATGGTACTTTAGTACATAGAAAAAGGATTTAACTTCTAAAATCAGAAGAAGAAAATGAATGTAAGAATAATAAGCTCATCCTGGATTCTCCATCTTTATACCAACCGAGTCATAAAATATAATTTTTAATATATGTTGAGGAGAAAGTCTCCTGCAATGCACAGGAGCTGGCAACCTCAGCCCTCATAGTGCAGCCCTGCCAGGGAAGAGGAGTTATTTTTGGCTGTATGACAAGTTGTCCTAAAGTTTCACAACTTTAAACAATAAGCGTCTATTATTTCGTGCAGTTACTGAGGACCAGGAATCTGGGAGTGGCTCTGCTAGGCTGTTCTGACTGAGGTTTCTGGAAAGGTAAGGCTGCAACTGGTGAGGCCTGTGGCAGGAAGACCTGCCCGCTCCCCATCCTTCCCTGGCCGCCAGCCATATACTTCAGTTCCTCACACTGGGCCTCTTCTGAAGCTGCCTGAGTGTCCTGACCAAGCAGCAGCTGGCTGTCTCCAGAGTGAGCAACCCTGGGGAGAGAAAGTGACCATGACAAAAGCCACGGTCTATTTGGTTTTATTATTATTATTATTATTATTAAATGTTAGATTACAATCGTAGTTGTATACATTTATGGGCTATAATGTGATGATTTGATATACAACATGGAATGCTTGAATCAAGCTAATTAACAGTCCTTTATGGCAACTCAAACTCATTTATTTTTTGTGGTTAAGACATTTAAAATTTACTCTTAGTTATTTTGAAATATACCCTTGCATTGTTCACATGAGGTGAGATCCCACCAATGCCTTTCCTCCTTCCACCAATCACCCTCCCTACTTCCCTCCTCTTCCCCCCCAGACAATATTTGTGTTTTATCATTTCTATGAATGTGTGTTTATATATTGGTTTCATAATAGTATTGAATACATTGGATACTTTCTTTTCCCATTCTTGAGATGCTTTACTAAGAAGAATGTGTTCCAACTCCATCCAGATAAACATAAAAGATATAAAGTCTCCATCTTTTTTTGTTTGTTTATTTTTTGCAGTTTTTGGCTGGGGACAGGGTTTGAACCCACCGCCTCCAGCATATGGGGCCAGCACCCTACTCCTTGAGCCAAGGCACTGCCCAAAGTCTCCATATTTTTTATGGCTGAATAGTATTCCATGGTATACATATACCACAGTTTAATCCATTCATGGGTTGATGGGCATTTGGGTTGCTTCCATGACTTGTCAATTATGAATTGGGCTGCAATAAACATTCTGGTCTTTGTAAAATGTAAATGTCTGGTAAAATGTCTGTGTAAAATGATTTTGCTCTTCTGAGTAGATATGGTAATGGAATTGCAGGATCAAATGGTATGTCAACTTTTAGTTCTTTGAGTATTCTCCATCTTTCTTTCCATAAAGGTCATAGCTATTGTTTTTGCTTAACACAACAAAGCTTGTTTTTCATATGTGCTACATATCAAGGAGATTTCGCTCGTCACAGTTACCCAGAGACCCGGACTAATGGAAGTTCCATCTTCATAAATGATATAGTTTGGATATTTGTCCTCTCCAAATCTCATTTAGAAATTTGATTCCCAGTGTTGGAGCCAGGGTGTGTTGGGAGATGTTTGGGTCATGGGGGAGGATCCCTTATGGCTGACTTGATTGTGCTCTTCTCACAGCAGTGAGTTCAGGCTCTGTTAGATCTGATTGATAAGAAGAACCTGACACCTTCTCTCTCTTCCTTTCTGTGATGCCAGCCCCCTTTCCCCTTATGCCAGAAGTAAAAGCTTCTTGAAGGCCATACCAGAAGCAGATGCTGCCCCATGCTTCTTGGACAGCCCATAGACCAGTGAGCCAAATAAACCTCTTTTCTCTATAAGTTACCCAGCTTTGGACATTCCTTTACAGCAACTCAAATGAACTAATACAACATACAGAATTGCAGAGCCAGGGAAAAGATGGTGAACTACATTTTGGCTTCTAAAACATTATTTTTATGATTTGAAGCACTTTTATAATTTGGAAGATTTCCAAGTGTTTCCAAGACCCTGTCCTCTGAACTTTCTTTTTATAATAAAATTCAATTCAGTTTCATCAAACCATGTAGTTCCAAGGAGGTTCCCCCCCCCTTTTTTTTTTTTGCAGTTTTGGCCAGGGCTGGTTTTGAACCTACCACCTCCGGCACATGGGGTCGGCACCCTACTCCTTTGAGCCACAGGTGCCGCCCAGGAGTTACATCTTTTTCTGAAGCTAGAGGTTCTAATCTAAAAAGAATAGGAAGAGTGTCTTCATAAACATTAAAACACAAACTCTGCTTAATAGTCATCATAGAACAAATAGTAAATACACATTAACTGCCATGTGAGTTGTATTTAACTCATGCTAGTTTTGAGCCAGGGGCCTCATAGATCTGTGAAAACTCTGTTCATTGCTTTTGCTGTCAATCAGCACATCTGCCCTCCCTCTTGTTATTCTGCTCCAAGCACACAAGTGCTGGACTATGTTCTCTGATTGCTGTAACTAGAAAGGATTATTTTGGTTTTGAAGTTTTTATTCTATTTTCATAATAAAATACCGTGGCCCAGAGGGAGGATCCCCAGAAAAAGTAAGGCCTAAGAAAACAGAGGTCTTCTCGAGGATACCCCAAGGATATACCTGTGAGGTCCTCCCCATGATAACTCAGGTCTAGGAATTCGTAAAAATTTAACTTCCTGGGACCTGGAGGCTGACGCTTGCTTCCGCTTCTGTGAAAACCCACAGTTTGTAAGCTGGAGCCAGCTTCTCCAGCTTGATTCAAACTGACCAATGAGAAAGGGAACCATGGGAGAACTTTTTGGCTGGAAATAAAAGGGAGCAGACTAAGCCAGTCACGTGACAGATCCTTGGAAAATCAGGATGCCCCCCGGACACCATCCTGGAAAACTAAACTCTGGGTATTTTTGCAAGGGGAAGTTTTGGACCAGTAATTCTCCATCTCATCTCCCAATTTATTGACCAGGCAGTCACCTGAAAAACAACTGCTTATATCCTTGCCCTATGTGGATCTCAACCACTTCAAACTGAAGACCCAAGAATGTTCCTGTAAACACCTCTCCCCTTCCTCTCTCATTTTCCTTTTTCCTCACAGTAACCCACACCACCCTCCATCCCTCCATCCTACAGGAAGCAGTCAAAGAGATACCATGCCCATCATCCTGCCTCCTTATAATAGACTAAAAAGACCAGGATGATAGAGTCAAATGAAGGGACCTGCCCAGATAGAACCAATCCTCACAGGAAGAAATGAATGCATAGAATGTCCCACCCAAGAAAAAGGGAATGCGCCAATCCCTACCCTTCCAACTCTTTAAAATTCCCATCCACCTTAACCCATGTGCTGACTTCCTTCTAGAACTCAGCTCGCTCACACAGGGGTGGAAATAAAGGCCATATTGCCCATACAGAACCTGGACTCTGTTTTCTTTCATTTTGTGTTTTGGAATAATCTTTTATTTTTGGTCTTTGACCTCTCATTGAGGAGCACAACAATTTTGGGACTCTGGGTCTGCCAAGCTCCGCCAGCTGAAATAAAGCCCTTCCTCCAGTGTTTGGGTATTCTTTCTCTCCATTGGACCTCATCTTCCTGCAACAGCCCCAGGAGACATAAAGGCTTTTTCTTGAATGGCAATCAGTGTGTTATAAAGGCCTGGGCAGATGCGCACCCTTGATTTAAGATGCCCTTGGGGTACTGTGTCAGGGTGGCAGAGGGAAAGAGGAACTTTATGGTTATACTCTTTTCATATCTGTGTCTACATAGGTCAAGTCATTCATGAAAATCAATCCCATGTTATACATGTAACTACATTCTTTATAGTAGTCAGTACAACTTTCATTTTTTCTTTGTAATCTAACTCCATCCTTTATGGTCAATCATGTCATTTGATTTCTTTCTTTTTTTTTTTCAGTTTTTGGCCTGGGTTGGGTTCGAACCCACCACCTCTGTTATATGGGGCTGGTGCCACAGGTGCCACCCAATCATGTCATTTGAATCACACCAATTAAAACATTCCTTAGGTCCATTCTCACTCTCTCCTACATCAAAAGTATCGGAAATTAATCTAATTTCTGCCTGAAAGTTTCCACTCAGAAGTCTGGCAGGGGCTTGAGAAGATCACAGTCCCTCAGCCTGGCCTAATACTCTGGCCCCAGCTATTAGCTAGTGCCATTCATCAAACATTAAGCTTCCCCCTAACTTCAGGGATCCTTGGCTACTTGGCTGTAGTTCTGAGAAAGCAGGGAACCAAGTTTGAGGTCACCCTGCCCTCACCTCAGGTATCTTTGTTTAACAACTGGGTAGGGCCAGTTGGAGTTAAGAGAAAATAACTGTTAGGTAAATGTCACTAACACAATCCCTTTAGTGACACAAAGGCTAGCCTGTCTGTACCCAGGGGTTCCTGGCATTCTCTTATTTATCTTCTAGATGTCCCTTCTAAATATAAGTGAAGCGAAGTAGGGCATAAAACTGTTACTGAACAAAGAGGGTCCAGCTGCCTGTTACTGTTAGCCAACATGCAAAGATGGGGATAGGTCCATCAAACCTTATTTATTACAAGGCAGGATTCTGGAGAACAGCAAGAGTAGCCCTTCCAAGACTGTTCTCTTTTATTTTTAAATTACAGTTTATACTTAATGGTTCACAGTAAAGATCACAATAACCCTTATTTTAAATAATAATGAGCACAATTCAGTGAAAATCTCTTACAACATTTCTAATTCAAAAGTTAATTTCTAAAGTAAGGATCACAATAACTCTTAGCTTAAATAATAAACAGCACGACTCAGTGACAATCTATTACAACATTTCCAATTCAAAAGTTAATTGCTAAACTATTCAAAGTGGGCATCTTTTAGGGTGAGAAACAGTAAGAATGGGAGACGAGAGGTGAAGGACAGCTGTGTCATGTCTGCCCTGGCCTGGCAGACCCTATTTTATTCTCACTACATGTGCTTTCATTACTGTATTTCTTATCTATGAAATAAATTTTGAACGAAAATAATCACTGTGATTCATTGTATTTTTTTTTTTTTTTTTTTTTTTGAGACAGAGCCTCAAGCTGTCCCCCTGGGTAGAGTGCCATGGCATTACAGCTCACAGCAACCTCCAACTCCTGGGCTCAAGCGAGTCTCCTGCCTCTGGCTCCCAAGTAGCTGGGACCACAGGTGCCCGCCACAGCGCCCGGCTATTTTTTGGTTGCAGCCATCATTGTTGTTTTGGCGGGTCCGGGCTGGGGATTCGAACCCGCCACCTTAGGTGTACGTGGCTGGCGCCTTAGCCGGTTGAGCTATAGGCGCAGAGCCGATTCATTGTATTAATACGAGGGTCAACTTTAACATATCCAGGGGAACAATGATTACAACATATAGTAAAAGTAGACAGGAAACGCAGGGTATATTGGATGTGGTAACATACAAATATTTTTAAAATAAAAATAATTCTTACACTAATAGCTAAGGTTTTCAACTAACTTAAATCAAGTAACCAGGAGTATAATTGATTAAGATCAAAACTGAGAATGTTTTTCTTTTGGGCGATATTTTGAAGTGCATCTTGGATTCATTGTATGTGGTGTTCCATCAAGGGAGAATTATCTGACAAACTAAAACGGCACATTTTTGAAAACTCTGGACATCTATGATTATGTCTCAGAAGTAAGTAATCAATGGCTGCTCGGTTTTCTAAGACAGTTTCTCAGACTTGTGTGTTAATGGCCTCGTGGCATTCAGTGTTTTTACCATGGCACAAGCTAGCCGACTTATCTCAACATTTAACTTAGTTATTTTAGCTGGCATCATAAATAAAGATAAGGAAATATACTCATCTGGGCTGAAGAGGTGAACATCACTCTGGCAATCTGTGGAGAGACTAAGATCTCAGATCTGCTGAGTTTTTCCAGGTTCAGTGTTGTTCAGATCTTGCACCTTGGGCAAGAAAGTACTAATCTCCCTAGAGAACAGGGCTCTCCTGTGGCACTAGACGGAACATAAGAAAAAGTCTGTTGTCTACACACCAAAAACCATCTCTTAGGAATTCTAGTATATGTATAGGCATAAGATATAGTTGTTGTTTTATGACATTGAGGTAAGCTATTAGTTACATTGACACAGGGAATGGTGTATTCTGACAACTGTATATAATCTTCTCCAGGTATAACTGTTATAAGACAAAAAAAGTATCCCTTTTCTTAGTCTGTCTTGAAGGTTTCTACCCATATCAATCTTGATAGGTGAGTTTTTTTGGCATTGGTGGAACACAGTGAAATTCTAATTTTAAGACCTATGCTGGCTCGGCGCCTGTGGCTCAAGCGGCTAAGGCGCCAGCCACATACACCTAAGGTGGCAGGTTTGAATCCCTAACCCAGGCCCACCAAACAACAATGATGGCTGCAACCAAAAAATGGCCAGGCGTTGTGGTGGGCGCCTGTGGTCCCAGCTACTTGGGAGGCGGAGGCAGGAGACTCGCTTGAACCCAGGAGTTGGAGGTTGCTGTGAGCGTGATGCCATGGCACTCTACCCAGGGGGATAGCTTGAGGCTCTGTCTAAAAAAAAAAAAAAAAAAGACCTATGCTATGTAACTGAGTAATAAAGATAATGTTATATTGGTGGAGAAATAGACACATAGATCAATAGACAAGAATAGAAAAACCAGAAGTAGACCCACATAAATATGCTCACCTGATTTTTGACAAAGATGTAAAACCAATTCATTGGAAAAGAGATGGCCTTTTCAACAGATGGTGTTTACACAACTGGATATAAGCTAAAAAAAAAAAAAAAAGCCTCTTCTAAACCTCATACCTTATAAAATTTTAACAAAAGTCGATCAAGAACTTAAAACATAAAACTATACAACTTTTAGGGAAAAAACAGAAGAAAATCTTCCGATCTGGGGCCAGGCAAAGAGTTATAGACTTGAAACCAAAAGCAGGATTCATAAAAGGGAAACTGATAAATTCAATATCATAAAAATTTAATGGCGAGGACGCCAGCCACATAGACCAGAGTTGGCAGGTTCGAATCCAGCCTGGGCCTGGAAAACAACAGTGATGACAACTACAAACTCCCTCTAAAAAAAAAGAAAGAAAAAATGTAAAACTATTGCTCTGCACAATCACAGGTGAAGACTATGAAAAGACAAGCTAAAGATTAGCAGAAAATATTTGCAAACCATGTATCTGACAAAGGACTAGTATCTAGAACTTATAAAGAATTCTCAAAACTCAACAGTAAAAAAATAAACAATCCAATTAGGAAATGAGCAAAAGACATTGAGTAGTCAATTAATTGATGAAAATATATAGTTGGCTCATAAGCAAATGTAAGGATATTCACCCTCATTACCCACCAGGGAAATGCAAACTAAAAGCACAATATCACTTGTCAGAATGGTTAAAATTTAAAAAATGGCGACAACACTAAATGCAGAAGATGTGTTTAAAGGAAGACATAGGATCCTGGGAAGGAGAATGGATCATTTATATGCTAGTGAGAATGCAGAATGTTACTGCCACTTAAAAAAAAAAAATCAGATTAATATTATTAATTATAGGGGTGGCTCCTGTGGCTCAAAGGAATAGGGCTCCGACTCCGTATGCCAGAGGTGGCGGGTTCAAACCCAGCCCTGGCCAAAAACTGCAAAAAATATATTATTAATTATAACATAATTAATAATAACATAACTAATAATAAATTAATAATATTAATTTCCAGGTTACATTGTTTGCATTTGTGAGGTAAAGTCCCTATTGCTGTTATGCTCCTCACCCAGGAAGTGTGCCATATAACCTCTACATGGTGCCTGTTAGTTGAGAGCACACCAACCCCCTCCCTCTTCCACTGTCCCCACTTCCTCAGCTTCCCTTCCCCACATGTGAGTTGTTTTTTTTTTTTTTTTGGACAGTCTCACTATGTTGCCCTTGGTAGAGTACTGTCCCGTCACAGCTCACAGCAACCTCAAACTCCTGGGCTTAAGCGATTCTCCTGCCTCAGCCTTCTGAGTAGCTGGGACTACAGGCACCTGCCACAATGCCTGGCTATTTTTTGGTTGCAGTTGTCATTGCTGTTCAGCAGGCCCGGACCCAGGTTCGAACTCACCAGTCTTGGTGCACGTGGCCAGCACCCTACTCATTGACCATGGGTGCCAAGCCACCCCCATGTGAGTTTTTCTCTTCCTTGGGTGTGTGTTTGTCTACTGGCTTCACGTTACTATTGAGTACATTGGATACACACTTTTCCACCCATGTGATACTTTGCTAAGGAAAATGTTCTCCAACTCCATCCAAGTTGATACTAAAGATGTAAAATCTCCATCTTTTTGTGGAATAGTATTCCATGGAATACATATATCATAGTTTATTAATCCATTCATGTCATGGTTGATGGGCAGTTGATTTCACATCTTGGTCATTGTAAATTAAGCTGTGATAAACAATCTAGTGCAAATGTCCTTACGATAAATGATTTTTTTTCTTCTAGGTAGATACCTAGTAATGGGATTGTGTGATCAGATGGAAAAATCTATTTTGAGCTCTTTGAGGATTCTCCATACTTGTTTGCAAAGGGACTGTATGAGTTTGCAGTCCTATCAACAATGTGAAATTGTTCCCCTTTCACAACTGCGCTAGCATCTGCAGCTTTGGGACTTTGTGATGTGGGCTGGTCTCACTAGGTGACATCTTAGGGTGGTTTTGATTTGCATTTCTCTGATAATTAGGCATGATGAGCACTTCTTTATGTTTGTTTGCCATTTGTCTGTCTCCTTTGGAGAAGGTTCTGTTCATGTCTCTTGCCCAGTGATAGATGAGATTTTTTGCTATTTTCTTGTTCCTTAGAGTTCTCTGTAGATTCTAGGTGTTAACCCTTTGTCAGATTAGTAACATGAAAACACATTTTCTTATTCTGAACAGTTGTTCATTTTGTATGGAACCAGAAAAAAAAAACCATATAGCCAAGGAAATTCTTAGTATTAGGAACAAATCTGGAGGCATCACTCTACTGGACTTCAGGTTATACTACAAGTCCACAGTGCTCAAAACAACATATATTGGCACAAAAATAGAGACATAGATCTATCAAACACAATAGAAAACTTAAGAGATAAAATCAGCCTCTTACCACCATCTGATCTTCCATAAACCAAACAAAAACATACACTGGGGAAAAGAATCCCTATTGAACAAATGGTGGTGGGAGAACTGGATAACCACATGTAAAAGACTGAAACTGGACCTGCACCTCTTACCACTTACAAAAATTGACTCATAGTGGATAAAAGATTTAAATCTAAGACACAAAATGATAAAAATCCTATAAGAAAGCATGGGAAAACTCTTGATGATATCAGCCTGGGGAAAGATTTTATGAAGATTCCAACAGCAATAGCAACAACAATAAAAATAAATAAATGGGACTTAATTAAGCTAAAAAGCTTCGGCACAATAAAGGACGCACAGTTAAAACTACTGCCACCTTGGAAAACAGTTCAACGGTTTCATAGGAACTAAATTTACAACTACCACATGCCCCAGCAACTGTACTCTTGGGGATTAATCTCACAAAAATGAAATTGCAGTCTTCACAAATGCCCATAGCAGCACTGTTAGACTGTAAAAGTAGAATCAGCCCAGGTGTTCTTCCGTGAGTGAATAGTTAGTTAAAGTATTCCCAGGGAATACTGCACAAAAATATAAAGGAATCAGCTGTTGATGTACACAGTTTTTTGGATGACTCTCCAGAGAATTATGCTCAATTTTTAAAAAGCCAATTCCAGGCTCGGCGCCTATAGCTCAACCGGCTAAGGCGCTAGCCACGTACACCTAAGGTGGCGGTTTGAATCCCCAGCCCAGACCCGCCAAACAACAATGACGGCAGCAACCAAAAAAAAAAAAAAAAAAAAATGCCCGCCGGGCGTTGTGGCGGGCACCTGTGGTCCCAGCTACTTGGGAGGCGGAGGCAGGAGACAAGCTTGAGCCCAGGAGTTGGAGGTTGCTGTGAGCTGTAATGCCACGGCACTCTACCCAGGGGGACAGCTTGAGGCTCTGTCTCAAAAAAAAAAAAAAAAGAAAAAAAAGCCAATTCCAAAAGGTTATACATTATATATTCTTGACACAGGACAAGGCGGCACCACCACCTGCCACCTTAGCCCTGAAAGTGTTGATGTTGCTGTGGATGGAGGAACCAGCTTGATATACCCCAACACCTGCTGGGGAGACATTGGCCCCTTGCTGTTTCCTCCAGTGCACTTTTGGCTGGTCAGTTTCATGTCTATTTCCAAGGCCTGAGAGCTCATTGGATAGCTGGCTGTAACTGACAGGACCCACACCCTAAAAGTCAACATTGAGTTCCTGTAAAACAACCCCACCCCCACCCCTTGCCACTATATAAGCCCCTGAGCAGAGAGTCAGAAGACAGACCTCAAAGAGAGGGCAGGAGAGCTTGTTCCCTGCCTGGGTTCTCTCTGCCAGGGGGTTTGGTTTTTGCAGTTGTTGTAATTTCTGCTCCTTGAATAAATCCTGACTTACTACTGATGCTGTGGTTCATCCATTCACTGAGACTAAGACCCTGAAATCTGGTATTATTGTCATCAGAAAGTGAGCCCTGTTGGGGTCCCTTCATGGATGCCACTTATCCGGGCCCTCAGCCTATCTGGCTGTGTTCAGACCCGTACCTATGCTGTACCTCAGTCATGAACAATTGCTCTTAGGTGCCTGAGGGTTATTTAATTTAGCAGAAGAGAGAGAGAAATAGTCTTTGAGGATAAAGCGGTCTTAGAAGGATAGATCTTAGAGTTTTTCTTAGCAGAGTGTAGTAAGCTTCAGCAGAGAGACGCCATGCTGACGTTCTGCAAGCAGGAGAAGCAACTAAGTCAGAGTGAGCTGTCTGTGACTCCCGATTGCCTTCTCTGGCCTCTGACTCTTACACCACAGGTGTAGTGACTGCTGCTACTCTCGCCTCACGACCTCTCATACTGATTATCAGTGCTAAATCCCTCCCATGCCCTTTTCACCAAGGTGTTACATTATTGGGCTATACAGGTGTTCCTTATAACTCTCGTTCCTCCTAGCCATAGGCTATCTGGGCTAATACAGAGCCCCCAAACTGACGTCTGATTTGAAGGCCAAGAGGGTTCTTGGTTTCTTGCAGAAAGGAATTCAAGTGCAAGCCTTAAGGTGGAAATAAAAATGTTTATTAAAAAACAGCACTCAGGTTACCCCCTAGACAGAGCAGCAGCTACTTATCAGAACAAGGGAGAATAGCCACTGTACCTTGCTGGTAAAGTCTATTTATGGCTATCTCTTAATTATATGCTAAATAAGGGGTGGGTTATTCATAGATTTGGGGGGGGGGGAAGGTGGAGCTTTCCAGGAGCCAGGTGGGGGGGAAGGAATTTACTCCTCTTTTCATACCTTGTAAAGTAACATTCCGGGTTGCCATGGTTATTACAAACTGTCCTTGGTTGTGCTGGTGGTAGTGTTTTTAAATGCTAATTTTTATAATTAGCGTGTAATGAGCTGTAGGGTCAGGCCATGGTCATTTTCTCTTCCATCTTGGCCTAGATTGGTTTCAGCCTTTTCTGATTCTTTCACATCCTGTTGTTTTGGGAACTATGTAACTTTTTTTCTTGGGAAACTTAGTCCTACAGAATCCCTACCTCAGTATGATGCCATTTATGTAATATTTTTGAAATGACAAAATTCTAGAAATGGAGACTAAATGAGTGTTATCAGGGGTGAAGGAAGCAAGAGGGGAGGGGGGAGAGAGGTGGATGTGGCTATGAAACCCAGAAGGGGCAAACCTTGTGGTGGTCCACATACAAACCTACACAGGTGATAAAATCATTTAGAGCAAAATAGCCATGCTTGTCCCACATGGACAAGTAAAACTGGCGAAGTCGGAACGAGAGTGGTGGATTGTGTCAATGTCAGTATCCCAGGTGAGACGGTGTACTGTGTTTTCCCAAAATGCGTTAATTGGGCAAAGTGTACATGGAAGCTGCCTGTATTATTTCTCAGAACCATGTGTAAATCTACAATTATCTTGAGCGGCGCCTGTGGGTCAGTGGGTAGGGTGCCAGCCCTATATACCAAGGGTGGCGGGTTTGAACTCGGCCCCAGCCAAACTGCAACAAAAAATAGCCAGTCGTTGTGGCGGGCGCTGGGACTACTCGGGAGGCTGAGGCAAGAGAATTCCCTAAGCCCAGGAGTCGGAGGTTGCTGTGAGCTGTGATGCCATGGTCAAGGGCAATAAAGTAAGGGGGGAGGCGTAAACTACAATTATCTAAATAAATATTTTAATTAAGGGTGGCATCTGTGGCTCAAAGGAGTAGGGCACTAGCCCCATATGCTAGAGTTGGTGGGTTCAAACCAAGCCCTGGCCAAAAACTGCAAAAAAAAAAAAAATTTTTTAATGAAAAAAAAAATATTTTTTAATTTAAAATGACACTCTTAAAGGTATATACCAACCTTTACTTCTGTCCCCAATGAAGCTACAAGAAAAAATAATAACCTTTATGTTGGTTTTTTGCCAGAGGAACACATGCTCTGTCATTTATCTGTAGCTAGAACTTGGGGGTTTCTAAAGTGCAGAGAGCCACCGTGACTATCAGATCTCAGCAGGGATTTGAAACAAGGCTACACAACACCCCTGCTGCTGGGGGGCAGAAGATGTTAGCGCAGATTTTTCTGCTCACTCCCAAGGTTTCAGTTAAAAGAGTTCATGAGGATTAAAGGTATCTAAGCACTTTCAAGCAATTACAGTTTGGCCCAGAAGTTAATACATTTCAGAAACTGCTGATTTTTCGTGTATGGCTTTGCATGAGCTATTTTTTTTTTTTTTAAGGGAGAAGGGATAAAAAGCAAATGATAAATGTGTGATGTCAAGCAGACAGTTCGCTCGCATTGCCTCTTCTTTCCGTTTTCAACCTTGTGGCTCAAGGCCCGCGTTGGTTCTAACACAGATACTGGTTTACCCACTCTCAGAACATGGTTTTTTAGGTTGTACAAGTACATAGCACCCCAGGCACCAAGAGGCTAAAGGACACAAGCAGTTTATGAAAAAAATAGAACTGCACATGTTATCATTATTGTTTTGATTTGTTTGATTGTATGGCTTTTCTTACTACTTTGGGGAAGCTGGTTTCAAGTTTTAAGTTTGATAGATTTCTGTCTGGGCCTTCACCTGTTCAGCTTTCTTAAAGAAATGTAAAACCTATCTGTCCTTCCTTACATAAATCCTCCTGATCACTATGAAGAACTGCCAGTTCTGGTATGTATTAATATAGCGCTTGACAGTTTCGGAGTGTTTGGGAAGAGAGTGGAAGGCAGGGGTGGTGTGGGAGCAACTGCAGGAAGGAGATGGGAGAGTTGGGTGTTGCTTTTCTTAAAAGAAACAACAAGACCTGGAATATGTAACAACATCATTACATTTAACTTTACTTGGTCAGCATCAGCATCTGATTGAAACAGCCCACCTCCTGTTTATAAGAACAGAGCGGTATGGCTGTGCTCGCAAGACAGTGTGTATTTAATGTGTTGTATTTAACATGTTTTCAGGGTAGTGACTCCTTCATATTTCATATACAGATGTGATTTGCTTTGGAAGTAACAGAAATGCCAGGTCCTGTGGTACTGAGCCCAGCTTGGAATTTATGGTTATCAGTTTCGTTACATAGTCTTAAGATGAGGCCTTGAGTTTTATGCTGTCAGAAATCTTCTGGTGCTGGGCTACAGTTGGCAAGGTCAGGAGCTTGCTTAGACTCCAAAGCTATAAAAGAATCCAGACACGACATGTAGGTCAGCGCAGAAAGCTTATTAAAGACATGATGATCAGATTATCAGATTCAGATAAGCATCTGGGACAAATTTTGCCACATTAAAACCTAAACTACATGCAGATTTTAGAAAAGAGAACCAGGAGTGTGTATGGTGGTGGAGTTGGGGGAAATCTCTCGAAAAAAAAAATTCAGGAACATCTGTAACAGTGGCCTGTAACAGAAATAAATAAGGGGAATGCATCAGAATCCTAGGCATAGTAAACAAATAGGTTGGGATGGTAGTACATACTGAAATTAATTCTCTCTCTTATTTTTCTTTTTGCTTATAAACTTGATTTTTAATGCAATGCTTTTTTGAGATTTATTTTTGTTGACTGATAAATGTGGGTATTCATTTTAACTGCTATGCAATGTTTTGGCATATGATTTAAACAGTTTACATCTCCATGCCCTTCCTAATAAACAAATTAGATTATAATTAGTTTTTCTTTTTTTGCCTTTATTTTTAGTTGACACATAATTGTACATATTTGTATGCCACAGAATAATATTTCTAGACATGAATTCAATGTCTAGTGATCAAATCAAGTAATTAAGTTATCTGTCACCTCAAACATTTATTATTTTTTGTTAGAAACATTCAAAGTTCTCTCTTCTAGTTCTTTGAACATATACAGCAAATTATTACTGACTCTATTCATCCTACAGGCCTATTGAACACTAGAAATTATTCTTCGTATCTAGCTATACGAAGAATAATTTTGTATCTATTCCTAGGTCCCATATTTTAAATTAAAATATGAATTTCTTCTCTTTCTCAAGCTATCTGAATAAGGGCAAAAGGTGAAAGGGTATAGTTTAATAGTGTAACCCTATCAGAACAATTTGCTCAAATGTTGTTTTTTCTTGAGGCAGGATCTTGTTTGATGCCCAGGCTAGAGTGCAGTGTTATCATAGTGTTACTGGAATTTCTTCTTCAATAGGTCCTTGGTCAAGGGGGTTCAAAGAATGAATCCACAGACCACAGATCAGCGGTTAGACAGGAATTATTTTGCAGAAAAGAATACAGAGGAAAAAGCACCAGAGCTCCTGGCAGTGGGAAAAACCCAAGGGGGGAAAAAATCTCCCCCATGGGTCCTTTGTCTATATATACAGAAGGAAATGAATGGATACAATCACTTCCTTCCCAAGCCTAGGAAACTTACATGAAATTGACTAGGCTCCGGACCTGAGGGGTTCCCTGTTAAGCTGCAGGTGCAAGGGGAGGGAGCCCAGGCCTGGGTGGAGACACCACAGCACTCCCTGAGCTGGCAACCTGGAAATGTCCCCTCAGCAGTTGTCCAGCCCCTCTGGCCACTGCTGCCTCCTATGTCTCCAGCCCCACCCTCCAACCCGATGGGCTGCTGCACCAACACCTGCAGGGCGTAAGTGGTAGGTCCTCCTGCTGTGCTGGGGGCTATCCTCCCTGTAACAATAGCTCACTGCAACCTCAAACTTCTGGGCTCAAGTGATCCTCCTGTCTCAGCTTCCCAAGAAGCTAGGACTACAGGTGCGTGCCACCACATGCAATTAATTTTTAAAATTTTTTTGCAGAGACGGAAGTCTCTTACTAGGCTGTTCTTGAACTCCTAGCCTCAAGAAATCCTACCCTTTGAGCCTCCCAAAGTGCTGGAATTTCACATGTGAGCAACCAAGCCTGGTCTGGTTCAACTTTTGTGTATCAAAGTTGTTGGTTGTTTATAGCTGCCAGAGACCCCCAGCTTGAAGGTCATATAGCCCGAGCTTGCTTGTGTTGACCCAGGGCCGGGTTTGAACCCATCCCCTCTGGTATATGAGGCTAGCACCCTACTCCTTTGAGCCACAGGTGCCACCCGAATTCAAATCTCTTATCAAAGCTCAAGTGATGCTGGTCTTAGGACCACTCTATGCAAACCACTGAGCTAGACTAGAATAATGGTTCTCAAATATACCTGCTCAGTAGGATTACCTGGAAGCTTGAAGGAATAAATCAACCCATAACTGCTTCAAGACCATAGACCAGTGATTTTTTTTTTTTTTTGAGTCAGTCTTAAGCTGTCACCCTGGGTAGAATGCTGTGGCATCTTAGCTCACAGCAACTTCCAACTCTTGGGCTCAAAGGATCCTTTTGCCTCAGTTTTTCTAGTTTTAGTAGAAATGTAATCTTGCTTTTGCTTAGGCTGGTCTCAAACTCATGAGCTCAAGCTATCCACCTGCCTTGGCCTCCCAGAGTGCTAGTGATACCACACTTTTGATACTGGATTTCCAGGCTCTTGATCTTGACGATTCGATAAATGAATCGACAGATCACAGGATCAACAGTAAGTTACGTTTTATTCAACAAGTGTTACAGCTTTCACAAAGAGCCAAACCTTGTAGAGCAGGATCAGTAGTAAGATAGGTTTTATACAAGTGTCACAGCTCTTACAAAGAGCCAAACCTCCTTGCAGGGCAGGATACAAGTCCTACAGCTCTTACAAAGAGCCAAACCTCCTTACAGAGCAGGGTATAAGTCTTAACAGCTCTTACAAAGAGCCAAACTTCCTTGCAGAGCAGGATGTAAGTGTTACAGCTCTTCCTTTTCTGCTCTCTCTCCCTGGGAGGTCTGGGGGGATCTACCCCTAGGCTCTCTACTCAGGGGTTTATATAGGGGCAGTTGTCCAGTGAGCTTTCGGGGTCTGAAAATAGACCACTCAGGAGCAGGTTTTAAAAATGGACCAGTCAGGGATGCACTGGAGGAATTCCCCAGTGTCCCCCTCCTCTTCGGGTTCCTTTGGCTACTGAAGCCTCCGGTGGGGGAGGGAAGCTCCTTTCACTTTTTTTTTTTTTTTTGAGACAGAGCCTCAAGCTGTCCCCCTGGGTAGAGTGCCATGGCTTCACTGCTCACAGCAACCTCCAACTCCTGGGCTCAAGCTTGTCTCCTGTCTCAGCCTCCCAAGTAGCTGGGACCACAGGTGCCCGCCATAATGCTCGGCTGTTTTTTGGTTGCAGCCATTATTGTTGTTTGGCAGGCCCAGGCTGGATTCGAACCCGCTACCTTAGGTGTATGTGGCTGGCGCCTTAGCTATTTGAGCCACAGGCACCGAGCCAAGCTCCCCTCACTTGCCTATGCTCCAGCCTACTCCAGCCTGCTGGTTCCTCTGCCAGCTGCCACCACCAACACTGCCAAGACGAGGCAGCATGTCCTCCAGCCCTGCTTGGCTGAGCTGGCTGGGGTGCCACCTGCCCAGTATCACTAGGATTGCAGGTGTGATTGACAGTGCCTGGCCAATAGATCAGTGATTTTTAGCTGGTGTGCTCTGGCACACTGGGGTGGTGTGGCACCACTAATGTGCCATGAAAGGGATCTTAGGTATGCTATGAAAAATTTTAAAGATCATTAATTAAATCATTTTGAAAGAAGTTCAAAACACAGGTAAGTATTTTTTTTTAACCTTTTAGAAAATTGACATAATTTAACTGTGGCACAGTTTATAGCTTCAAGTGCATCGGGAAATAACAAAGTATAAAACACTGCCCTAGATTTTCTGCTATCATAAACGCAGTTTAGCCATTTCACTGGCATAAAAATACTTGATTATCCTAAGTAAAAAAGGATAAATCTATAACAACTTTGGAAATTCACAAAGTCTGGAAAGTTTGTGGACTTTTTTAATTCTCAAAAACGTAGTATTGGTTTGGCGTCTGTGGCTCAAGTGGCTAAGGCACCAGCCACATACACCTGAGCTGGTGGGTTTGAATCCAGCACAGACCCGCCAAACAATAATGATGGCTGCAACCAAAAAATAGCCAGGTGTTGTGGCAGGTGCCTGTAGTCCCAGCTACTAGGGAGGTGGAGGCAGGAGAATCACTTGAGCCAGGGAGTTGGAGGTTGCTGTGAGCTGTGATTTCATAGCACTCTACCAGGGTGACAGCTTGAGGCTCTGTCTAGAAAAAAAGAAAGGAAAAAAATGCAGTATTATGATGTTTATGAGCCCAAATTTTCTATTTTGATGACCCAAGATTTTCTATTATTGCCTGCCAAATACTGAATCAGGGTTAGCAAATAATTAAGATTACTTACCATAGATGAAGCAATCTGTAAAGTTTTCTTAGTATTCTAATTGATAGTAATACTTCGAAATTCTTTCCTGAAATACTAACTAGTTGGTTATTTTAGGTTTGACAAAATTAAAATCAAAAACTCTGCTTTTAAAGTTTTCTGCATTTATGTATTGAAGTAAAGAAATGTTTTAGTACTTCTTGTCATTTGAGAAGTAATTTAAAAAGTATCAGTATAGATACATTTATTCTGAACTCTTTATATTGATATTTTATAGATTTTTTTTTAAGAGATAGGTTCTTGTTCTGTCAGCCAGGGTGGAGTGCAGTGGTCTGCCCA
Source organism: Otolemur garnettii (assembly GCF_000181295.1). Taxonomy (NCBI): domain Eukaryota; kingdom Metazoa; phylum Chordata; class Mammalia; order Primates; family Galagidae; genus Otolemur; species Otolemur garnettii. Next base: position 4,505,757 of record NW_003852423.1, on the reverse strand, counting down.
AAGCTCACTCTAACTTTGGACTCTGAGCTGAAACAGTTCTCCGACCTCAGCCTCCTGAGTGGCAGGGACTATGGGCAGTGAGACCCTGTCTCTACAAAAAAGTAAAAAAAAAATAGAGACAGAGTCTTGCTCACTATGTTGCCCAGGCTGGTTATAAATTTTTGGCCTCATTTTGGGACAACAGGCATAAGCCACCAAGCATGGACATAGATTATTTTTTAAAATGCTACCTATATAATTCGTTATATTGAAAAAGTAGTTCTTAAAAACAATGTACCAGGCTCGGCGCCTGTGGCTCAAGTGGCTAAGGCGCCAGCCATGTACACCTAAGGTGGCGGGTTCGAATCCAGCCGGGCCCGCCAAACAACAATGATGGCTGCAACCAAAAAATAGCCGGGTGTTGTGGCGGGCACC
>NW_003852423.1:4487987-4504349 GCF_000181295.1 Otolemur garnettii | reverse complement strand
TTTTTTGGTTGCAGCCATCATTGTTGTTTGGCGGGCCCGGGCTGGGGATTTGAACCCGCCACCTTAGGTGTATGTGGCTGGTGCCTTAGCCGCTTGAACCACAGGTGCCGAGCCAGCTGCTATTATTGATACCACTATAAGTACTGACTTTTTGGTAGACACAGGCATTAACATTTCATCATGATGTGTATTTTTTTCATACCTGATACATGAAGGCATCTAATCATTATTTTTGGAGAGGAGTTTTCCTATGTTTTCTAGGCTGCAATGTAGTGGGTATTCACAAGTGCAATTGTAAGTTACTGCAGCCTTGAGCTCCTGGTCTCAAAGGATCCCCCATCCTCAGCTGGGATTATAGGTATGTGCTACTATGGCATCTAATTATTCATTGTCCAGATCCTTCAAAGCCATTTAAATTGTTTTCATTAGAGTGTCCTTAAACTGTGAGATTGTGATAGCCTTATCTTCACATGCCAAGTTAGGAAGATGGAATATGTATGTAATAGGTTGTAATGAAAAAAAAACTTTACAGAAAGGCACCCATTTATTGTTTGATGATGATTTTGCTATACAAGACTCAATTCATGATCTTTTTTTCTGCAACAAATTGGAAATTTTATCTCTGAATATCTCAAATTTAGGGATGTCTCCCCCTCCTAGGTGAACTCTTAGCTAATCACAGTGAGATGCAAGTTTCAAGAGACCAAGAGATAGTGGACAATCAGGGATTTTATCTTGTGTAACTGTCCCTTTATTTGTTCATGACCAAATATAATGCTAAGCAGTACTCAGATGTTATCCACATTGCTTCCAGTTCTTTGCCAAGGGTCAATTCTTCACTGAGATGTCTAGGATACCAGCTAAGCTCTGAGGGGAGGGCACAGCTACTAGTTCAAACTACAGATGTTTGTGATACCGAATAGGTGACACCCCAGCCAGCTCAGCTGAGTGGGGCTGGAGGACCTGCGGCCTCTGTCTTGGCAGTGTTGGTGGCAGCAGCCGGCAGCAGAACCAGCAGGACCAGCAGGCTTGAGGAACACCAGCAGGCTTGAGCATAGGCAAGTGAGGGGGGGAAGCTTCCCTCTCCTAATGGAGGCTTCAATAGCTAATGGAACCAGACAGGAACTGGGGAAGACACTGGCGATTCCTCCAGTGCATCCCTGATTGGTCTATTTTCAAAACCTGCTCCTGATTGGTCTGTTTTCAGGACCTGAAAGCTCATTGGACAACTCCCCCTATATAAGTCTTTAAGCAAAGAGCCCAAACACTGCAGACTTTAGAGAGAGAGAGAGAGATGGAGAGCAAGAGCTGTAACACTTATACTGCTGATCCTACTCTGCAAAGAGGTTTGGCTCTTTATGAGAGCTGTAACACTTGTATTATAAAACCTATCTTACTGCTGATCCTGCTCTGCAAGGAAGTTTGGTTCTTTGTGAGAGCTATAACACTTGTTAAATAAAACCTAACCTACTGCTGATCCTGTGGTCTGTTGCTTCATTTTTTGAACCGGGGAGACCAAGAGCCTGGAAATCTAGTATCAAAATCTGGTATCATTTGGACTTTTTTTTTTTTTTTTTTTTAGAGACAGAGTCTCACTTTGTTGCCCTGGTAGAGTGCTATGATGTCATAGCTCACAGCAACCTTCAGCTCTTGGGCTTAGGCACTTCTCTTGCCTCAGCCTTTTAGCTGGGACTACAGGCGCCCGCCACAGCACCTGGGTATTTTTTTGTTGCAGTTTGGCCCAGGTGGGGCTTGAACCCACCACCCTCGGTATATGGGGCTGGCGCCCTACCCACTGAGCCATAGTTGCCGCCCATTTGGACTTCTTTTACAGAGCAAAAATTTTGGGCCAGAGTTGACATCCAATCACATAATTAAAGCAGGTTCAACTATTGCTTTGTAGGAGAGGCCAAACTCTTACCTCCATCCTTCTGGATTCTAGTTGGGCCAGAGAATCAAGTTGACATTGGATAGATTAACAGGAAACAAGGATACAAATTTATTTAATAGAAGTTTTATGTGGCAGGGGAGCCTTTGTAAGGAAGTGATGATCCCAAGATAGATACAGTTACAGTTGAACTTTATATACTGAATTGAATTAAGACAAGTAAACTGTGAGAATGTCATCAGGCAAAGGGATTACTCTATGGCAGTTAATTGGGCGGAAAAGTTACTAAGAAGATAAGGGTTAGTTTAACAAGGTTTGTTTGTAAAGATTTCCCTCAGATTCAATTTCCTGTCTTTGATAAGAACGTTGTTTTTCCTTTTAGTGGAGAGAAGGCATCTTTCACAGGGGAACCTCATCTCCAGCTTCTAAGAAACAGCATCAAGGTCAGAGTTAGCATCTTGCACCTGCTGGTTTTTTTTTCTTTTTCAGTGTTTGAACTTAAAATATTAAATATACCAGAACAGCATATTTTGGAGTGGCATGTTCTTAACTTCTTCAGTCTCTAACAGGTATTCCTTATGTTGTTCAAAGCACTATGGACCAACCAAGTTTTTTATTCTCTCAAGAAACATTTCAAAGGCAAGCAAGCATAGATTTCTATACAGAGAATTCTTGCTCAGTGGGGTGGCTCATGCCTTTAATCCTAGCACTCTGGAAGGCAGGTGGATTGCTTGAGCTCAGGAGTTCGAGACCCACTTGAGCAACGATGAGACCCCCGTCTCTAAAAAAAGAAAAGAAAAATAGGCGGGTTGTAGTGGGCACCTGGTTGTCCCAAGTACTCTGGAGAGGCAAAAGAATCGCTTGAATCGAAGAGTTTGAGGTTGCTGTGAGCTATGATGCCATAGCACTTTACTGAGAGTGACAAAGTGAGACTCTGTCTCAAAAAAAAGAAGAAGAAAAAAGATTTTTTAAAGAAAGTTGCCAATGTGTATACTATTGTTTCTGAGTAGGAACACTTATTCTTGTAGTGCCATGATGAAATCCAATACTTGCGCTTTATCCAACCCCATAAATACCCACTAGTAAAAAGTATTATCACAGTGTGATGTTACAATTTTCTGGTTCCATAGGAATTTCCTTAAATGGAATGCAACCAAAGCCTGACAACAAAACATAGCCCTATAAAATCAACTATTAAATACCACTCAAGAGCACAGGCTTTGCTAGGCAAAGGAAGAAAATTTCCAGATTGCCATCAGAAGATTCAGCACTGATTATGGCAAATTTCAAACCAGAAAGGCTGAACAGTTTACAGGTTTCCTAGCTTTGCGAGGCTGCTTTGGTGCTTTGCAAAATTGGAACTTAATTTCAATACTCCCTTTTCCCAAAGTTGCATTTGATTTGATGCAACCTATAATCAAAAGAAATAAATGCAAACAAAATCAGTGGTTCACGAAGAAGCATCTATTAAAAAAAAAAAAAGGAAAGAAAAAGAAAAGGAGGAAGAAGAGCTCTGATTGGATTCAATTTCACTCTAAGCTTCCTGGCAGCTGAAGACAAAAGTAATGAAAAACAGAAAACATGTTGAATCTGGAAGTATAAGGAATGGTTTTCAGTTTGGCAGCCTGTTGTCACTTGCAGGGTGGCAGGGATCTTTCTCTTAAGTCTTTTCTTAGATTCTGTTTCCTTATTTCAAAAGTATGGACAATAAGAATCTGAAAGAATGTTGAATGATTCAAGGAAATATTGTCTGTGAAGGAAAACTAAAGCATCATAAAAAATGAAATTGACTGTAATCAATCATTTGCATTATCCAGTGAAAATATAACATTTTCTTAAATCAGACAATGTTTTTTTTTTTTGGTCTTACTGCCTGTCACAGGGTGTAGGAGACTGGCAACACATAGTATGTCTGCTGAACTAATGAAGGAAGGAAGGATTGTTACACAGATGTTTTCAAGCTTGGGTAAACATTTAGTCAATTTCATACACTCTTTCAACAAAGTAAATATAGAAGTCAGATCCCTAGCAGCTGAAGAGGAGCTGCAGAAGGTCCTGTGCATAAGGCTGTTCCACTATGAACTCATGACCACAGTTCTAAATAGACTTTCAACACTGCCCAGCAACCTGCTATGATTTCAGGACAACTTCATTCATGAACTTCCCCAATAATTACTTCAAGCTTTTAATCACCATCCACTTAATTCTTCACTCTTCATACCTGAGGTCTACCAAGTCTCTGTATTTTACACTAACATAATACTATTTACTTTTGTTCCTCACGGCATCTATCACCTCCCCAAATTTACATTTATTTGAATCATTATTACATTTATCATTAGTGTTATCAAGTAACTTATTAATAAACCTAATAAAAATTACAAAATCATTGTTAATGTTACACTTACTTCCATCCTTATTACATTTGTTCACTTAATTATGTTGACAAGTGGATCCCAGACCCTAAACTCCAATAGAGGTGGGGCTTGTTTATTGTTCACTTTGTGTTTCAAGGAATAACCGAGTCTCCGACACAGTACGGGTTCTATCGATAATTGCTAAATTAATCAGCATTCCTGACCTCTGGAAACTTTCCGTCTCGTGGAAGCTTCATATGTAATGGTCTAGTGTGCAATGGCCATCTAAAGTTTCGGGGGCGGGCACTGCAGCTCCCCACCCGGGTCCCCGGTAAAGAAACCCGATATGCCTGTTTTGCAAAGTGAACCCCGGAGCAAATGTTTCTCTGGGAGGTGGCGGAACCTGGCCCCTTTACAACGACAAAACAAAACAAGCCCCGAAGCTGCCCAAAAATCTTTTTCTGGATCAGACGAGAGTTGCAGCTGAGGCTTGCGCTCCAGGGCACGACCGGGAATAAACCCAACAAGTATCCAGCGCGCGTCCCGGGCATGCCAGCTGGAAGCTGCGCTGGGCCTGCCTACTCTCATTTCTCCCGCGCGAAGCCCCGCCGGACGGCTCCACTCCCTCTCTCCGCTGCAGGGGGGAGCCTAGCGCCCCCGCACTGGCCGCCGCGTCCAGCCGCACCCCATTGCATCCCCTTCTCGCGCCGCCTGCACAGCGAAGTTCGGTAGTCGTTAAGTTGAGTTCCTGATCCGAGCCTCGAAGCCCAGCGAGGAGGGCGCCGAGCGGGCGGCGGGACGCGCTCCCCCTGTCCCGTGCGCCAAGTGCGCCCCTCCTGAGGCCCGCGGTAGCTCCGAGCCGGGCGCGCTGGCTGCGCGGCCCGGAGGCATTCTCGGTGTGCTGGCCAGTGGCGAGCGAGGCTCCGGTGGCCGCACGCTGGGAGGAGGCTGGAGCCCAGTAAGGAAGAATGGAATTGGCGACACGCTACCAGGTGAGAGTCCGGCGGCCAGCGGCAGCCGGGACGCACCCACGGCATGCCTGCCTTTTCAGCCCTGGCCCTCCTCTTGGCCTTGGGCTGGAAACGTGGTCCGTGCCACGGCGCTGTGGATCGGGCACGCCCGTCGCGGGAACCTCTGAGTGGGCGCACCCTGCAGGTGTGCGTCGTGGGTCCGGATCGTGCCTCCCTGTCTTCAGAAGCTGGGTGCCTCGCTTTGTCTTGGGTGGCTGTCTGGGGGTGCAGGCGGGAGGGAGCAGGGCGCGCAGCGCCAGGGAGACCCGGGGTGGGGAAACTTTTTGTGTGTTCCTCCTTTCTCTGGCAATGAAGCTTAAGAAGGTGTCGTTTTAAAAAAATTAAAAAAATAAAAAACATAGTAGAGAGTCAGATCAGTTCAACTTGGATAGTGGAACTTAAAAGCATTGCTTTTGTGTTTGTTCTAGAACTTTTTTCTTTTCACTTTTAACTGTTTCCCGGCCAAAGCACATGTTTCTAGAACTGTTTTCAAGGAATTCGTAACCAGCGGGGAGGGGGAAATACGGCAACGTCATCGGGCCACGTTGAAAAACAAGCTGCGAGATCCCAATTCATATACACAGCACGACCCCTGTAACTCATTTGGGGCCTCAGTAGCCTTTGAAACTGATTAACAAACTCTTTGAGAGTAAGTTTCCCAAACATTTCAACGAGTGGTAGGAATGAACGTGATTTCAGTTTTCTCTTTTTTCAAATAGCTTTTCTCTGCCTTTTCGTAATGGACATACGTTCTTATTTAGAGATAAGTAATAGACAACTTTTTCAAAAGAACTAAAAATAAAACCTTAAAAAGGGAAGGAAGCAGCTACCCTGCTACTTGTGGGGGCCCCAGAGATGTTTGTAAGAGGGTTGGGTTTTCTTTTTTCTTTTTTTCCGGTTTGCTTTTGTGACGGCTTCTGTGCCCAACTGCTTCCCGCTTACCTACGACTGGAGTTCTTTTTTCCACCTGGGTGCTGGTCCCAGGCGGGCCCCCTGGTCTTCGGAGATGCAAAGCGCTGGGCGGCCAGTGCTGCCCGAGGCCAGGCCGCTGTCACCTGCCCAATCTGGCGTCCAATGGAAGCCCAAGCCACTAACTGTCTCTTTGGTCATTAAGTAATTTCTGAAAGCCTTCCTAAACGTCGATTGAGAAGAAAAATCTCTTGTTGTGGATCTTTCTTTTTCTTTTCTTTTCTTTTCTTTTTTTTTTGAGACAGAGACTCAAGCTGTCCCCCTGGGTAGAATGCCATGGCTTCACTGCTCACAGCAACCTCCAACTCCTGGGCTCAAGCGAGTCTCCTGCCTCAGCCTCCCAAGTAGCTGGGACCACAGGCACCCGCCACAACGCCCGGCTATTTTTTGGTTGCAGCCATTATTGTTGTTTGGCGGGTCTGGGCTGAATTCGAACAGCCACCTTAGGTGTATGTGGCTGGCACCTTAGCTGCTTGAGCCACAGGCGCCGAGCTTGTTGTGGATTTTTATGAGAGGAGTATATTAAAAAATTTCTCCAATGAGGGAAGATACTAAAAGCAAGGAAAGCAAGTAATAAGCCAAGCCTAAGGACTGAGATGGAGCTGGACCCCCCCCATTAGACTTTACCATGTGTTGGCATTCTAGGAGTTTCTTCTCCATATCTTTAAAAAAAAAAAAAAAAAAAAAACAACCTCTGGAAGGAAATACAAGCTTCTTGTGCGTTTCATCAGACAATGTACCTTGATTGCATACCCCCTCCTGAAACTTGTTCTCTTGAAGAGTTCTTTGCACTTCCACTACTGGTGGTAATTTTTCATGTTTAGGAAATGTAAGTGTTCCAGAATATGTAGTTGGAATTGAACATTTTACTGCTACATAATGGGGCTCATTTTTGGTAGTTCTGAAATGTTAAATAAACTATCCTGTGGGGGTAACTTGCAAATTATATCTGACCCATTATGCATCAATTAGGGTAAATTGCCATATGTAAAGTGATCAGGTTCTTCCCCCCCCCCTTTTTCTAAAGACCTCCTAATTAAGGAGGTCACAAATTAAGCTGTGTGATGGTTTTTCCAGTGGAGATCTGTTCATCATGATTTAAATGTGAACAGATTATAGTGTCTTTAAATTAGTGGAGAGTGGTTTTGTGCAGTGGGCAGGTGACTGCAGATAAGAGCACTTAAGGAACATTTTGGGAACAGCAAGACGTTAAATTCCTGTGGTTCTGCTCTGTCCCCCAGTTTTATGAATAAAGCAGTGTGATGAACCACCTGAAGTGGCGTATACTGGGAATATGGCTCTGCTCGTGTGCAGTGGGGTTTAATTTCACACGTGCAGTAAATTTAATTTCCATCCCCTGAAAAGCACGGAGCCAGAAGGTGTTTCAGCAAAGCAGCTTAGGCCTAATGTGAATGAGTAAGTGAAAGGGAAGAGGCACCGATTTACACTCTGAACTATGAATCTCTCTGCTTTTCCAGGATCCCACCAGTGTGTGGGATTTAATGTCCTCTAACAGTGCTTATGCCTGTGGAGGAGGGTGGTAGTCTTGTTGGGCCAACCACTTGTGTCTTTGTGCTTTTATATTGAATGACCAATAATACCTGCTAAAGGCAAGAGTGTGTGCCCACTGGAGCTGGAGCTTCCTAGCAGAGCAACTGTAGATTCTGAATGTCAGTGACCTCCTTGAACTCTCTTCCAGCTCCAGGGTGCAGGATGGACCTTTTAAGAAGGAAATGACACTAAGTGCTCTCATGAATATGCAGGAGCTAGCTGTAGTAGGGGCAGAGGGGAATTTTTCTGGTGTTGACCTCATAGCTGCAAAGTGTGTGCCTCGAACCTCAGAAGCTGGCCACAGAGAAGGGTCATTTGTGCTTTCTTTGAAGGACCATGATTTTCTGCCTCAGTTGTCCTATACGGGGCGGCCATACAGTTTGTGTGCAATTTAAAATTAAAGTAATTAAAGTTTTGATTTAAAATTGCACACAAACTGTACGGCCCCCCTGTTTTTAAAAGTTGTTCTGAGTACTGATGACCATCCCCTCCACAGCGCAGTTGAATTGTTAATGATGAGAGGAAGACCTCAGAGATCATAGCAATTCTGATCCAGATACACAGGACAGAAAGCCAGGAGAGACTGTGTCTTTAAAACAATTTATGAATATTAGAGTAAATTAGCAAAATAGGCTAATAAAGTCATTTGAATAGAATATCCCAGGTGTATTAATTTTACCCTGCTCTTGAGAGTTTTCCTTTATTCATTAGCACTCCCTTTGAGTTAGTTTAGAATTTTACCTACAAGGTACAGTTTTATTTTATAAAAGACAGCTTTACTCACTGAAGTGGAATTTAATATAGGCTACTTGAGGCAGGGATAGAGATAGGAAAACATTAGTAGGACCACTTGCTTTTCATAAACAAGAAAATAAAGGGTTTTCTGAATATATATACATATATGTGTGTGTGTGTGTATTCCTGTTTTTGGCCGGGGCCGGGTTTGAACCCACCACCTCTGGGATGTTGAGCTGGTGCCCTACTCATTTGAGCCACAGGCGCTGCCTGGTTTTCTGAATATTTTGAAATAGGACCATTCAGAGGCATATTTGGCAAATTCAAATGAATTTGACACTCAGAAAAACGTATCTTCCATTGTAGTAAGTGCTAGTGCCACGTATGCAGGGCAGAAATATGTCGTGGAGTCTCATAAAATAAGAGACTGGAGTTTTCGTTCAAAGGAATCATTGATGCTTCCTTCCTGTTTTTTGCAGTCATCCGCTGAGAATAGGGATTTCTGACTGGGTTGATCCACTCTCAGATGCTTGTTGAGCACCTGCTATGTGCTGCTTGGTAGTTAATACTGGAAGAACAAAGACACAGAAGACACTTTGCTTCCCCCGTGCTCCCCACCAGAAGGCCAATCTTGAACTGCTTGCCTCATTCTGTCCCAGAGCTCAGCTGGCCTCCTAGGCCACCTGGAGGTTGGGGGGGGAGACCTTGGGAGTCATCCTTTTCGCCCCAAAGAAGGGAAACTGTCATTTCCTTTTAAAAGCCAGGTAGTGTTAGGTAGTTAAAGTTACCAGATTTAATGCTTGCTATAGTTCTGTAAAGTAGGCTGTATTAGCCTCATTTTAAAGATTAGGCTGCTTTGACTAATTTGCTCAGGGCAATTTAGGGGGAAAGAGCTCATCTCAGATTCCCTCCCCAGAAGCCACTGCCTGGCTCTTGCCACTGGAATCCTGGGACTTTGGCAGGTCAGAGAACTTTACCTAAAAGAACTGAGAATAGAAATCTTTACTTAGAGTGCTACCGAGCTGATCAAGGACACGCTGAGTGTAACATACTGTTTAAATAAAAGGGTGTTTGGTCCTCCCTTTAACTGAAGGGCTGGGGTGTTAAGGGCAGCTGGTCTGGTCCTTTTTTTAGGAATTAGCCGGAGTCTACTGTGTAGAAGTCAGCTTGGGAATATAAATAGGATCCACAGAGTTTTTACGGGGGAATAACTTTTCACATAGGACAGACATCATCATGTTAGTACAAGCTGAAATGAAAACAATACATTGAACTACGGTTCTGCCTCTTCTCTGTACCTCACTTTCTGGACGGTTTCCATCTACTGTTTGTCTGTAGCACAATCATCATTTGTGCATAACCTCTGTAATACAGTTGCTCACTGTGACACTGTCACTATTTTATTGAGTAGCTTGAAAGTTTTTACAGTTTTCATTTTTAGTGACTATATAGTATTTCACTGAGTAGGTGTGTGTTTCATGTATTAATTTTGTGTATTTTCTGATGGAATTTTTTTTTCCTTAGAGAAACTTGGCAATCACTGTCTTGGGACACTGTCTTGTATATCTTTCGGCTTACGTTGGAGTCCAGACTTTTTAATTACTGTTTGTGATGTATTTAGTACCTTTTAAATGTGCCTGCTTTTTAATGGATGGAAACCTGTGACGTTCCATTTTCCTAGGGCATTTCCCGTTTTGTTGTGCTGTATTAACTGAGAGAGAGTAGTTTTTGCAGAGGTTATAGTCAAAGCTCGTGAAAACTGTATGAAACAGTTCCTGTGGTTTCCAGGAACTTCTGGTAGAATGTTTTAGTTTCAGGGAAAGTGGAGAGTAGTCTTAGAGGTCTGTCCTTTACTACCATCTGGGCTGCCAAGAAAATCCGTGAACATGCTGGACATAAGTGAAGGTGACAGTGAATTGGGGTTGTCCAGAATTTGTGCAAATTGACTTGGAAGCAGGAACAACCTGTTCTGAGCTCTCCTACATAGCAATGTTTCTTTTTTATTTATTTGTTTTGAGATAGTTTCACTTTGTTGCCCCAGGCTAGAGTACAGTGGCAAGATCACAGCTCTAAGCAACTTCAAACTCCTTTGCTCAAAGGATCCTCCTGCTTCAGCCTCTTGAGTAGTTTGGACTATAGGCTACTATTGGCTACCATGTTTGGCTAGTTTTTCCATTTTGTGTAGAAATAGGGTCTGGCCCTTGGCTTAGGTTAATGATTCCCATTTTAAAAAGAGTTGCCTTCTTTCGTCTTGCTTATTTCAACTATAAATAGTTTCCTAGATAGCATTCCTGAAAATACATTTTCACTGGGGATTAGATGTCTGAAGGCCAAACAACAGGTTCACCCATGGTTTCTTTTCACCCATGGTTTCTCTCCCCCTGCCCCATGTTGCCCTTGGTATAGTGCCTTGGTGTCACAGCTCATAGCAACCTCAAACTGTTGGGCTCAAGTGATTCTCTTGCCTCAGCCTCCCTTGTAGCTGAGACTACAGACACCCACCATAATGCCTGGCTATTGTTTTGTCTGTTTAGCAGGCTGGGTCTGGATTCAAATCCACCAGCCCAGGTGGATGTCAAATAGAACCTTTATGCCTTTCATTATAGCTTCTGAAAGGTGGAGCAGGTGCTTTCTGGGCTGGAGCTTTTTGACCCTTCTGAGGTTTCAGAGGAGGTGACACCTTCTGGCCTGTGGCTTTCTGGCAGGAACTGTCTGGGCTGGAGCCTTCTTGCCTGCAGTGGTCATCTTTTTTTGCTGGAACTTTAGCAGTAGAACCCTTAGCAGGTGCCTTTATGGGGAGACGCTTTCAGGAGAGCTGCCTTTTGAAGCTTCTTAACTCCATGCTTCATGATTCTATTCCTTATTTTCTTTGCCTTCATAACTTTAAAACAATCAAACTCTGTCATCTTAGCTTTCCTTTCTCTGGCTTCCACTTGCTTGGCCGGTCTTGTGCCTGCCCATTGTGTATTTATATCTGCCTTCTGCCTGGCTCATCGAACATTTCTGGCAGGCACTGTGTAGGGACTTGAGGATGGAGTCAGCCAGCTGCATGCATTTAAAAGGCATGGCCTGTCTTCTTACCTGAGTGCAAGGCCCATCAACCAAAGCCCTGTTTTGATCTATAACGTCTATAGTTACAACCAGGTTTCTGGCCTGAGGCCCAAAGGGGAACATAGGCTACATGGCCAACCTCTATGAAATGCCTGAACACCTGTGTGGGCAGCATTCGGAGAGAAGGGAGCTACGAAATGGTTTCTAAGAGCAAAACAAAAGTATTCATGGATCTGAGTGCTGGTTATAAAGGTGGGGACACTTTGTAAAACTTCACCATGCTGCACATCTACGAGCTGCTTTTCTCTTTGTATGTATGTTGTACTTCAGTAAAACATTTACAAAACAACATGTGGAATCCCTAGTACGAGTCTTGGGGACTGGGTATGTATGTGGGGAGCAGATTCCCTGCCCATTGTACCAGTTCCTCAGGACTGGCTGTGTTCTGGGAATCCCTTCCCACAACCCCCTGGGCTGTTCTCCCAAACCACAGTTGTATGGGCAGGGCCCACCCCCATTTTTAAGCCTCTGACCCACAAGGGGTCTGTAGCCCTGCAGGGTCCCTCACCAAATCAGCATACCCATGAGTCTGGGTCTTCAGGGGCAGACCTGAAGAGGCCCTCTCTGCTGCCTCCAGGCAGGCTTTCCCTCTGTTGAGGGACTGGTGATCTGATGATGTGAAGGGCCTGGCTTATAGGTGTTAAATATTTGTTGAAAAACAAAATGTTGGTTTAGGGCTGTCAAGGTGTAGTGAGTGGAGGTGTGAGTTATGATAGGCTGGGACGTCCTGTCACAGAGCTCAGGTTTTTTTCTGTTGAACTAAATGTGGAAGCCAGTTGGTGCCTGCCCAAGAGGCCTGGAGGAGTGGGAGATTGTCTCATAAATCTCCAGTTTTATCTTTTAAAGTCATGCCTATTTTGCACTCTGTCCTGTGATACATTTTCATTTAATATTAAAATAAAATTAAATGACTCTTGGTGGGGATTGCCCCTTCCCTGTCCCACTGGTGGCCCTGAAAGCCTTCTGGGAGTCACTGAGCCCCTAAATTGGAGAAGTGTGGAACTGTTACGTGTAAAATTTAGAAATCATACCTGTAATAAATTGTGAAACAGAAGGGCTATTTCCCTCCCATTCTTCCACTTCTACCCTATGATATCTTTAATTTAAAACTCAATGACTAATGAAGGGCAGTTAGATGGTACGGGGAAGGGTTTAAATAAAACTCTACTTGATACTAAAATCCCTAAAAGGAAAGTTCAGCAAAAGTATATTTAATGCCCGGGCTGGTTCTTAACTGTCTTTCCCCCTCTCCCTGACAGTTGTTACCAGACATTTATTAAAGTAGGTAAAGCCATTGGGGTTCCCTTTAGCCTTTCCCCACATGGTCATGACCTCATACAGAGGGCTTCTTTACCTGACTTTTTTGTGTGTGTTTGTTTAATCATTTTGTTTTCCTACTAGGCTAGCTTCAAAAACTCACTGAAAAGAGCATCTGGATGTCCTCATGACCTTTGTGGTACTAAGTGGTTGTAATTAGTACCGAAAAAAGGATGCACTCTTAGTGAATATGAGTGGGTCATTCACGCTGGCACAAAGCCAAGAGCCAAGTGGTGTCAGCAGCCTGCATGGCTGGCGTTGTTAGGGTTCATTTCCCATGGTCAGCAGTCAGTGGTGTCAGCAGGGCAGAAGCGTGTCACCAGGATCCCTGTAAAAAGCCTTGCAGGCCCGGGCTGTGGGATGCGGTAGAGCCTGTCAGTTTGGAGATGGGTTTGGTGCTTGTCTGGAGTGAGCACAGGGGCACTTGCCTCCTCTGAAAGACAATCACCTCCAGATTTAGGTTTGTACCTGTGTACCCATCACAACTCCTTCTCCAGGGTCACGCAGGAGACCTGCTGTGTTGTCGTGGCTGATGTCACTGCTCTTAGAAATCACATACCCTCCTGGGGACTTCTGGAGCAGCTTTTTTCCCTGTTGACACTGAGACCACTTCGAAACTGTTTAAAGGTTCTTTCTCTCAGTGGCATATGACTTATTTTTCATCAGATTTTTTAGCGTGGTTCCCAGCATATATGAGATGCTCAGTCATCGGCCTCCATATTAGGCGCTCAGTTAGTCTTTGTTGAATGGATGGAAGGGCACAGTAGTATTGGGACTGTCATACTGCATTGGTAACATTTATGTAGCATCCGTGTCTTCACCTTAACAGAACACTTTCCAGCCATATTTGGGGAGTCATCAGATCTCTGTTCAGTTCTTTTCCTTCCAGGTAAAGGGGAGGGCCGCCCTTTCCTGGCCCCTTGAAACAGTCATGGCTATTTGACTTCATTTGGCCAATGAAATGTTGTCTTTCACTTCCAGGTAGAAGTCTTTATATACCAGCATATCATTTGCCTTATCGCATCCTCTCTGCCACCGCACCTGCCAGCGTTTTATATAGTCATAGCCCTTTCTGCTCGAGTTCTGGTGTGAGGACAGCGTGGAATAGAGCTTCTGGCTGGCCTGTGATGAACATGTCATATGAACAAGACAGAAGCCTTTTTTTGTTTTTAAGCTATTAATTGCAATTTGGGCTTGTTTGCTATTGCTTTATAACCTGTCATACATACCCCGGCATGTAGCACCAAGGCTCTCATCCTTCAATTTTGGATTCACTGTGGTTGTCATGTGGATGAAGTGAGGTCAGGGTAGTGGTGATAATGGAAACATGTTGGTTTCTTCTGGATTGTTAGAGTGATGGGAGTGAGGGGAATGCTTCTCTTAAGCGGTTTGAAGTTCAGGGCTCAGTACTGTATGGCAGACAGCAGAGTCCCACAGGAGAAGGCAATTGCTCTGTTCGAAATGCCAATAGGAAGACTTCCTCAGTGATAATCAGTCTTTAGAGTCTAGGGAAATCTTAACACTGGCTTTCACATTTCTTATCTGCTGACCTCCCTGGAAGAGGAAAATTTCCAGCACTTCCCACCTGGGTTGGTTCACTTCACTCTCCTGATGTCTTGCCAGAATTCCAGTTCATAGGCTGAATAGGCTGTTCTATACCCCATACACATATGAGATATGTTTGAAATTTCTCCCCACGTTTATTTTAAAAATAACATCAGGCTGGGTGCAGTGGCTCATGCCTGTAATCCTAGCACTCTGGGAAGCTGAGGTGAGTGGATTGAGCTCAGGAGTTTGAGACCAACCTGAACAAGAGTGAGACCTCATCTCTAAAAATAGCCAGGCGCTGCAACCAAAAAATAGCCGGGCGTTGTGGCGGTAGCCTGTGGTCCCAGCTACTTGAGAGGGTGAGGCAGGAGACTTGCTTGAGCCCAGGAGTTGGAGGTTGCTGTGAGCTGTGATGCTACAGCACTCTACCCAGGGGATAGCTTGAGGCTCTGTCTCAAATAAATAAATAAATAAATAAATAAAAATAGCCAGGTGTGTGGCGGGTGCCTGTAGTCCCAGCTACTTGGAAGGCTAAGGCAAGAGGATCATTCAAGCCCAAGAGTTTGAGGTTGCTGTGAACTATGATGCCATGGTACTCTATTGAAGGCAACAAAATGAGACTCTGTTTCAAAAATAAATAAATAATAAAAAATAACATTAATTCTTTTGGGGAGGTTTTTATTGTGGTAAAATATACACTATACAATTAACTGTTTTATCCATTTTAAGTATACAGTTTAGTACAATCACATTGTTGTGCAACTATAACCTCTATCTCCTAAGGATTTTTATCATTCTAGGCTGAAACTCTGTACCCACTAAGCAATAACTCCCTAACACCTCTTCCCCTAGTCCCTAATTACCTCTATTTTAGATTTTTTTTTTCTGAGAATGTGGCCATTCTAGGTGTCTCATGTAATTTGTCTTTCTGTGACTGGCTCACTTCACTGTACGTGATGTGTTTAAGGTTCGTCCATGTTTAGCATGAAGTAGAAGTTCATTTCTTTTTAAGGCTAACGCTCTGTTATATGTACGTACCATGTTTCCCCCCTTATATTCATCCGTTGACGAACATTTTGGTAGTTTACATGTTTTGGCTATTGTGAATAATGTATGCAATGGATAAACATTGGGATGGGATATGTGCAGATATGCACGTTATTGTTTGATTCGCTGCTTTCAGTTGTTTGGGGTATATGTGCCTAAAATTGGAAGTGATGGGTCATGTGGTAACTCAGCTGGCCCATGTTGTAAGTCTAAATGTAATTTTTTGAGAAATTGCTATATCGTTAGCACAGTGGCTATGCCATTTTACATTGCTGCTAGCAGTGTGTAAGAGTTCCAGTTTTTTCACATGCTTACCGGCACCAGTTCTTCTCTGTGTTTTTGATAATGGCTGTGCTATTGGATGTGAAGCGGTATCCATCATGGTTTTGGTTTGCATTTTCCTGATGATTAGTGATGTTAACTGACTTGTCACGAGCTCATGGCCATCTGTGTATCTTCTTTGGGGAAAGACTCCTTCAGATCCTTTGCCAATTTCTTATTTGGGTATTTTTGTAGTTGAGTTGTAGGAGTTATTTTTATATTGGATATTAATCCTTTATCAGATAGACGATCTGCAGATATTTTCTTCCATTCAATAGGTTGCCTTTTCATGGTCTTGGTAGTGTCCTTTGCACAAAAGATTGTAATTTTGATGGAAGTCCAGTTTACCTATATTTATTTTTTCCTTTGTTGCCAAATCCAAGAAATTATTGCCAAATCCACCTTATGAAGGTTTTCTCCTCTTACCTTCTTAGAGTTTTATAGTTTTAGCTCTTATATGTAGGCCTTTGATCCCTTTTGAGTTAATTTTTTTTTTTTTTTTTTTTTT
>NW_003852423.1:4472704-4487839 GCF_000181295.1 Otolemur garnettii | reverse complement strand
GCCATCATTGTTGTTTTGGCAGGTCCGGGCTGGGGATTCGAACCCGCCACCTTAGGTGTACATGGCTGGCGCCCTAGCCGGTTGAGCTATAGGCACCGAGCCGAGTTAATTTTTTATAGATGGTTTAAGCTAAGGGTCCACCTTCATTCTTTCGCATGTGGATATATCCTGTTTTCCCATCACTGTTTATTAAAAAGACTGTTTTTTGCCATGGAACAGTCTTGGTGTGCACTCTCGGCAAAAAATCATTTGACTGTAGATGCAAGGGTTTATTTTGGGGCTCTTTTCTCATTTTCTTTGCTCTGTATGTCTGTCTGTGTGCCAAGACCACACTGTTGTGATAACTATGGTTTTGTTAAGTATTGAAGTCATGAAGTATGAGTCCTCTGGTAGTATTCTTTGGTTATCTAGGGTCTCTTGGAATTCCACATCAATTTGAGGATAGGCTTTCCTATCTCTACAAAAACCATCACTGGGATTTTGATAGGGATTGCATTGAATTGTTAGATAGCTTTAGGTTGTATTGTCATCTTAACAATATTAAGCCTTCCCTATCCATGGACATGGGGTATCTTTCCATTTATTGGCCTGTAATTTCTATCAGGGAAGTTTTGTAGTGTTTAGGGTATAAGATTTCTATCTTGTTTGTTAAGCTTATTCTAAGTGTTTTTTGGTGCCATCGTAAATGGAATTGTCTTCTTAATTATCTTTTCATGTTGTTCATTCTTAGTCTGTAGAAATACAATTGGTTTTTAAGTTGGTATGTATGTGTGTTCTGCAGTGTTGAGTTTATTAATTAGCTCTGACCATTTTTACTCTGTAACGTTCTGTACATGTATAATCATGTCATTTTCTAACAGATACATTTTTTCTTTCCCAATTTGGATGCTTTTTATTTTTTCTTTTTCTTGCCTGATTGTATTTCCCTAATGATGTTGAACATCTTTTCACGTGCTTATCTGCCACCCTTGTGTTTTTGGTGACGTATCAGCTTAGATCTGTTGCCCAATTTTAAAATTGGAGTTATTTGTTTGAGTTTTGAGTGTTCTTTGCATTTTCTGGGTAAAAGTCTTTTATCCGATACGCAATTTGGAGGTGTTTTCTTCTCGTCTATGCCTTTTTCTTTTTCATTAACAGTGTTTTCTGTAGAGAAGGTGTTCTGTTTTGGGGTGAGGTTGTATTTCCCTTTGTACTTTTTAACTGGCTGGGCATTCCACTGCACCACTGTGGGTGACATCTGTGATGTCATAAGGGTGGTGGCCATCAGCGTTGATGCCTACACGCTGAGCAGTCCCTAGGATTGATTTCTTTCTTTCTTTTTTTAAAGAGACAGAGTTTTACTTTGTCGCCCTTGGTAGAGTGCTGTGGCATCACAGCTTACAGCAACCTCTAACTCTTGGGCTTAGGTGATTCTTTTGCCTCAGCCTCCTAAGTAGCTGGGACTACAGGTGCCCGCCACAATGCCTGGCTATGTTTTGTTGCAGTTTGGCCAGGGCTGGGTTCAAACTCGCCACCCTCTGTATATGGGGCCAGCGCCCTACTCACTGAGCCACAGGCGCTGCCCAAGATTTCTTTAATGTTTCCAAAGAGTTCACTGTCTAAAGATTGGTGCCATATCTGTCTGGCATTGTTGACGATCTCATCAAAAGTGATATTTCCATCGAGTTCAATGTTTTTCTGTTTTCTTGTTGGTTCCTTGAAGGCATTGGTGATCAGTGCAGAGGCAGAAGGTACCACTTCAATCTGGGCCTGTGTGTTGTAGATAGTCAGTTTCACTGTAATCCTCAGACCCTTCCAATCATCAGTTGCTTTGGTGATACCATCACCAACCATTTTTGGAGACAAACCCAGGGGCTGATCTTGGGGGCCAGGGCAGACATGGCATCAACTTTGCCACTGGCGCACCTCAGGTGCACAACTTTGATCTCGTTGGGGTCAAACTGAGGCAGCAAGAGAATCACTTAAGCCTAAGAGTTTGAGGTTGCTGTGAGCTGTGATGCCAAGGCACTCTACCAAGGGCAACATAGTGAGACTCTGCCTCAAAGAAAAAATAAAATAAAATAAAATATGCTTCTGGGCCAACAGGGCCTTTTGATGTGTAGAATGGTGAGAAGTCAAGAAGAAAAAGACCGGAATTGATGGGCTGTCCCTCTCTCATTGCTACTGCAGGGAGTGAACCCAGTGGCTGTTACGTGAGATGTAACACACTCCCACTTTCTTTAAGTATTTTCCGTTTCTATAGGATGCATGTTTTCCTGAGGTATCCTAATGCACTTGATCTCAGCTGAAAGGCCAGAAGTGATGGGGCGGGGAGTTATCCTAATGGCTGAACAACAACAGAAGGGGTCTTTGGAAAGATAAGAGTGTCAAACTCTGTTTATCATACCTCCTTTCAAGTTTTGGTTTTTTTTTCCCCTAAGAGCCATGCTGGGGTTAGGCTTTGTTTCGAGCTACTTCGCAGTTCAGATGTGGCTTAAAAAAATTATTAGTGGAACTCTAAATAATTCAGTAAGTGCTGTGACTATTTGTCCCTTGATTTGATTTTATTAGATGTTGGGAAGGTGTTTGTATTAACACTCTAATATCACTGAACTTGTAGTTTTTAATCTCTGGATTTATGTTAAGCTTCCTTTGGTTGAATCATTAATTTCTAGTTGTTTTTACCCAAGAAGCATTAAAATCATGACAAAAATAAATGGATTATGGATTAGAAATTTCTTAAATTGAACCTGACTGAATCTAACCCTAATAAATAAACACGTATGCACAGAACTCAGAGAACCCAAGTAACTTTTAAATATACAACTCTGTGTATGCTAGGATAGCAAAGTGGGGAATGGGAGACCCAGAGACTCTATTAATGGTCCATAAGGCCAAATTTATTATCATAATAATACTAAGACATTATTTGCCTTTTGGGGAGAGAGGACAGAGTCTCACTTGTCACCCTCGGTAGAGTAATATGGCGTCACAGCTCACAGCAACCTCTAGCTTTTTGGCGATTCTCTTGCCTCAGCCTCCCAAGTAGCTGGGACTACAGGTGCTTACCACAATGCCTGGCTATTTTTTGTTGCTGGGTCAGGTTTGAACCTGTCACCCTCAGTATATGGGGCCAGCACCCTACTCACTGAGTCACAGGCACCACCCTTTGCCTTTTTGCTCTGTTGATATTTGCACTGATGGTATGAAAGCAAAGGGGTTAGAAAGTGCTGAGTTTTAGCGTGAATCAAGGTGGTGGCAAGAAACTGTACTAACAGTCATTGTATTAGTCACCTTCATGTATTCACTTTAAAAAGAAAGTATCAGTTTCACTTACGAATGTCCTGTTGAAGCAGCAACTATTATTTTACTAAATGTCTACCCATGAGGACAACTGTGTTTGACGTGTGTATACTAACATGTGCATATTGCATGATGAAATGGGAAGTACGTGAAAGCACGTTTACATCCCCAAGTACTATGATTATCTGGTTATCTCAAGGAAAAGAGCTAATAGAAAGTGAGGCTGTGTTCCAAGGATGGAAAGAACTGTAAAGAAATCTTGAACTGTATTGTTTGTTGTGGGTAGTATATTGGTGTAAACTTGACACCATTTTTTGTGTGTTGTACATAGAGAACATGGATAATAATCAAAATATTGGGAATCAGGCATTTCTCTTGTGGGGGAAGTATTTAAAATAGCTTTGCTCTAGTCAAAGAGCCTAGAACTGATGGTGTTACTATTTCATTATCAGAGAGCACACTGAGTTTTCAGGTCTTGGTTCCTAATTGCCATTTCCCAGTGAAAGGTCACAGGGCTCCGTGGAGAAACGGCTCGTTTGAGACTGGAGCAGGAACACAAGGTTAGCTTGGCATGCTTGTGCCAGAAATCCAGGGAGATTCTCAGAGATGCTTAGGGTCATGTCAGAAGGACCCTCAAGCTGGCTTGATGAAGCTCCCAGTGGCCAACTTTGGGACATTAGAAAGAATGATGGCAGTATGGATTATGGCACATGAATATTAAAACAATCCATGAATCTACATATGTGATAGGAGAGAAGGGGGAAGAGCGAGAGAACTCCATTATAGAAGAACGCCAGCTACTGTCTGATTATCGGAGAATCTGATAATCAATCCTGGTTTGGCAGCCCCTTAACATAATTGATTCAAGTGAGAATCATTAATGGATGCTGAAACTATTGAATGAAATGTTATCTGGGAGAAGAATATTCACCGAATCTCAAATGACACCCTATATATTCCTTGTTAATGATAAAGGGGAAAGGATGTTTTGGCAAAGAAGGCGGCAGCACCTGAATTTGCCGATCAGACAACAACAATATCAAAAAAGAAAGCTAGACACTCATGCTTTCCAAAGGAAGAAACCAGCACTTCCTATGAAGTGGTCTTATCAAAGGGAAGCAAGCGTGAATCAGACTGAACCTTTCGAATCCGCTACCAAATTATAGGGCACCCAAAGGATTCTGTTAATCACCACCATGGAGCTACAATAAAAGATAATTTTCATAGCCAAAATTGTATAGCCAAATGCCTCACTTTCTTTAAAATGAAAAGTTGCAAGAAAAAAATCAAATGTGTAAAGGAGTGAGGGGAAGGGACTTCGGAAAGGTGCTGATCAGTTTGTGGACCTGACTTAGATCGTGATACAAGTAAAACTCTGTATTGAGAAGTACATGTCACCTGTGTGGAATTGTTACCAAAATACTTAACCTGAATTTAATCATGAGGAAACAATCAGATAAGCTTAAAATGAATGATAGTTTACCAGGCAGTTGTCTTAGACGATCTAAAAAAAGTTAGTGTTCTGGATGGTGTGGTGGCTCAAAGGAGTAGGTGCCAGCCCCATATACCAGAGGTGGCAGGTTCAAACCCAGCCCCGGACAAAAAAAAAAAAGTGTTCTTGAAGAACAACAAAAAACAATGTCATGAAAAACATACAAATGAGTGAACCTTGTTTGAATAGAGCCCCTGTTCTCCCAAAGTCAAAAAAGACATTTTGGGGACAATTGCAGATGTTAAAATAAGGACTGTGGGGAAATAGTATTATTGAATAAATTATTTTAGGTATGAATATGTTTTTTGTTTTTTTGGGTGACAAGCGTCTTTGCTACCCTTGGTAGAGTGCTCTGGCATCATAGCTCACAGAAACCTCAAACCCATGGGCTCAAGTGACCCTCGCCTCAGCCTCCCCAGTAGCTAGGACTATAAGTGCCCCTTCACAACACCCAGGTAATTTTCCTGTTTTTGGTAGAGACAGGGTCTCGCTCTTGCTCAGGCTGGTGTCGCCCTCCTGAGCTCAGGCGATCCTCCTGCCTCAGCCTCCCTAGACTGCTAGGATTACCAGTGTGATCCACTGGGCCCTGCCTGATTATGGTTTTGAGGCTCTGTAGGAGAATGTCCTTATCTTAGGGAGACAGATGCTGAATTATTTTAGGGTAAATTAGTATGTCTACATATGACTTGAAGTAACATGTGGGTGTGTATGGATTATATTAGCTCATACGAAGTGCTGTTTTCCTAGGTCTCAGTCACATATGAGCAGATGCCTGTCATTCAGCCTAATACAGTAGAATGTCCATAGTTGACCACCCTCTTAAAGACTGGATGTGTACATGTACCCAGTTGACCATCTCTGTACCTTGACCAGTTTGTTACAGTCCCTTGGGTGGTCAACTGTCAGAGATTAACTGCATTTTTTGAAAGAGAAAAGGCCAATGTGGTAGCAAATGGTGCATCCAGGTGAAGAATCTACTGGTATTTATACTATTCTTTCACCTTTTGTGTGCCTTAACTTTTTTTAAATAGTTGGGAGAAAGTAGTTAGCATACAAAACTAAACGCCCCAGGGACAATTTACTTGTAGATTAAGTGTGCTGACAACCTTCCCCCTGAGGTTCATTGCCCCCAATAGCATTTAAATGCTCCTGGAATTAATTCCACAGCTACTTAAAATTGATTTAGAGTATAGAAAAGAGTATAGAAAGAAGATTGTCTGAACTTTCCTATAGCTGCATCATTGTATGACAAAGAACAGAAAGATAAAGGACTCTATTTTGTGGAACTTTTTTTTTTTTTTTTTTTTTTTAATGTCGGTGACATTGAAAGAGAATCCACTGCAGGAGAAAAGGGAGATCGTTGGCTTCTCAGAAACTGATCTGTATGTTCTTTTTTTTGTTAAGAGATCACGAATGACTTGTATCTAAGCATGGCCTTGACATTCTCTATAAGACAGGTGAATATCTGTAGTTTTTCAAAGTTTATCCCCTCTGCCTCTCCTTTTTCCCCCTGAGATCTTAGGTCTTTTGTGAAACCATGGCAGATTGATAAAGTTAGGAGATTTCTACTCCCCCTCTAGAAAATTTCCCTAAATGGTTGCGACAGACCCTGGTTTTATCTTCCCTTTTTTGCATCCAAACAGATCCCTAAAGAAGTGGCTGACATCTTTAACGCCCCCAGTGATGATGAAGAGTTTGTGGGCTTCCGAGATGATGTTCCCATGGAAACTCTCTCCTCTGAGGAAAGCTGTGATAGTTTTGATTCGCTGGAGTCAGGGAAACAGGTACGATGCTTCCTTTTGAGGGAGGTGTGTTCTTCTGGATCCTGAATCTGGGTTTGGATGTTTTTTCATTTGAACATGGTTCTGAGATGGGTGGTATCGTTAATTGTTGAGAATTTTTATTTTAGAAGCCTTGTGCCTTCATGTTTCAAAAAACTAGCGGGAGAACCTAGTACAGTATGTTAAAAAAAAAAAAAAAAGCATTCACATGAGCAAATCCATTTTCTTTGCTTCCTTGGGGCTGTACCCAGTGGAGAAGTTGTTTTCAGAGTTCTCCCAGGGAGCTGGCAGGGCAGGAGAGGGCTGGCCCCCACTCCACGAGGGCCCAGCCAAGCGGGCAGGTCGGGCAGGTCGTTGGGTTCTAATGTGACAATTGCACTCCTGCAGTGTGATTCTGTTGCCACCTCACTCTTGGAATTGCTGGGGAGAGCAGCATTCTTGCTTTAATTACTTTGATCTCTAGCAAACACAAGTTCCAGTTTTCTGAGAAGTAGATTTCCTGGAGGTTTATATTGTGCCCTGGCAGTAGAATGGCCACTGAAAACATCTCGCTTCAGTGGCATTTTCTTCTGAGTTCATTGTGACATTTGAAATTGCTTAGTCTTCCTCCACCATGGCCTCTCCTAAAAGGCTGTAAATTAAACCCACGTGGCCCCAACTGGGTACATACACGAAGGGAAGCAGTTAATCACATGTAAGAAAGTCCTGCTGGGTTGTTCTGGCCTGGGTGGGAGCTGTGGGAGCTGTGCTCTCCAAGGTGGCCAGTGGGGCCGGGTCCTCATCATCTGACATCTCTCCCTGCTGGACGCCTCCTTTTACTCCGGGGGCCTTCCCATCTAGCACTCTTTTTGCTTTTGGTTGTTGTCTCTTTCTTGTCCCTAAATGAGGATGTTCTCTAAGGTTTTGTCTTCAGATCTTTCCACTCGTCCTGAGCTTGTCGATTGTCTTGGTCTGGGATGTTCTGTGTCCTTGATGTGGAGCCTGGCTTCTGTCTGCAACCTCAGATGGCTGTCTGACGGCCAGCTGGACTGGACCTCACTGCTAGAGGGAGGTCTGAGACACCTTGACTGCCTGTCTAGCTCTCCCCCATCTTTACTCCACCTTTTCTCTTCTTGATGCTACCACCTCCTCTCCCCTACCCCTCTCCTGTCCACCCACCTGCCGTGCAGGAGTCCATGAAACCTCCACTAGGTTGCTCCTGGGCATCCTTCCCTTCCCTCTCGTCCTGGTAGCTCTTACCTGAATGTTTCCCCCTTCCTGCGGGGATCCACTATAGGAATGAACTCCATCCCACCTTCTCCCTTATTCAGAAATTTCCCCCCTCTGCATCTGAGTAGTCAGGCAGTGGGGGTGGGCGGGACATGTTGGGTCCACCTTGGGGGCATTCTGAGCAGTGCAGGACTCAGAGTCTGCAGGCTCTGGCCAGAAGAAACAGTGCAACTGTGTTTGCTGTTATGATGGCCACTGTGCAGTCAGGGCTGTCCTTCCTGGCCCTGGTGTCTGACCCCAGCATGCCTCAGATGGCTCTGGATAGTGTGCCAGCTGCTCCTCCCTTATCAGCCGTTACTCTGTCCTGTCTGCTGGTCTGTGCTACTCTTCCCGCCTGGGTGTGCTCTCACCATTTTTCTAGCCTTGCTAGTTTCTTCCGTGAAGTCTTCCTGGGTCTCTGAGCATCGTATTGCTTGTGTATCCTTTATAACCCTGACCCTCACCTTGGTTATTTGTGGATGTCTCTGGCTCCTCTCCAGAGCTTATAAACGCCCTGAAGGAGGGGCCCACATACTTGAATGTGCTGTTGAACTTCCCTGGCTCTGGCTCCTTTATCTTTGTGTTTTGTTCTCTTTCCTCTGGTTTTAAGCATCCAGCACCCCCACTTGACTGTACAGAATGAGTGCCAGTGGATGCTTGCTGGGTGCAGTGGAAGCGGGGTGTTCTTTTGGCTCTCTGGGTCAACAGGCTCTTTCTGCCTAATCTGTTTCTTTGTGTCATGTGGGCTTCAAAATAAACAGCTGAACTTCCTGGGTTAGCTCCTTTGCCTGTAGTCTTGATGGTGGCAGGTGTAGGTGACTGAGGCCTACAGCATAGTGTCCACTATTGATTTTGAAGGATAATTAACATTTTCCAGAGAGCAAAAGAGCTGTGCAGAAGTGCAGTGAAGCAGTGTGCAGTAGGCTTGCGCTTCATATAGATGCACCTAAAAAAACTTTTATACCCTTTGGAATTGGGAAAATAAAAGCATGGATCTCATTAGGACTGTGGCTAAGTTGCTTTTCCCCATCAGGACTAGCCACCAAAGATACTGATTTCTCTCAGGTGCCCACTGTCCTGGGGCCAGCACTTGGGATAGAAAGAGCCAAAAGGTTGGGAAGATTGGAACTCACAGCCTTAGGCAGAGGCTTTGGTTATTTGATGAAATCTACACACAGATCCCTATTGCCATAAGACAGCCTGGAGGGCTGGCCTAATGCTTGGTGATCTAGATGCTTCTTGTACCCCAGGGGCTGCAGGTGCATGGGGAGAGGGAAGGATTCCTCCTTGATAATCACGCCCTGCTCCCTGATTCCCACCCCGACCCCTGCACACTCACAGTCGTTTTAACCAGCCGGGAGAAGCTGCGTGAACTTGCACACAGCACGTGTGTGCTGACTGTTCTTCCTTAAACACAATTTAAATTTCACTTTAAAGAAACTTCTTTTTTTGTGCATATTTTTTTTCAAGCAGCTGCACTACAGCTCTCAACAAAGGAACAAAGTAATTTAGCTCTGAGCAAACTCACTCCAATTACCCATAATAATTCATAGGAGACATTTTTAAGCTTACAAAATGCTAGATGTAGGCATTTCTTTTTCTGTACCCCTGTAAGTTTTTCCACTTGTCTATTATATCTGTTTTCTCCGGAGATATGTGAGCTTGAAGAAGTATATAATTAAAGTCAGGAAAAGGCAAGAGGAAGATAAAGATTCTCAAATGTGGTATTACTGAGGGGGGTCACTGCTTTATCGGGGATGGGAAGGACAGACATTGAAGGAAACTGGGCTGATGGGAGCCCTGCTGAGTGTGGTGGGCTTGCAGGGGGCAGGTCTTGTGGGGCTTCCTTTGGTCTGCAGTTCTTTCTTTCTTTCAAGCGCACTTCTTTTCTTCTTCTCTTTCCTTTCTTTTTTTTTTTTTGAGACAGAGTCTCTCTCTGTCACCCTCAGTAGAGTGCTGTGGTGTCACAGCTCACAGCAACCTCCAAATCTTGGGCTTAAGCCATTCTCTTGCCTCAGCTTCCCAAGTAGCTGGAACTACAGGCACCTGCCACAACGCTCAGCTATTTTTTGTTGCAGTTGTCATTATTGTTTAGCCGGCCCGGGCTGGGCTTGAACCCACCACTCTGGGTGTATGTGGCTGGCGCCGTAACCACTGTGCTATGGGCACTGAGCCATTTCAAGCACACTTTTAAGAGAGTCTGGGGCTCCTTCTTTGCAATTTCTCAAAAGAAGGAAAAAATCACCCCCCCCAAAAAAAAGGAAAGAAAAAGTTACTATTGGAAATGCTTTTGAGTTGGCCACATCACGTCTTTCTTTCTGCTCACTGGCCACCCACCCAGCATGCTCCTCACCTCCCGTGGGAGAGGAACAGGTGAGCTTCCCAGCAATCCACTCGCCCCCGCAGTAGCCAGGCACCTGGAGCAAGTCCAGGCTCTCTGGCAGTGGGCCGTGAGCGTCCCCAGCCCTCTGCTACAGAAGAACTGGCGGTTTGTGACAGGGAGGCATGCTCCCCCACTTGGACGGCTGTGAGAAAGGAAAGCCAGCGTGTGGGAGGGAGCCAGGTTTTCTCCTGGTGTCTTTTTTCCATGTGTTTTCAGTTCTGTGTGAAAGCAGACGGTCCCGGCTGCCAGCGTTGGCAGGGGAGGCTGACTTCCACGAGCACTTACCCGTCACGCCAGCAGCTCATTGAGACTACAGCCATTCTGATTTTTTCAACTTGTCTGATTTGTAGGTCTGAATTTCCATAAGCTTTAAGAAGTGTGTGTGTTTATTGTGGTAAAAATACCTAAGATTTATTTTTTAGACCATTTTTTCAGTATCTAATTCAGTGGCCTTCGGCCTGTTCACCGTACCCAACAGAAACTCTGTACCGTTCGGCCATTCCCCAATCTCTCTGCCCCTTACAACCTCTGTTCTCCTGTCTCTGTGATGATAATGTGTGTGTTTTTAATTTAGCAGGATGTGCGTTTCCGTTCTAAATACTTCACAGAAGAGCTACGAAGAATTTTTATCGAGGACACTGACTCAGAGGCTGAAGACTTCGAAGGATTTACGCAGAGCGATCTGAACACAAAGAGTAGCCCAGAAGTAAGGGGGATAATTACAATGGGAAGCAATATGGGTTGTACGGTTTTTAATTTTGTTTCTGAGTTGTTTACTTGTAAGAGGTCACTTCACAAAGAAAATGATTTGATAATACTTTTTCTTATTATTTATGTTACAAGCTAATTAACATAACCTAAAAAGAATTGCTACTCCAGGCTAATTCCTGGTCCATCAGTCCATTATTCTCTAAGAGGAAATCTAGTTACTTTCCCCTCATGTATGGGGTCGGGGGGTGGGATGTATTTATTTAGACTTTCTTGAAACTCTTTCATCTTTCCAGTTTATCTTGGAGTAACAAGTTCCTTAAGGTCCTTCTTGTTTGTGAGGTAATAGTCTGGGGTTTGGAGTTAATTTGGCAGGAATTTAGCTGTGATGCAAACTGTTGTTTCCCTGTGCTATCTGGATTTGTTTGCTGTCATCCTTAAAGTTAGGGATGACCTAGGCCTGCCCGAGCCCCTCAGAGAAATCTGCTCTGGGTACTTCCATCAAGAGACTTGCTGGTTGATCTCTTTTATTCTATATGGTTAGGCTAATTAACTGCCCACTAGTGTCTGACACTTAAAGTAACTTGAAAGCATAGCCTTCGGATTTGGGAGAGGGGGTGGTGGGAGACAGAGACTCATCTGTCGTTGGGGCATCAACCTGGGATCACATGATCCTCCTGCCTCAGCCTCCTCGTGATTGCTAAGACTATAGATGTGCACCATAGCACGTGACTAATTTTTCTATTTTTGCTCTGGCTCAAACTGGTCTAGGACTCCTGAACTCAAGTGATCCTCCCACCTTGGCCTCCCTGAGTGCTAGGAGTTGAGGGGTGAGCCACTGTGCCCAGCCCAGCCTTTGAATTTTTTTTAAGTGCAAAAATGTTTTCTGTTAACTGAAAAAAAATAGCATGCATTTATCTGAAACATAAATATTCCATTTCCTTCTTGGGTATGAAGAGGAAAGCTAAACATTTAAGCCTCTTCACAGTTAGGAAGAGACTCGGTACAGTAGCTGTACAAAGCTGCGACTATCAGGCTTGCTTTGTCTCTTACCTTTCCTGGGGGAGAACTTAGGGCATAAAAGCCCCCTTACGGTAGGCTGCCTCATTGGAGGTCAATTTTTCTCCTGAGCAGCAGTGACCTACAGGCCCGAGCTTTCCTTTGTCTTTCTTTGTAGAAGCTGTTGGGGTGGCAGTTGATGGGTTCTGGTCAGTAAGTCCCTGGTTTTATGCCTGCAAGACACTAAGTTCCTTCCAAATGCTAACAGATATCACTGCTTAGTGACTTATCTGTCCTCTTTTCTTTAGCTAAGTGAGAGCTAGTTATTCAAAGAATTTGTGTTTCTAGTGAGAGGAACTGAATAACCCCAGAAGTCCTTCCCCCTCCTCGGAGTCTCTGCACTTGGGGGATGAATTGTGACACATTGCACAGACCATGCTAGAACTCACAGCTCAGCACGGGGCTGCCTGCAAATTATAGCTCAGGATTCAGAGAGAAGAAAAGTGTCGTTGCTTCCCAGTTTGGCTCCTGCCCACTCTTGTAAGAGCTGGTGAGACTTATTTTTTGTGGAAGGGATATTACCTTACCCTTGGTTTCTGGGGGTCTGTTGGCCAGATGCAAAACAGCCACAGCCAGGAAGCTAAGTCCCTCAGATGGGATTCTGGTCTTTGGTTCACGGCGTGCTCTTTCCTTACTGCAGCCCTTTGTCGGGAGCTGCTCAGCATCCTTGGTAAACAGAGGCAGGAGGAGTGTGATGACTAAGTAGAGCAGATCTGAAGTTCTTCCCTGATAGTGTCCTGTGAAATTCCATTTCTTTGCAGCCTACCTGAATCCTGAAGCTGCTAATGTGGAAAGTCCAGGGTATTCTTACAAAAATGAATCAGTGCAAGTATAGTCTTATTTCTCACTTGGCCTGGTGTGGATTGCCAGGATCGACAGTTAATCTGCACTTTTTCTCCCTGTGTCTTAGTTCCAATTTGAGCCTAATGTGAATCTGACTAGAATTGGGAGAGGGGTCATCGAGGAAGCAGTCATGGAACTGAGTCCTGGGGTCCATCTTGCTTCCACTTGCTGTTCTCTGCACCGTAGCTGCATTTACAGAATTCCCTGACAGTGGTTCCCAGCTTGTGGTCAAGGAATAATGCCTAGAAGATGTCCTTGATCTCGACTATTTAAACCTACCTCTATCATTGCTGAGAGTCCTGTCACAACTGAGATATCATGCCACTGTCACTGGGTGATGGCCCCTGTCACTGCCTCCCACATTTATCATATTTTCTTCGCATGTTCTCACTTGTGACACCAAGAGGTGCGATAATGCTAGAGACCCACTCCACATGCAGTTCACAAACGGAAGATGAACATTTCTGTAGCTGGCTGACTGGGTGCTCTGCAGCGACCTGCAGAGAATCCTGACTTGATTTCACCCTGTGAAAGGTGAAGGTCACAGCAAAGGGAGAAGGCTTCCTTGACCGAGGGCTGTCTGCCCCTTGGTCACTGAGGTGCAGTCGGCTCTCCTGCCGTCTCGTGTTGTTTAGAGGAGACTAGTCAGTGTTTTCCCCCTGACCACTGCATTTTTGTTCCACGATAACTCTTGGGGCAGGCACTCTCTTTTCTTTGTCTGTTGATCCTACCGTTCCAGTGTGGAGGAGCTCACTTGGTGGTGTTTTGCTTACAGTCTGCTGCTCTGAATGGAAGACAGGGGGGCAGTCAGCCAGCTCATCAGCTGACTTGGCACGTTTAATTGAAAAGTTCAGAGGGAAGGGTTTTCCTTTATTACTCATGGTTTTCCTGATACAATGTCAGGATTCTTTGAAATGCATATGTTTTTTGTAGGTCTGTTGTAGACAGTCTTTCATTTTTTTTAATTTTTATTTTGGACTTACTTTGTTAGCTCGTGGAGTCGGACTTGAGTGACAATGGCAAAGCATCTTTGGTGAGTGAGGATGAGGAAGATGATGAAGAAGAAGAGCCTACACTGAGGAGGAGAAGCTCCAGAAGAAGCAGCATTGGGCTCCGGGTAGCCTTTCAGTTCCCTACCAAGAAGTTGGCCAACCAACCAGATAAAAACAGTTCTTCAGAGCAGTTGTTTTCGAGCTCGCACTTACAGAATGATAATAAACCAATTTCTGGAAGAAACAAAGGTCTTAGGCAGGGGATGGAAAGAGAAGATTCTGCCTCTGAGTCTGAGGACGACTCCAGGGATGGGAGCCAGGAGGGTTCAGACGCCCTGCTGAGGAGGACCATGAACATCAAGGAGAACAAAGCTGTGGTAAGGCCCCTGGGGCACGGGGGGCCCTGGGCCCTGACAGCAGGTGCTGAGGCCGCAGAGGCCCCGAACCCGCTGCTGCTGTAGCTGTTGCCGCTTTGGCTTCTCTCAGGAAAATGTACTCTGGCTGGTACATTGTGTGTCCTTTTTCTTTTCCAGAATCCAAAGCAGTTATTACATGATCAGCTCTGGTTTGGGAACAGAAAGAGACTCCCCGGGACCATTTTTAGCCCCCTACATGGTGCCATGAGTAATGCTGCTTACTGTTTTCCAAGTTAAGTTCTGAACAGAATTTTGTTGGGGATGACAGGGGCTGCACAGCTGGCCCGTTCCCCCGCACAGAAGCCGAGAGGAAGTGGAAGGCGGCCGGGTCCACTGGAGAGCTGCAGGGTGTAGGTCAGGCAGTGGCTTTTCATGCAGAGTGGACGGGGCTCTCCTGAGGTGGCCAGCTTTGGTTTTTGAATATCTGAAGGAATGGAAGAAGTCCAGGAATTAAAACAATCTCAACGGTTTTAATTCATTTTAAAAGGTCTTCATTAGAACAATTAATGAAATAAGGTGAAATCTTTGTTATGTATATTTGTTTTCTCTGTGGTCAGTAGCTGTGAATCCGATCATTCTGGAGAATCCTTTGCTTTATAATTGTTTATATACAGAATTTTTCATAATTCTGCTTCTCTTGGTGACCTTTAGCATTTTAATATTTTCCTTTGTAAAAAGCATATTGTAGTAGTATGTCTTATATGTCTAATAAGTTACTTAAGAAAATAGCCTACTTTGGGGTTATTTTTATCCTAAGGCACATCTTGCTTAGTGAAGAGAAATTTTCAGCACTGTATCCATCTGCATCTTTAAAATAAGAACTATGGGCTCGGCGCCTGTGGCTCAAGCGGCTAAGGTGCCAGCCACATACACCTAAGGTGGTGGGTTCGAATCCAGCCCAGACCCGCCAAACAACAATAATGGCTACAAC
>NW_003852423.1:4461449-4472551 GCF_000181295.1 Otolemur garnettii | reverse complement strand
TCTCAAAAAAAAAAAATAAAAAAAAAATAAGAACTATGGTCTTTGTGATTTGTTAGTGACACCTATATAATTATGTAAGTGTAAAACAAAAAGGAATCCTGTGAATCAAATTCTCTGCTATTAATTAATAGTAGGCCTATTGGTGAAAATTTAGATGTTCATTTGGGAATATTTTTATCATTTGTTTTTATGGATGAGAAATGAACCTATTTAAATTTAGAATCAAAGTTTTTGGAGCTCTGAATAACCATTAGGATCACGTAGCTGAACTTCTTCTCCATACAACATGCTGAAACTTGAGATGGAGGTGTGCAGGATGATTTGTTCCAGGGTCCCATCGATAATGATCCCTTCTGTCAGGATTCAGACCTCGTGCTCCAGGGCTTGACCGTTCCAGGACTGTGTTCACAATGTCATAATCCTTATGTATCAGGAGTAGGCTCATCATTTATTCATGTGAATGACGATATCAACATCGTTCCTCTGGAGACAAAATCTTTACCTTGTGAGATTAAAAGTATAAAGGCTGAGGGTTCAATAAAGCACAAGTTAGGTTTCTTCCAGTAGACAAATCGAAGACTTGTGATAGGTTTTGCGTGACCTAGACCAGCAGTGTTATTTACGGAAGCTCCTTTCTTTTGTTCTGAACTTCAGCTTGCTCAGTTACTGGCAGAATTGAACTCGGTGCCAGACTTATTCCCAGCACGAACCCCGACCTCAGCTTCTGTAAGTGGAACTCTTCACGATTGTTCATACCAGTCTTGATATTGAGTAGTCGTCACCAGATGGCTTTTACTCCACAGTGCCTGCAGGTGCACATGAGCTCCTCTGTCTGTGCTCTTGGTTTCAGAAGAAGAAACCAGTGAGGCGGGCCTTCTCGGAGGGACAGATCCCACGGCGCATGAACCCGACCCGAAGCGCGCGGCCTCCCGAGAAGTTTGCTCTAGAGAACTTCACTATCTCAGGGGCCAAGTTTGCAGAAGAGTTTTACAGTTTCAGAAGAAGGAAGACGATTAGTGGGGTATTTGCTGCCTAATAAATGAATTATTCTTTGTCTGAGCTGCCAGTCCTAAAATGTGCATCACAGATGCCCCAGGGCTGGTGCAGAGTGCAGAGGTTCTGATCCAGGACATCTGCGGCAGCTAAGAACTTGGATTTCTTCAAGGTGATGCTGATGCTACTAGGACCACACTTTGAGAAGAAGCCCAGGTCTAAGTTGTAGGTCACAGAGAGAGTCCTTTATCCCTGCTGAGCTGAGAAGCAGCTTATTCCTTAGGACCCCAACTTGATCTCTGCTACAGGCAATAAAGACCTCTAACAGCATCAGTCAGCTTTATGGTGTTTTGCATGTGGAAAACTATAGTGATTCCTCCTTGCCTTTCTGTTCCTGGAGGGAGAAACTCGGCCCCTTCTCATTGTGGGTTTGGCTGTTCAGAGCGGTTCACGTGGTTTACTTCCCTGTCGCTATAGAGCCCTTATATAATAAAGAGCCCGAAACCTGAATTTCTCATTTATTGTTGCATTACCTTGTGAAGAAGGAAGCTTTGCAGGAGCTCAGTAATTGACTAAATGAATGAAATGGTTCCAGGGAAGTAGAAAAAGGACATAGTTAATATTAATGGTGGTATATCTTTGAAAGTAAATTTTTTATTTATTTTTTTGGAGACAGGTTCTCAACCTTTCATCTCTGCTATATAGTGCAGTGATGTTATCACAGCTCACTGAAATCTCAAACTCCTGGGTTCAAGTGATCTTCCTGTCTCAGCCTCTAATCAGCTGGGACTGTAGGCATGTGCCACTATACCTAGCTAAGTTCTCTATTTTTTTAGTAGAGATCCAAAGTTTTCTATTTTTTAGTTGAGATCAGGTGGGGTCTTGCTCCATCTGACCTTAAACGGCCTCCTGCTTCAGCCTCCTAGAATCTTAGGATTATAGGCATGCCCAAGAATTTAAAGTTTGTATAATTTTTTTTAGCAGAGATCCAAAGTTTTCTATTTTTTAGTAGAGATCAGGTGGGGTCTTGCTCCATCTGACCTTAAACGGCCTCCTGCTTCAGCCTCCTAGAATCTTAGGATTATAGGCATGCCCAGCCAAGAATTTAAAGTTTGTATAATTTTTTTTTTAACCGCTTAAAATCTCATTCCGGGTTCTGCGTTTGTTCATCTGGCAGGGTAAATGCCAGTATAGACGACGTCACCGTGTATCATCTTTTCGGCCAGTGGAAGAGATCACTGAAGAGGATTTGGAAAACGTCGCCATAACTGTTCGGGATAAAATCTATGATAAAGTTCTGGTAAAGTATCCATGATGAATAATTTGCATGATTGCAGTTCTTACTGGGAGCCTACAGCATGGACATTTGAGATCCTACATTGTTTTTAGGCTGTGTTAGGGGCTGCAGTGCTATATCCCATGGGCTCAGCGGCAGGTTCTACATTGGAGGGTGAAGACTCAGCTTTGACTGACTGGGAAAGGGGAGACAGCTTAGTGCAGTAATTCTCAACAGGGGAGAGATGCTGCTTTCTCAGGGATTCGCGGAATCTGGGGGAAGGCAGAGGCAAAGTTTGAAAAGGATTTTTATATATGTTTCATTTTACATATTTATACCGTTTTTATGTTTTAAATATTGTAAAGGATAGCGCACATGGGTAGTAATATAACCCTTGAAAATAAAGTTTGACAGGGTATCTGTAGTTGGTAGGAAATGGGTTAAAATATCTTCCAAGTTGTGATTTGGAGGGAGGCTTTGTGTTATGTGGCATCATTTGGAGGGGGCTAAGGAGTGGGGCCCTTTCTTAAGGTATTATTAAAGTGTTTTTAATTAAGTTGCCGGTATTTTAAAACAGGAGGTTTTACAGTAAAGATATGTAGGTCTCCAGCGGTGGGCTGGAGTGGAGTTGATGGCACCCACAGCTCATGGCCATTTGGTCACCTGTCACTTTGTGTGGTCTGCCACCCTGTTGCCCTGAGCTTTTCCCTGGTCTCTCTTCCTGACATCCCGATTGTTTTCTTCCCCCTGGCTCTCTGCTCAGCCTCATTTGGCCCAGTATGTTTTTCTGGCCCCAGAACTGAAATGCTTAGAGCAGTATTATTTTTTCTTTAATCTTAGAGCACCCTTGATCCTACAAACTTTCACAGCACACTTAAATTTTATCAATCAACAACAAAAAAAGGATATACTTACTGTGCTTTAAACTTCTTTCAAAAATAACGATCTTTAAAAATGATCTTAACAATGCACACTGGTTGACAGTCACTGGTGTAGAGGTAGATGGCGTGGTTTGTACTAGGGAACCAGCCCTGTTACATTCAAGGGGACAGGCAGTGCTGCTTTGGGCCCCTGGCGACATAAATGATGACATCTGGCCTCATCTGGCCTCACAGGCCCTGTGTTCACCTGCTCACCGCCTTTACCCCCCACCCCAGGGTAACACGTGCCATCAGTGTCGGCAGAAGACCATCGACACCAAGACGGTGTGCCGGAACCAGGGCTGCGGTGGTGTACGAGGACAGTTCTGTGGGCCCTGCCTGCGGAACCGCTACGGGGAGGATGTGAGGTCTGCCTTGTTGGACCCGGTAGGAAAGTGTTTGTTTTTGTCCTAAATTGTGTTGATGAAGAAAACAAGCTGAATATGGCACTCCCCCGTGAGTCCGTATTAGGGACTGGCAGATGCAGAGCTGTGGTTTCCCACCTTTCTTTCCTTCTGCATCTTAAGACTCTAGTGGAGGCGGCACCTGTGGCTCAGTGAGTAGGGTGCCGGCCCCATATACCGAGGGTGGTGGGTTCAAACCTGGCCCTGGCCAAACTGCAACACAACAACAAAATAGCCAGGTGTTGTGGTGGGTGCCTGTAGTTCCAGCTACTTGGGAGGCTGAGGCAAAAGAATCACCTAAGCCCAAGAGCTGGAAGTTGCTGTGAGCTGTGATGCCACAGCACTCTACTGAGGACAACAAAGTGAGACTCTGTCTCTTTAAAAAAAAAATAAAAAAGACTAGTGGAAATGAAAAACAGGGTTCCCTTTGGGAAAGAGAGCAAGCTGATAGAGGAGTTTGTATTGTTTTTTTCCAGTGTCTGAGAAAAGCTTTCTTCCAGCTGTCTCTTGTTGTACACGTTACTCCCTCTGCCTTTACCTCCCGTCCAGTGATTTCCCTTTGATTTTCTTGGGCAGCCCAGGGGTGGGGTAGCTGGAGTGCTGTGCGCCCAGCACTGTGCTCAGACTGTTTCACATCTGTTACTGCAGGTGTTTGATTTTCAGTTATTTCAATTATTAATTTGTTGAACCTCATGAAGTAGGTAGGTGTGTGGCTTCTCTCTGCAAAATGAGGTCACAGCATTGTGGCCAGTAAGTGTGCCCGAGCCTGGGCGGTCCAGATTCACAGCGCATGCTCTTACCTGTTTCCTGATGGTCTCTCAAGCAGGTAAATGTACTGTCCCCAGCAGCCAAATGAGCATAAACCACCACTAAGGCTAAGTGATTTAACAATAAGCACAGATACTAGAGGATTGAGAATTCACACCATGACTGCTGGGAAACCCCGTGCTCCTAAAACTAGGGCTGGGACTGACTTGGCTAAAAGCCAAGTTTTCTAATTAATTCCATGGCTGGTCTTGTCTAAATTCAGTGTGTGAGATGTGGGGGGTGATCAGCCTTTCTGGGCCCTCGTGAGAAAGGAGCATCCTGGATAACCCTTCCTGCCCGTGAAGAGCACCCCGTGACACAGAATGATGGACATTGTGTGATTAAAAGGGGAGGACAGGTCAAGCTGTGCCCATCTGGGTTAGAACCCAGGTCTTGTCAGAGCCCAGGATGGTGGGGCAATGTCTCTTACGTCCTGTCCTCTCCCTTAGGCCTGGGTGTGTCCTCCCTGCCGTGGGATCTGTAACTGCAGTTACTGTCGGAAGCGTGATGGCCGCTGTGCTACAGGGATCCTCATTCATCTGGCCAAGTTTTATGGTTATGATAACGTTAAGGAATACCTGGAGAGGTAAGTCTCTAGCCGTTTAAAAATGGGGCTTATAGGGCGAGTGGTGCCCGTGGCTCAAAGGAGTAGGATGCCTGCCCCATATACTGCAGGTGGCGGGTTCAAACCTGGCCCCGGCCAAAAAACAAAACAAACCAAACAAAAAAATCCCCAGGTACAGCATGGGAGCCTCTCTAGGCAGGGACTTGTTGCCTTCTTTCATGGCTGATCTCAGTGCTATCTGTTCTGCATTTATTTGCCTGAGGCACATAGTTCCCATACTAGGAAATTCCTTCTTTTGCTAGAATTTTCAACTCTATACTGCCTCTAGCCAAAATTTTCCCCGTGTTGCATAACAGAAATGGAAGGTATAGACAAGGGCGGCTGAGGAGGGAGCCACATCACCTGTGGGAGTGGAGGGGGAGGTCAGGCGCTGTGCACCCGACAGACTTGTGTACTGAGAGTTAAATTTACATAGCAAACTCCTGAGTTGTGGTTTTGGAACATAAGAGTGAGGCAAGTCTTGGGGGGGGGGGCAATAACTATTACTGAAGCATAAGGATTCAGAATTTTGGATGTTAGGAGATCTGAATTCTGGCTTTGTAGTCGTGGGTGTGTACGTGTGTGGCAGGGGTGGAGGTCCACCTCTTGGTGAACCTCTCTAGCTAGAATGCTGCTTTTAT
Source organism: Otolemur garnettii (assembly GCF_000181295.1). Classification (NCBI taxonomy): domain Eukaryota; kingdom Metazoa; phylum Chordata; class Mammalia; order Primates; family Galagidae; genus Otolemur; species Otolemur garnettii. The sequence goes on along the minus strand of NW_003852423.1, from coordinate 4,466,906 downwards.
ATTTGTTTTAACTGCTTATCAAACACTTCTCTTTTTCTCAGCTTACAAAAGCAGCTGGTAGAAGATAATTAAGAGAAAAAAGATCCGGCCAACTCGCCTTTAGAGACCTCCAACAAGACATGCATACCATTTGTGCCTAAGATTTTAAATGTTGTGTTTTTATGCTGAAATGCTTTGTAGAGTTTACTGTTTCTAAATACTATTTTTTTTAAAAAAAGATTGTTTATATGCTTAAAAAGATTTCTCAGGAAGACAGCAAAGCAGAGGAGTCCCAAATCGTTAAATATATCTGCTGATGATTAAAAAGCACAATTTAAATGGGGTAAAATTCAGGAAGTTAGAGGGATGACAACATATAAGCAGCTCTTGCCTTTGATGTTAATTATCTACCTGGCCTTGCCGCTTTACCTCCCAAACAGAAACTCTAGGCCAAGTGTTTATAGGGGTTATTTACTCTGTAGTTTGCCCCTACCATGAGTGATCATAGTTTAAATCTGCTCCGACTCATGGGAAATTATACTGAAGCACGATCCCCTAAATTACAAAGTGCAATGAACCACAGCGTGAGAGTCCTGGGGTTTTATTAGTGGACTGTCACGTTCCGGACACTGGAGGCCCCAAGCACCACTGGCCAGCAGGACTTTCTCCCTTTCGGATCCCTGCTGCTTTTAAGGGCTAATTTTTAATTTAAAAAGATTTTGCTGTTATCCCCCTTCCTTCCAGCTGCTTGGTTTTTTGAGATTGTGTATTCAGAGGAACCGTGATGAAAATGTGAGATCCTGTACTTCGTTGGGTTGTGGGATGAGCTTTCAGAGGGGTTCCAGGGAAAGCTGAAATCACTGAACATAGATTCTCAGTAGGACTTTTTCTGCATTTCCTTCTTTTCCCCTTTACTTTTTAAGGATAGTGTTTTTAAAAGTCAACATACATGTAAGTTAGTACAAATTCAGTTGAATAACTTAAAATGTATGGGAATGGTGCAGAAATGCCACCTCAGGCTTCCAGCAGCAGAGCCACGCCCGCCAGAACCCACTTCGCAGTCCTCTCCCTGCTCTTCAGCCTGAAGGTCCAGATGTAGCTGGGGCCTCTCAGTTTGGTTCTATACACAGGGCACTCATAGGTGTGCTTGGTTTCTTGTCTGTCCACGGGGGTGGCTTTTGCAAAAACAACAGGCATGGTGCATGTCAGCTCCTTGAGGCGGGCTTCAACAATGGTTCCAGACTGGGTGTCCCACCTGGCACCTACGGCAAAAACACAGCAGTGTGGCATGTTGATACTGATGATGTAATTGTTTGATGCAATAAATGTTCCCGTTCGGTCATGTTTTTGCTTATTTAACTGAGCTTGCCCATGACTTCTGGCCTATAGCGGAGATACCACCAGCTTCTATGTGCAGTGGCTAACCTTTAAGTAATTTTATGAAATAAGATTCTCTTAGAATTCAGATACCATAAAGCAAACTAAGAAAAAAAAAGTACATAAAATCTCCACTTCACCACATTCCCTCTACTTTTTTCTTTTTTTAAAATTTCAGATTAATGTAAGGGTATACAAAATTAGGTTACAAATGTTTGCATTTGTTAGGAAGAAGCCTTACTGTAGGGTCCCACACCCAGAGGTGTGCCTTACAGTTTGATTTACTTACACTGGTTTTAGGTTGCTTATTTGCCTCACCTACTCGGTTTTTAACACAAGTGCTACAAGCTCAGATCTTCAAAGTAAAAAAAGAACATCTTGGTAGGAACCAAATGTCCTGAAGAATAAAATGTATGGCCAAATAAATTTGGACAATATTGCATAGTCTAGCTCCCTCTTAGAGATTCACACCGCAAGACTTCTTAAAGGCTTGGAGAATTGGTGCAGTAAAATACTAGAACACATTTGCTCAGTTTTTAAAAAGTAGACAGATTTTTGAACTGATTATATTAAAACAGAATAATGTAAATGTACGTCTAAGTCTCAAGATATCTCGTGGCATTAACCCCAGATACAGATGCAAAATTTAAGCACGCGCCATCGCCCCAAAAGCCTCACAATTCAGTTCACGTTGGACGCTCATCTTGGCATTTAAATTATTTGAAAGAGGGAGAGATCAGATAAATAACCACTAGCAGGAGGTTATTGTGAGTAGATGTGGAGAAACAGAACAAACAAAGGACAAATACCAAGTTGAATCAGAGTCTGAAAGATTCTCCGCACCCTTCAGGGTGTCTCACCTTCCATGAGGAGCCCGTGGAGGTAGGCACCTTCTCTGGGGGGATGGCCATAGTCTTCCTTCATTTTTTTGGTGACATCAACGGTCAAGCACATTTTATCTAGTGGCCACTCATTTTTTCGAGCCATGGTCTGCATGATTGCTTTGGGAGGAAAAGGAATAAATATGGAATAGGACCAGAAAGTTGTCCGAGGTTTTCAGGAGGTAGCAGTAAGCTGAGGCATCCTTTAGCCTCCTAGGGTGTGGCAGGCTCTTGGGCATTTGCCTGTGGCTGCCCCGAGCATGGGTTGGTAACTGAGGCAGGAGAACCTCTTTGTCTCTGAATGAAGGTTTCCAGGGGCAGCTGGGAATTTACACACTGGTGGTTTTTGTAGAGACTGCAGCCCTTTACTACAGCCCATACTTCCACCTCACTTGGCAGCTGCTCCTGCCAGGAACTCTTATTCCCTGGCCTGCTCAGCCATTATGGAGAAGGGGCAGGAGACTGATGATTCTAGAGGAAATATGAATCATAGGAAAGCAAGCCAAAATCTCCGTGCCCATAGGATCTGCCCTGCTGCAGCCCTTACCAGTTAAGAAGGCCTGAGGGTTGAAGAAACCGGAAAGCCACACTACAGCTGGGAGGACAAGGTCTTGTGTCCAAGTGTCAAGTTCCCGGCATCGCAGGAGGAGGTCATTGAACCTGGTCAATGGAAGGTAGGTAGAAATAAACTTGCTGCTTAGGCAAATAGCCATTTTCTTTCTTTTTTTTTTAAGACCTAGTCTCAATGTTTTGTCCTCTGTAGAGTGCTGTAGCATCATAGCTCACAGCAACCTCAAACTCTTAGGCTCAGGTGATCTTCTTGCCTTTTGTATAGCTGGGACCTCAGGCTCCTGCCACCATACTTGGCTAGTTTTTCCATTTTTAGTAGAGACAGGGTTTTGCTCTTACTTGGGATGGTCTCAAACTCCTGAGCTCAGGCGATACGCCCATCACCCATCTTGGTCTCCCAGAATGCTAGGATTACAGGCGTGAGCCACTGAGCCTGGTCTGGAAAATAGCCATTTTCCAGTAAGCTCCAGGGAAGGGATTATGGGTAGTGGTGGAAAAGTATACCACTGGATGCCCAGTAAAGTCCCTTCTGGTGACTGGTATTGAGCCTTTTAAACCTGCCACCCCCAGTACATGGGGCTGGTGCCTACTCCTTAAGCCACAGGCGCTGCCATGGTATTGAGCCTTTTAAGGGCTAATTTGTTTTCCTATCGAGATTTTTTTAGCCACAGCTCATACAGATACTACATTAGGGGCAAGAGACTGAGAAGTGTGGAGAAGTCACATGTAGATTCTCCTAGTGCTTTGTGGTGACTATGCAGAGGTTATTGTCTGCAAAATAGAGTTGGGTGCAGAGTGCAGCGGGATACAGCAAAAAGACACCCATGTCTGATGGGAGGGCAAGGCTGTGCTGGTTGTCATTGTCATGAGACAGGGGTTGCCAGGAGAGGTGATACAGAGGGAACAGCATGTGCAGAGGCAGGGCATGACAGTGGGCTTCCCACATGGGATAATTATCTGAGAAGGGGTAGGAAAAGACATTATAGGCAGACTGCTTGTCTGTGGCTTGAGATATGCTTTCATACCTCTCTACACACACTGGCGCAAGGGAGGAAGTGGCTGCCATTAACCCATAAGGAAGCTGGCTCACAGAGGCTAAGGACAAAGAACTCTGTTTGATAAAATTAGGAGAACCGTGAAACCTTGAAATTCAGGTTTAGGCGCTGCTAAAAAGAGATGGGGATGGAGCAGGGATGAGGGATGGAGCACAGGTTGGATGGAGAGAGCTCAACACCAAAGCCAGCGAGAAGCCAGCGAGAGGGACACTGGGGCTAGCTCTAAAGTTTTCTGGGACCTAGTTTGGTGCTTAGTTGCACAGGAAGCAGGGTTGAAAGAGGAGTCACCATGAGAAATGTGGAAAGTGTCTGCCCGAGGTATTTGGCTGACTCTGGGCTGTGAAGAATGAAAGCTTGGAAGTTTCACGTTCAAACTTGGGTTGCCCCAAGGGAAATTCCTGCTGCCTTAGAATATGGATCTGTGCCCTGGCCCATATTAAATTCTTTCCAATAGTTGGATTAGGAAAAATGTACTGGAAGGTAATAAAAAGGAACAGCAAAAATGACACCAAAAAGGCAAGGAGCAGGAAAAGCAGGAGGTAAACAAGACTCTCCTGCTGAATGGTGCCATGTGAGGACAGGCCTTGCAGCCAGGCAATGTGCAACAATTTAAAAAACACGAAGTGGTTGCTTATGTAAACAATGCATGACTTAGAAGGGATCAGGGAAGAGAAAGCGAGGAAATTAAACTGGGAGATCTCAGGAAAGCAGCAGAAAAAGCAGTTACAGGAATGAAAGCAAAAAGTGAGGCAGTAAAAGGGAGACTAAAAAAGCAAATGTAATGGAAATAAAGGGTTAGCGTGAAAATGGTAAGATGAAATTAGAAATGAAACAATGAATGTTAATGTAATTCCAGAAAAGTTTTGTTTCCCTAAATTGGAAATTTCCTAAATTATAAATTTGACTTTGTATAATCATATTCTAAGTAAATTTGTCACAGAATAATACTAAAATATACCTTAGTAGGGGTTAGGCACGGTGGCTCATGACGGTAATCCTAGCAGGATGGGAGGCCGAGGTGGGTGGATTGTCCAAGCTCAGGAGTTCAAGACCAGCCTGAGTTAGAGTGAGATTCCGCCTCTACTAAAAGTAGAAAACCAGCTGGGCATTGTGGCAGGTGCCTGTAGTCCCAGCTAATTGGGAGGCTGAGGCAAGAAGGATCCCTTGAGCTCATGAGTTTGAGGTTGCTGTGAGCTATGATGCCACAGCACTCTAAAAAGGGGGACTCTGTCCAAAAAATAAACTAACCCTTAGTAGCATTTTGGACTATGACGATAAAGGATCCCTGTTAGAAAAGCACAGTAAGTAAAGCAAGCAGACAGCCCTCAGAATGGGAGAAGATATTTGCTGGTTAGTCTCCGACAAAGGTTTAATAACCAGAATCCACAGAGAACTCAAAACATATTATCAAGAAGAGAACAAATTCCCTCTCAGGGTGGGCAAGGGACTTGAAGAGAAACTTCTCTGAAGAAGACAGGCTCATGGCCTATAGATATATGAAAAAATGCTCAGCATCCTTAATCATCAGAGAAATGCAAATCAAAACTACTTTGAGGCTCTGCGCCTGTGGCTCAAGTGGCTAAGGCACCAGCCAC
>NW_003852423.1:4457852-4461322 GCF_000181295.1 Otolemur garnettii | reverse complement strand
CTGAGGCAGGAGACTCACTTGAGCCCAGGAGTTGGAGGTTGCTGTGAGCTGAGATGCCACGGCACTCTACCCAGGGGGACAGCTTGAGGCTCTTGTCTCAAAAAAAAACTACTTTGAGATATCACCTAACTCCACTAAGATTAGCCCACATCACTAAATCCCAAAACCAGAGATGTTGGCGTGGATGTGGAGAAAAGGGAACACTTCTACACTGCTGGTGGGATTGCAAACTAATACGATCCTTTTGAAAAGATCTGGAGAACACTTTAAGAACTAAAAATAGATCTGCCATTTGATCCTGTAATTCCTCTATATATATCCAAAAGACCAAAAATCATACTACAATAAAGATATTTGTATCAGAATGTTTATTGCAGCCCAATTCACAATTGCTAGGTCATGGAAGAAGCCCAAGAGCCCATCAATCCATGAATGGATCAATAAATTGTGGTATATGTACACCATGGAATATTATTCAGCCAGTAAGAAAGATGGAGACTTTACTTCCTTCATATTCACATGAATGGAGCTGGAAAATATTCTTCTTAGCAAAGTATCCCAAGAAAGGAAGAAAAAGTATCCAAAACACTCAGCTCTACTATGAAACTAATTTATAGTTTTCATAGGAAAGCTATAACCTAATTTTAGCCCAGGAATATGGGGAGAGGGAGGGGAGGGGAGGAGGGAAGGTGACTGGTGGGATCTCACCTATGGTTCATCCTATAAGGCTACATGTGAATCTCTCTAATTGTAGAATGTAAATGTCTTAACACAATAACTAAGAAAAAAGACTTGAAGGTTATGTTAACCAGTTGGATGAAAGTATTTCAAATTGTATACAGAAACAGTACACTGTACCCCATGATAGTATTAATGTACACTGCTATGATTTAATAAAAAAAAAAAAAAAGAATCCCTATTAGATGTACAGGGAAAAACATGAAGCCATTTAAAAGTGGGGGAAAAAAATTATGCAAGCTTTAGACAGCAGCATTTGACAAGAGCCTAGCATGATTCCAGCCCTCCAATGTTGAGTGTTAACTTTTTTTTTTATTACCAACCACACTGTCATTCAGATATAAAGACAGATTATATACCATGAAAACTCAGAACGTTTAACAAATAGGAAATAAAAATAGAATCATCTTGGAAAAAAGACTCATTTTAAGAATGTTTAAACATCTCAGAAAAGGAATAATGAAAACAAACTCAGGAAATTATAAAACTATGTCATGCATGCTTCTAAAAATATGAACTTGGAATGGACGGGGACAATCAAATCAAGGTAATAAACAGACAAAACAGTTAAAGATATAATAAAGATCACACAGAACTGATAAAATCAACCAGAATACAACAGAGACACAGGTAGAAAATATGAGAGTTAAGTAGGTAAATGCAGATAGGAAGAGAACGGGTAGGGGGAGGGAGTATTTGGAGAAATACGGGCTTAGAATTTTCCAGAATGGAAGCTATGAGTAGACTCAAAGGCTTCTTATTTTTATTTTTGAGACAGAATCTCTGTTGACCAGGCTAGAGTGCCCTGGCATCACTCACAGCAATCTCAAAACTTTTGGGTTCAAGAGGTCCTCTTGCTTTAGCCTCCACAGTAGCTGGGACTATAGCACCTGCCACGATGCTCAGCTAGTCTATTTCTAGTAGAAACTGGGTCTCTTCCTCAAGGCTAGTCTTGAACTCCTGAGTTCAAGTAATCCAGCCCTCCCGCCCTAGCCTCCCAGAGTGCTAGGATTACAGGCATGAGCCGCTGCACCCGGCCTGGACTCACGTCTAACTGCACCCGATACCAAGCAGGACACATTTCTCAACATCCATACTTTGATACACATGTATTGGTAAGACTGTAAAACCTTGATGGCAAAAAGTCTTAAAAACTTTACTTGTGAAGGAATAATAAGTATATTTAAGAACAGATTTGTCCTGTACAGTGTTTTAACAAAAGAGTTAAAACACCCAAGTTGGGGAAAATAATCATGGTGCCCTAGAATTCTACATATAAGCAAACCCAATCAACAGAGCAGTGAAGACAGTTCCAGACCCAGTATGATCCCTCCCCAAGGACCTGCTATGCCATTTTATGCTGTGGTAAAAAGGCCTGCCAAACAACGACAAGTACAACCAAAAAATAGCTGGGCGTTGTGGTGGGCGCCTGTAGTCCCAGCTACTTGGGAGGTTGAGGCGGGAGAATCACTTAAGCCCAGGAGTTGGAGGTTGCTGTGAGCTGTAATGCTATGGCAATCTACTGAGTGTGACAGCTTGAGGCTCTGTCTCAAAAAAAAAAAAAAAGAAAAGAAAAAGAAGCCAAGGACAAGATGCAAAAAGCAACAATGAGCAAAGAAGTTAACACGATTTTTTTTTTTTTTTGAGACAGATTCTCAAGCTATCACTCTGATTAGAGTGCCATGACATCACAGCTCACAGAAACCTCAAAGTCTTGGGCTTAAGTGATTCTCTTGCCTCAGCCTCCCAAGTAGCTGGGACTACAGGAGCCTGCCACAATGGCCGGCTATTTTTTGTTGACGATGTTGCAGTTGTTTAACTGGCTCGGGCCAGGTTCGAACCCACCAGCCTCAGTGTATGTGACTAGCACCCTACTCACTGAGCTACGGGCGCCTCCCTAACATGATGTTTTGTTAAAGCAAAAATAATTATTGATTCTGAACAAAAAAGAACAAAAATAGTACAGTTTAAAATAAGACTGAACTATAATTCCAGACTAGAGGGAGGTTGATGTTCAGAGAGCGGGTAAAGGGTGTAGGAACTTCATGTGTATTAGGAAAAAATCAAAAGTGTGTAACAATGTGAAGAGTCTCCACTGAAATAATGGGAATGGTAGAGGGGTATACACCAAATAGAGAAAACGCCTAAATCAATATAAGTCAGAAAGGGCTGGGAAAAAAAGCTAAGAAAAATATAAAAACCAGGAAGCACAAAATAAGATGGTAAAAATAAGTCCAAAGTTATCATTAATCACAAAATGTAACTATATATAATTCCTTCATCTCTGATATGTAAAATTCTATTTTGGATATTTATGGCATTATAATTAAAATCACTGCCCAGCAGCAGTTACTTGCTTCTACCTGTAGTATTTACACATTGCCCACCCCCCCACCCCCCACCCCCGGTTTGCAGTGTCCTAAACATCGAACACCTGGCTAGCACCTGGGTGCCTGGAGGACAGTTTGAATCTGTGGTCATTTGGGATTCTAATGGACCTTCCAGTTTAAGGCTCAGAGTACTGTTCTGGTTCATGGAAGAATGATTCAGGAAAGCAAGGATAAAAAAAAGTACCCAAGGCTCGGTGCCTATAGCTCAACCGGCTAAGGCGCCAGCCACGTACACCTAAGGTGGTGGGTTCGAATCCCCAGCCTGGACCCGCCAAACAACAATGACGGCTGCAACCAAAAAAGAGCCGGGCGTTGTGGTGGGCGCCTGTGGTCCCAGCTACT
>NW_003852423.1:4435173-4457092 GCF_000181295.1 Otolemur garnettii | reverse complement strand
AAAAAAAAAAAAAAATCCGGTAAGTAAAGCAGAATTTAAATCTTGCTGTGACCCAGACTGTGACTGATTTTTGCCTATGAAGCAAATGAAATTAATGGTAGGTAGTGTTTGCATGGTTACAGGCTGAGTCAAGCTGCAAAGCATTCAGAACACTAACCCAGCACCAAGGATGGCAGAGCTAGTGGCAGTGAGCAGGGGGTAGCTTACCACTGGGCTAGTCCATAAGTAGAAGGATAAGCCAGTTTGCTCCAAGTGTGTGGCACTGTGTCGTAACTCAGAGCGGACTGCTGGGCTTCCATGTCAGGAGAGAATGTCAGCTCCCCCTTGCACGGAGACAAAAGGCCACACAGTGAACATCTTCTAATGGGGTGGAGGCTGCACTAGTCCCATTTAAACTCACCTTCAAGCCCAGGTCTAGTTGTTGAAGTGATACACGAATTTCCCGAATGAGAATATTCATCCTTTCACATTCTTGGAAGCAAACAAGAACGTAGGGGTTTCTATTTGGGCTTTTTTGCATTATCTCTGCCACGTTGAACTCTTCTGGAAGTTTCTCCAAAATGTCATCCAAGACATTCTTAACCTTAAATCAGTAACACAAAGATTTAGCTCCTTTCTATTTCAGTTTTGGTCTTGGAGACTATATATATCCTCTACATTTTGAAGTCCAAGAATGTATCAGACAATCTCCAAACATAATGCACTCCCGGGAGGTGGGCAGCGCAATGCCAACTCCCTCAGCGGCCTCCGTGCCAATGCCAGCACCTCCTCTTCCTCAGATCCCAAAATCTAGTCAGGAGGGAGCTACTGTTTATTTGCAGTTTATAAACTGTTAGCATTTAAGAAGGGTAACACCGTCATGATCAACTACATATCATTTGTATGTAAAGATAGGATCATAGGAAGCTGAAGCTTCCTTTGGGGACTGTATTATATGATCTGCTCAAAGTCACAGGAACCAAAGAGGCTCCTGAAGCAGATCTGGTGGCTCTGATGCTGCCTTCCCATCCAGGGCATCCTAAGATTCCTAGAATAATTCAGATCAACATTTTTATCAACAAGGAAGGCTTTATCTTCTATAATTGTCCTGAAGAAATGAAAAAGATTTATATGTTGAAGGTGTGAATATACACACAGTACTCAGATACACAGACTCATTCCATCTGGGAAAACCAATAAATAATTAGAAAGAACAAAAGGTGGAAGACCTCTGCCTGTTGTTAGCCTCAGGCATCTTTTCCTTGATTTCTTGGATTCCTGCCTGTGGTTCTCATGTCCTGCCGTCAAGTTACTTTAGCACCTAGGTGATGTGTCAGGTTCTGAAATCTTAAACGCATTTTCAGGTGCAGGGGACAGTATGACAACAGGGCAGTGGAGAATTCAGGTAAAAGAAGGGCTTCTGGAATCAGCCAGGATTTGGTTTCTTTCAGGGGCACATTCTAGCTGCCTGGCTTTGGCAAGTTCACACGAGGTCATGTCAGAAGTAGGGATCCTAACACCACTCAGCTAGTGCGGATTAAATAGTGTCCCTGTAAAAGCACTCTCTATGGCAGTGGTCCTCAACCTTCCTAATGCCGTGACCCTTTAAGTACAGTTTCTGTGGGTTGCGACCCACAAGTTGAAAACCGCTGCTCTACGGTGTCGAGCATACAGTGAGCACCAATATACGGTCAAGGTTACATTCTCTTCACTTGTCTGGAGTGTTGAGGCATCTTGGCCTCATATGCTCTGCATTTTCTGATGTAATGATCGGCTTTCTTGATGGAAAGATGGAAGCAAGCACAAAACAACATGCAGACCTCATCCACCCCTCTGATCTTATTAGGGTTATAGAGTTGTTCCCCAAATAGATGAATTTTTTCCATGTTCATCTTTTAAAAATATAACAATCTTATGAAGACTATGTCAGTATATAGAATAATAAAACAACACTCTAACAAATTTCTAAAGCTTCTTAATTATAATGGGGGTTGTAATGAATGGCCTTATTGCAAGAAATAATTGAAAAATATGGACAGTTCCTGAGACTTTACTATAATTAGATTTGAAGTTTATTGGGTTTCAACAAACTAAATCCTTATCAACTAAATCTTGATCAATAACTTTGAGAGAAATAAGGGCCAGTTTATTTGGGGGAAAGTCAGCTATTTAGTTTTTTAGTAAGAAACAAAATTTGAATCTGAAGTTTAAACAAATAATCATTTCTCATTCCCCTCATTCTAGAGTAATGAGCTTTAAAAAGTAATGCCAGTCTCTTAAGACACTGTAAAAAAAAGACACCATAACAAATGACAGAGCCAGAAATTCATTAAGAGAGTGAAAGGCAAACCAGTAGATAACTGCAAAATATATCTGACCAAGGACACACATCCGGATTATAATTCAAAGATTAACAACTCAATTAAAACTTGGGTACTGAAACAGGTAGTTCAGGTGAAAATATATCCAAATGGCCATAGCATGTAAGAACATGTTCACTGTTATTCTTCAGCTGCAGAATGCAAAGTTAAAACCACTAGGAGAAACCACTATGTAAGCCTTTGTGGCTGGATGGTGAGAGGAGAGACTGCCTCAAGCCATGGTCCCTATCCATGGCTTGGCCTCTTTTCTTTTTTTTTCTCCTTCATTAAGCTGTTTATTTTTTTTACTGTACTATTCTTTTTTTTTTTTTTTTTTTTTTTTGAGACAGGAGACTCAAGCTGTCCCCCTGGGTAGAGTGCCATGGCATCACAGCTCACAGCAACCTCCAATTCCTGGGCTCAAGCGAGTCTCCTGCCTCTGCCTCCCAAGTAGCTGGGACCACAGGCACCTGCCACAATGCCCGGCTATATTCTTTGGTTGCAGCTGTCATTGTTGTTTGGTGGGACTGGGCTGGATTCAAACCTGCCACCTTGGGTGTATATGGCTGGTGCCTTAGCCACTTGAGCCACAGGCGCCGAGCCCCACTGTACTATTCTTGCAACTGTTGTATTTCAGATACTTTTCAAATAAATTTAAAAACAAAATAAATAGGGGTGGCACCTGTGGCTCAAGAGGGTGGGGTGCCGAACCCATATGCCAGAGATGGCGGGTTCAAACCCAGCCCCAGCCAAAAACTGCAAAAAAACAAAAAACCCAAAATAAATAAAAACAGATGAAATGAAAGGCACTAAAGTTCCCAGGATGCCCACTGAAGGTCAGATAGCAGAGGCCTCTGGGGTTTAAATCCAGGTTCCAAATGGCTTTATTTTTTCTGTGACTTTTTCCTCCAAATATCCAATGTCTTTGCAATATGGAAGGATCCTAGGATTTGAATCTGGAAAGCATCACAGATGCAGCTTATGATCTGACCCAGGGACCAAGGAAAGCCTGCTATGGATACTAGTGACTCCCAGGACTGGCTTTTACAGTGAGGCCAGGCCGTGGATTGGAGGCCATGGCTTGAGGAAGTCTCTCCTCTCACCATCCAGCCACAAAGGCTCACCTGTATTTTTGGGAACATTCCAGATCAGGCTTCAACAAAATCACAAGGATATAGAGCATCTGGAACTCATACGCTGCTAGTGGGAGTGTAACTGGTACAACCACTTTAGAAAACTATAAGTACTATAAAGCTAAGCATTATGCCCTGTGATCTGGTAATCCCACTTCTGAGTATATAAAAATGATGTTATCAGTACTTTTGCCAGTTACTTTTCCTATTGACAAAAGTCTACATAAGAATGTTCATGGCTGTGATATTCATAAATGTAAAAACTAGAAACAACCCAGACATCTATTCACAATAGAATGAAAATTGTATGTTCATATAGTAGAATGCTAAATAAAAATGAAACATTAGTTCATGAAAAACATGAGTGAATCTCAAATACAAGGCAGAGTAAAAGGAACTAGACATAAATAAATATATAGAGTATGATTCCATGTGTTTGAAGTTCAAAACCACAGAAAGCTAATGTATCTTGATAGAGGTAAGGATATTGATTACCTCTGGGGATTGGGGAGGTAAATTAACCAGTAAAAGGTGTTAAGTATCCTGGTGCATAGGAAATGGAAATGGTCTATATTTTGATGTTGGTGGTGGTTATGTGAGTTTATACATAGGTAAAATAACATTGAGTTGTAAGATTAGACTCTTCAGTGTCCATAGGTTATATTGCAATTAAAAAAGAAAGAAGAACAGATACACCCTCTACCTTTTCCTCTGTGGACTGCCCCAGGTCATCACCACTTGTGGCACTCCTGGGCTGTGTCTCCAGCAAAGTTCTGAAGAGGGTGTTGGACGTCACTGTCAGGAATTCTATTTCAGCATTTGGGTGGAGGCCGTAGAGTGTGGGGCTTTCTGGAGGGAGCATCTCCTCTATATATTGATGGTAGCCTGAATAATCTAGGTAGGGTGGAGCTACAAATCCTGGTGCCAGCATAAGTTCATCTTCAATCTGCAACCAGAAAGGAAAAGTCAGTTATTCCAAAGCTAGGTAGGCATCAATTTTCACTTCCTAAGTAAACACTTTCAGAACACTCTGGCAACAAGGTCCCAGTGTAATGCTGAATGGGTAGCAGGCTCTCTAAAATGTTTCCTGGTCAACGACTCTGCTGTATGTATGGCACCAGGCTGACCTCTGGGGAATTCCTAGGAACACAACGTGAATTCTATTCCTAAGAGGATGTCATCTGCAGTGTGCTTGGTTGACATGATCCTTGCACACCAAAGGAATGTGCAAGCACTGAGCCGTCACTGTCCATTGTCACCCTGTTGCACGCTTCAGTTCATTGATTTTTCCCAACCACCCCGACCTACAACGGAGAGAAAATCAGATGCTTGATGTAATTTGCCTAGGGAGACGTTGGATTTTACTCTTAAATTCTGAATTTTTTGTAGTATGACTCTGTGGTCAGATAATTAAGTTTGTGAACTCATCTTAGGAAAAGTGCTACATACCTCATTGCTGAACATCACTATAGTCACCTTCGAAATATTCCCCTTGGGAAGCTAACTATGGAACTTTTTCTGGAATGGCTATCAGAGCTGCCACTGTATACGCTCTCACTGTTAAGTTTGTAAACTCATCCTAGAAAAAGTTCTCTGGAGGGTGGACTAAGTGCTGGCATCAGTGTCTAGCTTCCCAAGGGGAGTACTTCCCAGGTGACCACAGTGATATTTAGGTATAAGGTATGTAGTACTTTTTCAAGGAGAAATTCTCAAACTTAATTGTATGAATTTACATATGATTTCCCAGCGTACTATACTTTTCACAGTACTGCTTCAAATCATTTTATATAAGATACATTTGAATTTTAGAAGTGTAAATAATTATATGTGCATCTAGGGAAAAACGTGTGTGTGTATAAGCACCATTTTATAGGCCATATACTAATAGTCAAATCAATGCTACCTTCTGAGGATTTTGAGCTCCACAGGGTAGAGTGTGTGCTCATCTCAGGATCTATTGCACCTGGAAGAGTTGCTGACCATGCCGGTGCTCAAAACATACTTTGCCTAGTGAATGACAGGCAGGTGTAATCGGGCATTTGTCAGGCCCATCTATTTCATCAAGGCTGGGGCAGGGGGCAGACATTGTATTTAGAGAAATGTTTCAAACCATATGCCAGAGGTGGCAGGTTCAAACCCAGCTCTGGCCAAAAACTGGGGGGAAAAAAAAGGCCAATGTGAGAGGCAATAGCAAACCCTCTAATCCAGTGGTTCTCAGCCTGTGGGTCACAACCCCTTTTTAACAATGAAAATACCTTGTGGCATTAGGAAGGTTGAGAACCATTGCTTTAAACATTGGAACACAGATCTCCAAAATGTAATAAATTTGTCTCTAGCCGTAAACACCAAGAGTCCACGTCTGTTACGCCATAAATTCTGCCTGTGTACACTCAACTATACAGTGGAAGGTTATTCTTAAACTATTACCTAATGTATCTGGTTTCTGCCTAGCTTTTCTGAATTATTTTCTGTAAGTAGGATTTATCTGTAACGGTGTATGTTATGCCCTGGTCCCCTCACGATCCCCTGGAGACAAAGTGAATATTTATTAGTTCATTCAACAATGTGAATGATCACCCTGTAAACCACCACAAGCCTTGGAACTATAAAAGCTTTGCATGACCTACTTTTATGGAACTCAAAGCCAAAGGGGACAAAATATATGCAAATTTCCAGGTACACAATCATTAGGGAGTTTGTTCCTTTCCTCTCAAATCTGAAATCCTGGATTTCTTAGAAAGTCCGTCTCCTAATGATGATGCTCAACTGCTGTCTGTGAATTCCAAGGGCATTGTTAATATTTGGCATTTATATTTTTACTTTGTACCAATTTTTTAAGTTATCTAATTTTTCATGTTGCCAGAAACAGAAATCTTGATCCAGTGAATGTAGGAAGGAACAAGTTAGACCATCCCACCAACCATATCCATCGGCTTGGGTTTATTTATTCATATGCACATTTTTATTATTTCATATTTATATGAGATATTGTGGGAGCCAAACTAATTAACTCAAGTCACAAGTCAAACTACCTCCTTTTGTTGTTTATTCAGGACAATAGGCCACCGCATACCAAGGACCTTATCATACCTAGGTGTTACAACCCACATCCTGACCCCCTCCCTTTCATCCCACTAGCCCCCTTGTGCACTCAGCCCACATCCTGACTCCCTCCCCTTTTTGCACTCGCTACTCTTCTCTGCACTCGCCCCACTTGCGACCCCCTCCCCTTTTTGCACTCGTCACTCTACTCTGCACTTGCCCCACTTGCGACCTTTATCCCTTCCTTCTCATTCACTCACCTGAGACAAAGGAGACTCGTCCCTGAGCCAATCAGTCCTGAACATGACCACCCTGTACCTGTCAGTTTAGGACAGACATGGTTTACCTACCAATAAGGGGATGGGGTGGGATGGTCTAATGGGAGGGAAGAGGGAGAGGTATAAAGGGACTTTCTGGATAGTCTGTAAGGGCTGTTCCCGCTTTTTCTTAAAGGGTAGCCCAGGCTCTGAGCTTGAATGAATAAAACTCCTCGTGTCTTTGCAGTCATGTTTGGACTCTCAGAGTGGTGCTTGAATTGAGTCTGGGGGTTAACATTTCGGGGGCTCGTCCGGGATTCTAGCCCCTCTGAGAGACCCCTGACATCAGAGGACACCAATCGGTGAGATTTGTCCACTTGCAAGCTGTCTAGTGTCGTTTGTCTCTGTATCTGTGTTTGTGGGTCACTGCTGAATGGGGAGGTGGACGCGCTGTAGCCCCGAGCCATGAAGGGGGGGAGAGGAGACGTCTTCTCCTACTACATATATTTTCTAGGGACCAGTCTGGAGGCAGGTGATGAGACGCTCCAGAAGGAAGTACAGTGTGTGGTAAGATCCTCCTACTTGGTTAGGGCCAGTGTGCGTTCGAGTCCCCCTGGACAGTGTGTTGTCTAAAGTGTTTAGGGCTGGTGTAGGTTCGAGTCCCCCTGGACAGTGTGTTTTGTCTCCTACTTGGTCAGAGCCAGTGTGGGTTTGAGTCTGGACAGTGTGTTGTCTAAAGTGTTTAAGTATGAGTTTTCCTTTGTTTCTATTTGCATTTTAAGGACTGTCCATTGCTCTTCCTTCTTCGATACCTTCACTCATATATATATGACACTGTGTAAAACTACCCAGCTAAACCTATACGGGGTCTGCTTGCCTTATTTGTGTTCAAACTGCAGGTTTTAGTGTTTCGTCCGATGTCTCTGTGAGGACTGGTTGAGACCCCGGTCCCTCAACCCTAAACACTATTTTGAGTGGATCACAGACCAATTCCTCCAGGGACTCTCTCTGATTTCGACCCGGATGAAATCACAGTCTTTGCTTTCCTATTCTACTTTTTACTCTAACACTGTATATCTGCCTTCATTTTATCTCATGTTTTCTCTTCATGACCTAACAAAAGGAACTCCATTAGCCTGGTCGTGGAAGCAGGTTGCGAGATCTGTAGGAAAGAGAGCCCAACGAATAATAAGGTTTGCATACCCAGAGGGAGAGTGTTTGTTTTGTCGAGCAAAGGTCCGCTGTTGCTCCACGTGTTCTGGTATACCTGAAACCCTTTATCATTCTGAATATTCATGACATTTATCCAAAAGGTGTAGCACTGAGGGCTATCACGTGGAACACCCCACTGGGACGGTTAGCTGGTTCTGTCTCCCACGCTCCCTTTACTCAGTAACTCTGTGGTAGGTGCAGAACACCAACCCGGCAGAGTGTCTTGCCCATCTATTTTTCTATCACCCCCAGGTGGTGGAACCAGGATTTGAGGGACTGGATACAATCCTACAACTTTTGTCAGCCTACACAGGGGTCCCTCATCACCTAGCCAAATTTTCCTTTATACCAGAGCTAGATCTCCATCCCCACTGGGGAAGAAAGCAGCCCAAACAATATGGGCGCAAACCCCCTAACCTGTGTAGACGCACCACTGGCCCCCCGGGAACAGTTGTGGGATGGCTCCAGGACTTGGCTTTCCTTAGTCTTATTGGCCCAGCTTTCTGGCCACTTGTTCATCAGCATCTTAAGGACTGGGGCAAAACCTTTGCTCACACTGTATGCCCCCTGAGTCCAAAGAGGTTAATCTAGATCTAAGCCCACCTCCTTTATGGGTATTTGGGGAGCAGACCTACCCATTCCCTTAGAGCCTGGAGAGGTAATCCCATTGGTGGAGAGACGAGGTGAGTTACAACCACCAGACAGGGCCCCACCATCAACCCAGTTCCAATTTTTCCTGGAAACCCGGAAGGGAAAATTTTTACTTTTTGTAGGTATTTTCTGTAGTGTTGGCTTAGTGTGTTTATTGTTATACTTTGGAGACAAAATGGGACAGACACCATCTTCCCCCATTGAATTACTCTTGGGGCATTTCAAGCAAATCAAGGCCAGGGCCCATAACTTGTCTGTAGATATCAAAAAGTTCTGCCTACATACATATTGTACAGATGAGTAGCCCACCTTTGGAGTCGGGTGGCCTCGGGAGGGGACTTTTCACTTACCCCTAATAAAAGCAGTGAAGAACAAGGTTTTCCAGCCAGAAGGAGGACACCCTGATCAGGTGCCATATATTATTGTATGGGAGTCCTTAGTCATCGATCCCCTCCCGTGGGTGGCACTATACTTAATAAAAGCAGAGATACTGGCAGCCAAGGAAATAGGTACTGAACTTAAGAAAAAATTATATCCTATCCTTCAAGGGGGAGAAGACCCCTTCCCTCCTCCTTACCATGAGAATATACCTACAGTCCCCCCTCAGAACCAGGAAGCACAGAGAGCCCAGGGACCACAAGTTGCCCCTGATTCAACAATGGATCGTCCCCCAGCACAGGGGACATGAAGTAGGCGGGGGGCACAAAATGAAGATAGGGCAGTGGCTCTCCCTTTGCGTGTGTATGGCCCTCCTGATACAGATGGCAATTGGCAGTACTATTATTGGCCGTTTGCTACTTCAGATCTTTACAACTGGAAAGCTCAGAACTCCCCTTTTTCAGATAACCCCAAATGTTTAACTAACTTACTGGAAACTGTACTGTTCACGCATATGCCAACTTGGGATGACTGCCAGCATCTCTTACAGGTCCTTTTCACTACTGAAGAAAGAGAAAGAATCATCCAAGCCAGCAGGCAAAATGTCCTAGGCCCTGCAAGAGTGTCCACACAGGTGTTGGCAGACATCGATGAAGCCTTCCCAGTCTGCCGCCCTAACTGGGATTACAACGAGGCTGAAGGTAGGGAGTGTCTACGAGTTTATCGCCAGATTCTGCTAGCTGGCCTCCGAGTGGCTGCTCATAAGCCCACAAATCTTAGTAAGGTATATGATGTTAAACAAAGTAAGGACAAGTCTCCGGCAGCTTTCCTAGAAACTATAATGAATGCCTTTCAACAGTGGACCCACTTTGACCCTGAAGATCCTGATCATTGTTCCACTGTCGCCATGGCATTCATTAATCAATCTGCCCCTGACATGCGGTGAAAATTACAAAAAATAGATAGATTGGGAGAGAAGACCCTTAGAGAATTAGTAGAGGCAGCAGAGAAAGTATATAACAACAGAGAAACACCAGAAGATAAGGAAATGAAGGTTGAAAGGCGCAGAAACAGGGACCTTGCCCAGATTCTTCTTGCAGTCAGTGCCCCTCCCAAAGATAGGGAAAAATATCTTCAACCTTATTTAAAAGACAGGGAGGAGGAGAAAGGAAGGAATAGAAGAGGACCACCTCTCAGGAATGACCAATGTGCTTTTTGTAAAGAATCAGGACATTGGGCTTGGGAATGCCCCAAGAGATAGAAACACAAAATATCTAAAGTCCTGGTCACAATGGAGGACAGTGATTGAGGGGCTCAGGGCTCGAATTCCCTCCCCAAGCCCCAGATAACCTTAAAGGTGGAGGGAAAGCCGACCAACTTCCTGGTAGATACAAGAGCCCAATTTTCAGTGTTAAAAAAGGCTACAGGCACCCTGTCAGAAAGAAAGACCTTAGTACAGGAAGCTATAGGTACTAAACAATACTCTTGGACTACCAACCGGAAAGTAGACTTGGGAAATGGAACAGTGACTCATTCTTTTATGGTTACATCTGAATGTCCCTATCCTTTATTGGGATGTGATCTCTTAAGCAAAATGAAAGCCCATATCCACTTCACAGAAGAAGGGGTACAGCTTCTGGGAGAGTCAGGACACCCTATACATGTCCTAACCTTGAGACTAGAAGATGAGCACCATCTCTTTGAAAAGAAAGATCAAATTGATTTGGACCCCTTAGTGACACAGTGGATGACGGAATTCCCTGATGCGTGGGCAGAAACCAAGGGGCCTGGACGAGCTACGCACCCCATCCATGTTTAATTAAAACCAGGAGCTACCCCAGTCACCATAAAACAATATCCTATGAATCAGGATGCTTGGCATGGCATAGCTCCTCATATTAAACACTTTTTAAAGCAAGGAATCCTCCAGAAATGCCAATCAGCTTGGAACACACCACTTTTGCCAGTAAAGAAACCAAATGGGGACTATAGACCTGTACAGGATCTTAGAGAAGTGAACAAAAGAGTGGTGGATATCCATCCAACGGTCCCCAACCCTTATGCTTTACTAAGCAACTTAAAACCATCTTTAACTTGGTACTCTGTGCTTGATTTAAAAGATGCCTTTTTCAGCCTGTCTCTCACTCCTGCTTGTCAACCATTGTTTGCCTTTAAATGGAGGGACCCAGAGAGCGGTATCACCGGTCAACTAACCTGGACAAGATTGCCTCAGGAATTTAAAAACTCCCCCACCCTGTTTGGTGAGGTGCTACATGAGGATCTGAGTGAGTTACATGAGGATCTGAGTGAGTTTAAATGGGCCCATGAGACTGTGACTATACTACAATATGTTGATGACTTATTGTTAGCAGCAGCCTGGGAAGAAGACTGCCGTTTGGCAACCAAAGAGTTACTTAGAAACCTTGGGGAATTGGGGTATCATGTATCAGCCAAAAAAGCCCAGGTCTGCAAACAATAAGTAACCTACTTAGGTTATAAACTGTGAGGAGGACAAAGGTGGCTAACCCCCTCCCGAACACAGACTATTTTGGGGATTCCAACTCCCAGCAACATACGTCAAGTACGTGAATTCCTGGGAACTGCAGGATACTGCTGGCTGTGGATTCCGGGGTTTGCAGAGTTGGCTAGACCCCTTTATGAACTAAACAAAACGGGGGCAACATTTGCATGGGTGTCGGAACATGACAACGCCTTCAAAGAATTGAAACAAGCATTGCTCTTAGCCCCAGCTCTAGCCCTGCCTGACCCCTCCAAAGCTTTCCATTTATACATAGATGAGAAGAAAGGAGTAGCAAAGGGAGTTCTTACTCAGCCCCTGGGGCCATGGAACTGGCCAGTCGCATACTTGTCTAAGCGGTTAGACACTGTGGCTGCTGGGTGGCCCCCATGCCTCAGAATTGTGGCGGCAGTAGCCAAATTGGTACATGATGCAGATAAGCTGGTACTAGGGCAATCACTAACAATTACTTCCCCCCATGCCATTGAAGGGCTGCTCAAACAGCCCCCAGATAGATGGTTAAGTAATGCCTATATTCTTCGGTATCAGACTTTGCTGCTCAACCCCGGCAGGATTGACTTCACGGCTCCTGCACTCCTAAATCCAGCTACCCTCCTACTTGAGATTGAGAACTACCCCTTACATGACTGTGTAGAGGTCCTGGCACAAGTCCATGGAACTCAGCAAGATCTAAAAGATACCCCCCTGTCTCCAACAGGAGAAGTATGGTTCACTGATGGTAGCAGCTACATGGACAATGGACTTCCACGAGCCAGTGAAGCTGTTACCACTGCCACTTCAGTCCTTTGGGCTGAGCCCCTCCTGGCTGGAACTTCTGCCCAAAAAACTGAACTCATAGCCCTCATAAAGGCCCTAGAGCTCAGAGACAAAAGAGAAATTACCATCTATACTGATAGCAAGTATGCCTTTGCTACTGTCCACATACACGGAGCCATATATATAGAGAGAGGGCTCCTCATGGCAGAGGGCAAAGACATTAAAAACAAACAGGAAATCCAAGCCCTCCTCAGGGCTGTGTGGCGCCCCAAAAGGTTGGTAGTAGTACACTGTCCAGGACATCAGAAAGGAACTGATGAGGTAGCATGAGAAAACAGATTGGCTGACTTAACAGCCAGAGAAGCAGCCAAGAGAACTGTTAACTTAAGCAGTAATACTGTCCTGGTTACTCGAGCCCCACAGGTTCGGCCTATTTTAGAGGACTCTCCTACATATTCCGAACAAGAAAAAGAATGGGCAAAAACCCACCAGAGGACCATGAGACCGGATGGATGGTGGCTCATGGAAGATAAGATCTATTTATCTAAGAAATAACTACTAAACTCCTCTCCCAGCTGCACCAGGTGACTCATCTGGGGGTGTAGAAGATGGAGGAGCTACTCCGTACCTCTCCATACTATATTAGACATTTAAAAAAACCTTAGAGGAAATTAGGGCCAATTTCAAAATCTGCCCCATGGTTAATATAGGCCCAGGACATAACACCACAGGCCACAGGCAGAGAGGGTGTAGACCAGGAGCCCACTGGGAGACAGATTTCACAGAAATCAAACCAGGAAAATACGGGTATAAGTATCTATTAGTTTTTGCAGATACTTTCTCAGGATGGATAGAAGCTTTCCCTATAAAACAGGAGACTGCAAATGAAGTAGTCTGGAAGCTGCTGGAAGACATAGTCCCAAGGTTTGGATACCCCTTGACTATTGGGTCAGACAATGGACCCGCCTTTGTCTCTCAGGTAAGCCAAGGGGTAGCTCGAGTTTTAGGGACAGATTGGAAATTGCACTGTGCCTACCGCCCTCAAAGTTCCGGGCAGGGAGAACGGATGAACCTAACTTTAAAGGAAGTTTTATCAAAAATGGCTTTAGAGACTGGTGAAAACTGGGTAATGCTCCTTCCTTTAGCCTTTTTTAGGGTACACAATACCCCCTATAAATTACATTGTTCCCCCTGTGAAATAATGTATGGAGTTCCTCCACCTATACTTCCTGCTCTTAAAACAGAACATTCCTCTACTTCAGATTTAAGATAGTTCCTGAAAAACCTCCAAACTGTACATGTGGATATTTGGCCCAGGCTAAGACAGGTATAAGCTACACATACTAATCTTGACCCCCACCCTTTCAAACCAGGTGACTCCGTTTTGGTCGGAGACACTGTTCAGAGACACTGGAACCAAGTGGAAAGGTCCATACTTGGTGCTCCTCACCACCCCAACTGCTGTGAAAGTAGACAGCTTCGACGCGTGGATCCACTCCTCCCACGTCTGCCCATTCCCAGCGTCACAAGACACCCAGGCACAGAGTTGGACTGCCATTAAAGACCCCATCAACCCACTCCGCATCAAGATAAGAAAACAGAACTAACATGGAGGCTAACAGGGGTTCTAACTATCCTGTTAAATGTATATAGTACTATTCCCAACCCCTACACTCTTCTAAATACAACCTGGCAGGTACTCCTGCCTGACACCGGGGAAATCCTATACCAGACTTCTGGAGTCTATCCTAAAAGAACATGGTTCCCAGACCTCTATTTTGATTTGGAGGACTTGTTTAAACTTCAACTATGGTGTAGACCTGACTTGTCAGATACCTTCTATATGTGCCCAGGGCACCTCCCAGACAAATGTGGGGGAGCAGGCTCCTTTTTCTGTAAGGACTGGAGTTGTGTCACCACAGGCCAAACCTGGTGGAAACCAACACAGGGAAATGATCTAAGCATTGTAAAAAGATATTCCACTTGTCCAGGTACCTGCCTCTCTAAAAATCCAAAATGTGACACTGTCCACATTAACTTCACAGAAAAGGGTAAAAATATGCAAGGAGGATGGGAAGTAGGGAGAGACTGGGGAATGCAGCTTTACCTAAAGTTGGAATCAGACCCAAGTGCTGTCTTCCGAATACGAGTTATATATAGTCTCCCCATAACAAGAACTCCTACAAGATTAGGGCCCAACCCCATTTTCAATCCCCCCGGTACTGCTTCCAACAGCCGCTGTTGCTGCTCCTGTAGTTACTACTTCTGTGCCAGTTCAAATAGCAGCTACTCTAGCTACTCTAGTCACTCCAGCCCTAACACCTGACCCCGAACCTATATGGAATATAATCATCAGCACTTATTGGGTACTTAATGCTTCCCAGCTCAACCTCACTAAAGGATGTTGGCTTTGTCTAAATGCAAAACCACCTTATTATGAGGGAATAGCAGTGGCAGGGAACCCCATTAATGCCAACGAAACACACTGAGTGCTGGTGGACTCAGCAAGGACCCAGGCTTACCCTACAGTCAGTTATAGGCCAAGGAACCTGTGTAGGGCAACAACCCATGTCCCAAGACTTGTGCACCAACACCGTGACCTGGGATGGTGTAGGATATCTGATTCCTCCTAATAACACTTGGTGGGCATGCTCCACAGGTCTAGCCCCATGTCTAAATGGAATGGTCTTAAACATAACCCATGACTTTTGTGTCCTAGTCCAACTAATTCCTAGGCTTACCTATTATAACAAAGATAAGCTATATCTAGCTTATGAAACCTACAGCCAACAGCATAAAGTTAAAAGAGAACCAGTTACAACTGTAACTTTAGCTGTATTAATGGGGCTTGGAGTTGCTGGAGCAGGGACTGGAATATCCTCTTTAGTACTACAGGATAAAAATTATGGGGCCCTATGGGCTACAATAGATTTAAATATAGAAAGAATAGAAAAATCCATCTCACACTTGCAAGAATCACTAACATCCCTCTCAGAGGTAGTTCCTCAAAACAGGTGAGGATTAGATTTACTTCTTCTCCAACAAGGAGGTCTACCACCCTTGGAGAAGAATGCTGTTTTTACATAGATCACTCAGGGGTAGTAAAACAATCGATGGAACTAGTTCTAGAAGGACTTTGAAAACGAAAATTAGAAAGAGAACAATCCCAAGGCTGGTATGAAAGCCTGTTTTCTAAATCTCCTTGGTTAACAACCTTATTATCCACTATAGCTGGCCTTCTCCTTATCCTTTTGCTACTAATAACAATTGGTCCATGTATAACCAATAAGCTACTAGTTTTCATTCAAAATAGAATTAATGCAGTTCAACTTCTAGTCTTACAATCCTCTTATGCCCCCCTTGATACCAGTGAAGACCCAGAGTTTGCCAAGAGCCCATGATTGGGCTCTTCTAGGTTTAAGACAGAGGGAGGAATGTGGGAACCAAACTAATTAACTCAAGTCACAAGTCAAACTACCTCCTTTTGTTGTTTATTCAGGACAATAGGCTGCCACATACCAAGGACCTTATCATACCTAGGTGTTACAGCCCACATCTTGACCCCCTCCCCTTCGTCCCACTAGCCCCCTTGTGCACTCAGTATTCTACTCTGCACTCGCCCCACGTGTGACCTTTATCCCTTCCTTCTCATTCACTCACCTGAGACAAGGAAGACTTGTCCCTGAGTCAATCAGTCCTGAACACGACCACCCTGTACCTGTCAGTTTAGGACAGACAAGGTTTACCTATCAATAAGGGAATGGGGTGGGATGGTCTAATGGGAGGGAAGAGGGAGAGGTATAAAGGGACTTTCTAAATAGTCTGTAAGGGCTGTTCCCGCTTTTTCTTAAAGGGTAGCCCAGGCTCTGAGCTTGAATGAATAAAACTCCTCGTGCCTTTGCAGTGATGTTCGGACTCTCAGAGTGGTGCTTGAATTGAGTCTGGGGGTTAACAATGTGTATATTCATATACGAAACATATAATTCATAGATAAGAACAATCAAAATTTAAATGTCACCTGGCTCAGTGTGACCAAAAAAAAAAAAAAAAAAACTGCAGAAGAGTGAAACTCACCACTTTTAACCTCTGGTAGGTAAATTAGCCAAAAATAAAGAGATGAACAAAAATATGAGTAATCAAATCCAAAACTAGAATTAACAAACACATCAAAAGTGAACTTCATTCTCTACAAACAAGCATTTGGTCTTCTCTGTTAGTATGCACTAAGTAGGGGAAGAAATGTTAAAAGCTGCAGTTAATTTTTCCTTTGATAAAAACAAAAGGTTAAAAACAAAATTTTGAAAAAAAAAATTCAAGCAAAGAGACCAGCTGGAAATAGAGCCACTAGGAAATGTTAAAATGCTGTGAGGACTGGTGTCTGTGTGAGTGCATACTCTTGGAACACTGGTGGGATTGCACATGGTCCAGGCTTTTTGGAAAGACCATAGGCAGTCTGTTTGTAAGTATGTGAAGAGTGCCATCTATGTATTAGGTGAGGAGCAAAGCAAAAAAACACAGCAAACTCAAAGGAAAGGATTTGACGTTTGCAGCTGGACGAGCCTGGTTCAATTTCCATCCCTTAATGCTGCAGTCTCCAACCACTGGGCTGTGGGCCAGTACTGGTCTGCGGCCTGTTAGGAACTGGGTGGCACAGTAGGAGGTGAGCAGCAGGCTAGTGATGAAGCTTCATCTGTATTTACAGCCATTTCCTATCACTTCCATCACTACCTGAGCTCTGCCCCTGTCAGATCAGTAGCAGTATCAGATAGATCTCATAGGAGTGTGAACCCTACTGTAATCTCCATCTAGGAGGGATCTAGGTTGTGTGTTCCTTGTGAGAATCTAATGCCTGATGTTGTGAGGTGGAGCTAAGGTGGTAAGGCTAGCTCTGGAGAGGGGCCACAAATACAGATTTTCATTAGCAGAGAGGTTTGATACACAAAGACCATGATAAATCAACTGCGTACTCATATCAAAACCAATCCCTTCCCTACTTCCACCCCAGTCCATGGAAAAATTATCTTCCATGAAACTGATACCTAGTGCCAGAAAAGGTTGGCATCACTGTTTTAACATTTTGGTTCCCTTAAGAAAGGACAATTTATCTAAGTTTCAATAATAAAATGCAGCTCACAATAGTGATTGTGGCTGTAGGAATTTAATAAGGTATGCAAACAGCTTGGCACGTGGCTGCCTATTGTGTTAGTTTTGGTCTTCCCTGTGCTACAGGGTTGTTTTAAATACATCTAGATTTTTCTTTTTTTTTTTTTTTTTTGAGACAGAGCCTCAAGCTGTTGCCCTGGGTAGAGTGCTATGGCATCACAGCTCACGGCAACTTCCTACTCCTGGGCTCAAGCGATTCTCTTGCCTCAGCCTCCCAAGTAGCTGGGACTACAGGCGCCCGCCACAATGCCCGGCTATTTTTTGGTTGTAGCCGTCATTGTTGTTTGGTGGGTCCAGGCTGGATTTGAACCCGCCAGCTCAGGTGTATGTGGCTGGCGCCTTAGCCAGTTGAGCCACAGGCGCCGAGCCATCTTGATTTTTCTTGAAAGAAAAGTAAAACCCGAGAAATGTCCTACTGTAAGTTTCTATTATGATGCCAGGCAACTAAAGTTTGAAAAGTAAGGTTTAGTTCATACAAAGATTTATGTTTCCCCTTTAGTAAAGATTTCAGCATACTCAAGGAGCTCTGTGAACCCTGATTTGGAATTCACACCTCCCTTCCCACTCCAGCGAGTTTGATGAAAAGTTGCTTCATGCTGATGGGGCTGTAATTGTGGAGCTCTGTACAAAGGTCTACCTTTCTTGCCTTTGAGGGAGGATAGTTTGAGATCGTTGTAATGCCCCAAAGAATCAATGGTTCAAACTAGGTGTTGCCACAAAGAATATATGCCAATAGCCAATAAGCTTATGAGAAGCTGTTACACAGGGGGATGTGCCCAAATCATAAGGTGGTACCACCTCATCCTCTCCAGGATGGCTAGAATAAAAAAAATGTGGACAATAGAAATGTTGGTAGGATGTGGAGAAAATTGAAACTTCATATATTGCTATGGTGTGGCCACTTTGGAATGGTGCAGCCACTTCGGAAAACAGTTTGGCAGTTCCTCCAAATTTTTTTTTGAGACAGAGCCTCAAGCTGTCCCCCTAGGTAGAGTGCCATGGCATCACAGCTCACAGCAACCTCCAACTCCTGGGCTCAAGCAAATCTCCTGCCTCTGCCTCCCAAGTAGCTGGGACTGTAGGCACCTGCCACAACACCCGGCTATTTTTTAGATGCAGCCGTCATTGTTGTTTGGCGGGCCTGGGCGGGATTCGAACCTGCCAGTTCAGGTGTATGTGGCTGGCGCCTTAGCCGCTTGAGCCACAGGCTCTGAGCCAGTTCCTGAAAACGTTAAACATAAGAGTTATCATGTGACCCAGCAATTCCACTCGGAGCTACATAACCCAAAAGAATTGAAACCATATGTCCATGCAAAATTTGTACTCAAAACTTCACAGCAGCATTATTCATGATAGCCAAAAGGTAGAAACAATGCAAGTGTCCATCAGCTGATGAATGGATAAACAAAATGTGACATACCCCTACAATGGAGGTATTTTGGGTTGTAAAAAGGAATGAAGTGCCAATACATGCTACGTATGGATGAACCTTGAAAATACTATGCTGAGGCTTGGCACCCGTAGCATAGTGGTTACGGCGCCAGCCACATACACTGAGGATGGCAGGTTCAAACCCAGCCCAGGCCAGCTAAACAACAATGACAACTACAACAAAAAAATAGGTGGGCATTGTGGCCGGTGCCTGTAGTCCCAGCTACTTGGAAAGCTGAGACAGGAGAATTACTTAAGCCCAGGAGTTTGAGGTTGCTGTGAGCTGTGACGCCATGGCACTCTGCCAAGGGTTACATAGTGAGACTCTGTCTCAAAAAAAAGCAAAAATATTATGTTAAATGAAAAAAGTTGGACGCAAAAGGCTACATTCTTATCTGATTCCAGTTGTATAAAATGTCCATAATGGGCAAATCTATAGAGACAGAAAGTAGATTAGTGGTTGCCCCAGATGGGGAAGTTGGGGATACTGTTTGTGTGCGAGGGGGAGCAAATGGTGAATGACCACTAGCAGTACAGGGGTGTTTTTAGTGGGAGAGGATGAAACTGTTCAAAAATTATGGAAATAGTTGTACAACTATGAATGTACTAAAAACCTTTGAATCCCACAATTGGTGAAAGTTGTGGTATACAAATTCTATCCTAGTAAAACTGTTGTTAAAAAGCTAAGAATCAATGGAAATCACGTTCAGGCAGAATGAACCACCACATTATGGAAACGTCACCAAGGATCTGAAGTCACCTTTGCAGAAGTCAGGGGCAGTCACAGTGACAGGCATGATGCTAGCACCTGGGCCAACCAGCGTCCCACCCACCATGTTAACTCCATGGGATTACTGTCATTTTTACATTTTTCTTTCTGACATTGAATAAAAATCTCACCTTCAATACTGCCTCTCTGAGTAGTCTTTGTAATAATGAGGAGAAGTTTCCAGTTAATTTTGAGTTAAACAAGTATATGTGCCTGCTAAGGATTTTCAGCAGTTGCTCTAGACACACTGTCTTGGTGTCTTTAGAGCTGAAAGGTACCCTGGTGATTTGCTAGACAGTCCTTTTCATTTTACAAATGAATAAACTGAAACAAAGGAGTGGGGTCCAGCACAAAGCTAGAGAGGGAGGTAGCAGCAGAACCAGAACCCGGGTCTCTTGGACTTTCCACATTGTTCGCAGTGCCACTCTGGGCCAGCACCAGGCAAGTGCAGACAGATCAGTGTTCGGGTGACCTGTGCCCCAGTAGCTACTAGCAGATCCACATTCCAGCCAGTGCAGTGTAGTGCAGAGAAAGACTGGCCCTTAGGGTCTGATGATGAGCCTGATTCTGCTACTTACCTCTGTGAGCTGAGTTCCCTTTTTGATTAAATGAAATAACAATGTCTACTTTGCAAGACCATAGTAAGGAGAAGAAATAACACAAATGAATCGTGTGGAACTGACCTCTGGCACAGAGCAGATATTTAATATATGGTTTCCACTGTTTACTATCACAGATTAAATAATGTACAGCCAAGTGTGAAATATATATTATGAAAATTTGTACTTCATAGTAAAAATATTTCCCATGTAATATATTGTTCTAACATTGTACCAACATTTAAACCTGGCAATAAACCCATGAGCTGGTTGTTCCTAACTTATAGACAATAAAACTGAAGTTAAGAAAGATTCAGTAATATCACACAGCAAATAAAGGAAGTGCTTGAATTTGAACCCAGGTTTAAAAGGCTAGGTTGTTAATTGTTACTCTAAATTATGGAAACACCATATTTGAAAGTGACCCACTACATTATTTTATGAAAGTAATATACTGCATACTTATTTTAGCACTGCCAAGTACACACCGCATATGAGAATAAATGTTTTCTGTCTTACCTTTGGCCAGAGACCCTCTAAGGCACATTGCCAATTGGACAAATTTCTCTGACGCAAACTCATGTATCCAACAAGAAACTCATCCATCCTCCTAACAGCAAGATAGCACTGAAAACACTGCTATTCTTTTGAAAGGTTGGCAAAACTTTAAACCCCACACCATTAATGGGCTGCCTTTGGATCATGTTCCAAGGCAACCAAAGACACTCATTTCCACATACATTAACCAATGTGAAAAGTGGCAAAAGGACACGAAGTGTTAGATCGTGTTGCTAATATGAATCGCACCAGCAGGAAACATTCACACGAGAACAGAATAACTGGGCTTCACAGCTTCTGACGCCAGTTAGCAAGTGCTTTCCTTTCCCTTGGTGAGTTGAGAAGGTGGCACGTTCTAGAGGAGGCTAGTGTGTAAAGGAATTGTCACCATCCCAAACCTCACCAGCTCTTCATGGAAGGTAAGGGATCTGCATTTCCAAAGGGCTTGCATACACCAGTGATACCCTTGGGTTTCATCACCTGCCATTATTTCCCAGTTATTTGAACAGGAGCTCAGATTTGTGAAGGTTAATGAACTGCGTTGTTTGGCAATAGTAGTTCTCCCCTTAGCCACGGGCCAGAGGTAGGGGAGGGGGGGTCCCTGTGAGCTTCTAGCTCGGCCCCTTGCCTTCCACTGTTGTTGGGAGAAGTCAGCCTCTGTGAAGTTCTGGGCACTGTTTATCTTCCCCATCTCCGTGGTAACTTGTTCCCAGACCTTTTCTGAGGAGTGTCTTCCAATTGTGTCAAATTGGAAGTTTCTTTCCAACCTGTGAAATCCTGCTCATTAGAACTCAGGAGAGAATAGGAGACTCGCAATCAAAAGAAACACCTAAATAATGGTCACATAGCAGGAAAGTCAGATTTTCTTCTGCATTGTCCCCAGATAGGTCAACATTATTTTTAACAGTAACTAAATAATTCGTCCCTCATTTCTTCCTACTGGACTCTAATATACCATGTCTTCTAATTGTGATTGCATTACTTCTCAAAATGGACTTGAGGAAGGTTTGATCAAATTTATTTCATAGTTCTCTGAGATGATGTTTTAAGGAAAATTATAAACAGGTTGCTCAAACTATTAAAAAAAAAAAA
>NW_003852423.1:4427724-4434801 GCF_000181295.1 Otolemur garnettii | reverse complement strand
GCAAAAAAAAAAAAAAAAAAAAGACTCTGGCATTGGTCTAAACCCTGTTAGTGTCTTGCTTAACTGAGAATAGAAATGATATGGTATAAGGTACATTGGGTTTTCAAGAAATAACCAAGAAATGGCCAGGAATCTGAACCAGGACACCAGAGACAGAGAGTGCACACACATGCAGGAGACAGGATGTGAGAATACGACGGACACCTCATTCAGCTCCTATAGCAGAAGAAAGAAGAACCAGGTGCTTTTACCAGAAAACACGGCCCTGTGGCGAACCATTTCTATACAGGCACAGTGTTAGTAAGATGAGAACTGAGAAAATGATGTCTGGGTTCTTTAAACTCTATTTTAGGGGCAATCTACCCTTTCCTCACAGCAAAAGGAAGAACTAGACTCTCAAATCATAGTTTTCTTTTTCTTCTTTCATAGGGGTACAATGTGATGGTTTAAAACAAATAAACATTGTCTAATAATCAAATCAGGGAAATTAGCATATCCATCACCTCAAACGCCATTTCTCTGTGGTGAGAACATACAGAAACCTTTCTCCTGGCTACTTTCAGATATATAATACCTTATTGTTGACAACAGTAGTCACCGTACTATGTAACAGGATACCACAACTGCCTTCTTTCCTTTTTTTCTTTTTTTTTTTTTTCCTTTTGAGACAGGGACTTTTCTGTCTCTCAGCATCATGATAGCTCACTGCAACCTCACGTTCCTGGGCTCAAGTTATCCTCCTACCTCAGCCTCTAGAGTAGTAGGATAGCACCCAGCTAATTTTTCTATTTTTAGTAGAGATGGGATCTCACTCTTGCTCAGGGTGGTCTTGAACTCCTGGTCTACTAAAGTGGTAGGATTTTGGACATAGCCACTGGTCTTGGCTGAAAAAAGATTTTGTGCCCAGTGCCCACTCTTTCCCCATCTTCTCCTCCCCAGGCCCTGGTAATCACTTTTCTACTCTCTAGTTCTGCCATCAACTTTGTTATATGCTGCACACATGAGCAAGAACATCCAGAATTTGTCTTTGTGCAATATGCCCTGTAGGCGCAATCATGTTACCTCATCTTTTCGTTTTTGAAAAATACAACTATATTGTTTCATTATCACACATAAAATATGAATAGGAAATCATTATTATTATTATATATAAATGTCAGTTTCCCTTTGTATCACTTTTTACTGTTTGTTTGAAATAAGATCCAAATAAAGTTCTCACCTTGTACTTGGTTGATACCTTTTTCTTTACTGTCTTATTAAATTCTATTTTATTTTGGACTGCGATGTCTTGATACATGTTTACCTTGTAGAATGATTAAATTAAGCTAATCAATAAATGCATCACCTTGCATACTTGCCACATTTTTTAAGCACGTATTTAGTAAGGTGTCAATAATCAACAATTGGAATATTCCACACCTGTGACAAGCAAAAACCCTATAATGAAATAATCTCTGGAACAGAAACCAAGAGACGTATATTTTGGGTACAGCTCTTACTCATACCAACTAGTGGCCTGGGACAAATCACAATCTCTCAGTGTCTTGGCATATAAATGGAGTAAGAGTGCCAGCTCCCCACACCTCCCAGGGCTGTTAGAATGACCCCTGAGCCAGGCTGTGTGAGAGGCATGCCTCGCCTTGGCCCACTCTGTGCACGGAATTCACCCAGGAAAGGCTTGTTAGGCTGCAGGTTCTGACTTATTAGGTCTGGGATGAGGCCCAAGATTTTGCATTTCTAACAAATTTCCAAACCCCCCTTGAAGGCAGGCCAGGAAAAACTCACAAAAGGCTGAAAATCCTCAATAACATGTACGAATTATTCATATAGTGAACTGAGTTTTTAAAAATCAGGAAAATTCAGATTTATCTCCTCAGGAAAATCAACTTTAACATGTCTTACCAGAGAGGGATTCATGAATTCTTCTAAATACACCCGACACAGCCTGCGATCCCAGCTGTCTGTGATGTGGCCTCCGTACATAATCTCACCAAAGAGATAACGGAGGTCTTCCCAAGGGACCTTGGGGGGGAAAATCACATAATGTTCACTTCTGCACCCAGAGTATCTGCCACAGAGAAGCCAGGGGGTGGCCCATGCCCCTCTAACACGATGCCCTTCAAGCCCCCATCAAAAGGAACATTCCAAGTGGTTCAGAAATTGTCTAAGTTTCTGCATAGAATTTCTTAGGAGAATTTATTTTCTGTGTTTTCCAATGCATTCAGGAAAAATTCACTAGCACTGATCTTTTAATGACAGTTTTGGAGGAAAATGAATTATTCCTAGAAGACCTTGTGCAGGGAAAGTTTGTCCGACCAAAATCTCATCCAAAGTGAAAGAATGGTGGTTCACAGGGGCTCTGAAGTAGTACATATTTTTTATTGTCTGATTTGTATCACCTTTTATCATCTGATTCAGGAAATGAAAGAAACATCCACACAATCTGAATTTGGGGGCCTGGGACAACTAGTGGCCTGGGTATTTAGACTTCTATCACTTTTTCAGAAGTCCAGACAAACAAATCCTCTTTCTACAGATGGATTTGAGGATTTGGTTCATGGCATGATGGCCCTACTGACTAACGCTGCACCAGGTTTTATACAAGTAATCGCTGTCTCTCCCTTTATTTGGCTTAGCAGGGTTTGAAGACTCTTTGCTCCCCTTTAGCTTCTTCTAGGTTTGCAAAACATGCCAGTGTGTGATGAAACCTTTCTAGACAGGAACCTTTATACCCTTGGGGGCAGTATACTGCCTCCAGGCAGTTCAAGTAAAAACATAATTATAGCCTTCACTCCTTGCGTGATGTGACAGAACAGAACAAGTAAAATTGCTTCAACTATTCTAATATATTTGCTGCAAGTTTATTTGAATTTGAATAAATGGAGCTCAAATATGTCTTTCTTTTAAAGCTGGTTTAATGTGAATGAAAAAGAAACATGCTCTCTGTACCACTCCGTGGCCTACCTTCCAAACAGCTGGAATGGATGAGAAACAAAGACCTCTTAATCTTATTTCTCTTTCTGAATACACTCAATGCCTGCAGTACATTCTAGTATTTGATATGTATCTTCCTTAAGATTTTATGCAGCTAGGGATCTATTCTTTTAATAATTTATTCTCTTTCCCCAAACCCTTGTCTTTGCTTTTTACATATACTTTCTTGAAACAGGTATTTTGCACAACTAAACTATGTGCACATACTAATTTAATTCCCAAATTCTGAAAGCTTCCTTTGTAATGTTCAGCAAATGACTCAGGTCAGGACATCTGAGAGACATGAGCATGTGTTAATCACCTAAGGTTGTGTTGTCTGGGAACCCCAGTGGGAGAAGAAGCAAGATACAGCACAACTCAACTGGCCAGCTGGTGTTGCCAAGACTCAAGTTGTCAGGGCTGGAAGCAAACACAAGGGTCAGCTGCCCTCTTCCTCCTTTTCAATTCTACCTCAACTGTGTAGAGCTGCAGTTTCCAAACCAAGTTGCAGACTGGTATGGGCCGTGGCCTGTTAGGAACCCAGCCACACAGCATCACTTCCTGAGCTCCACCTCCTGACCCACCTATTGCCCCACTCCTTACCCCTTCCTGCTGCCCTGTGGAAACATTGTCTTTCATGAAACTAATCCCTTGTGCCACAAAGCTTCAGGTCTGTGGCCTATCAGGAACCAGGCCACACAGCAGGAGATGAGCGGCAGGAGGTGAGAGGCAGGCAAAGAAGTAAAGCTTCATCTGTATTTACAGCCGTCCCCATGACTTGGATCACCACATCAGCTCTGCCTCTTGCCCACTCCCCCCCATCCTTGGAATAATTGTCTTCCATGAATCCTGTCCCTTGTACTAAAGAGGTTGGGGACTGCTATTATACAGGATTTAGTTGAAACAGTTTAATTTCCTGGTCTCAGCCTCATGGGACCATTATGAAGGACTTGAATTAAATGTATTAAATGGTTCATTTCTTTTTCTACCTAGACCTATTATAATAATGAATTTTATGTGCAACAGTTCAAATACAACATGTTGAGATCAGCACATAAATATTATTATTTATTGGAATGGTCAAATATGCTCAAAGTAGACAGAATCACCTTTCAATTTTATAAATTAAAAAGGATATAGAATATTGATCATCACATATTAAAGACATTTATTTTAGATAAATAAACATTCAAAATTTGATGGGAGAGCAAGGCCATATTATATATCAAGATTTATATTCTGACAGCAGTCAAATCACCACTGAAGCTTGAAAAAACTTTGGTAACAAAAATCATAACAATGGTTACTGAAAAAACATAAAACAACCATTTCTACTTAGAAACATAGAGGGGTGATTTTGCAGGCCCTTTATAGAAACTGTGGCCCAGACCAACATCTGGTTGGTTTTGACCTATATATCCAAATTCTACCACATTCAACTTAATAAAAAGGTTTCCCTTGTGAGGATTAAGCCAGAATACTCTTAGGAATGAGGGCTTTTCCCCTTTCGCAATCCAATCATTGGGCCTATACGAGTTTATACAAATGTTCTTGATGAGGCTTTCCTATTCCCATCTGTAAGACACATTTTAGCTACTAAATAGAATCATTCATCTACTTTTAACTTCAAATCAAGGGGAACATTACTGAGAAAGTCACAACAAGGTGGCATCCTTAATACATAATAATGACATATGCAGAAAATGCACCATTATTTACACATGTGACGTGCTGTAAATTGCTTCCATCATCAGAAATAATTGTAGTGATTATTAATGCAGTGTTACGAACTGTCAGAATTGCTGTATGTAATTACATTTGTGCAAATGCTTCATTACCTGCCTAATGAATCTGGCATACACGCACATGTAAACCACTGTTTTTGTTAACATAATGAAGGACATTTTTTTTTTTCTTTTTGCACTAAGCTGCTGATGTAGAACTGGTCTGACCCAGCTTAGGAAGTCTGAGCATCCACTGCTAGAAAACCTTTGATCTGGTTTATTTTCATACTTGGCAGAGGATGCATTCTCTAGCGTCACCTATTTCAATAATAGCTTCCAAAGAAAAATTATGGTCCATTTTGATAACACCCCCGAACTGATAGATTTAGTAAATTCCTTGAAAGAGGTTATCTGACCACTAGCACTTACCTTAGGGTTTGCTTCTAAGTAGTTATAGAGGATGTTGGCGCAAATGGTGAGGTCTCCAAGATTGAAAGGATAGCTTCGGCTCCAGCCTTGTGGGCCAAACCTCAGCCTCCCAGCAACACAGGCGTGGAAATAGCACAGAGAAAAGAGGATGCTTTTAAACTCTTGATCCTTAGAGCACATTTCCAGTGTGTCCTAGGAGAAAAGGAAAGAAATGCTTGATTGTCCATCTGCATGGTTCCCAAGGGCAAGGGTCTGAGTTTTCAATAATTGTGTAAAGGACTCTGAAAGAGAGGTACTACAGAGGTGACAAGTGGTTTTAAGCATGGCTACCTATCCTGGGAGAACGTAACAGGAGACTATTTGGCATGTGCCAGAGTGTTGATTTAAGAGGAATGCTTCTGAGTTCACCAGAAAATGAGGTGGCTCATTTTAATCATGTAATTTTTCCTGTACAATTTTCCTTGTAAAATCTGGGGGACAGGTCATATCTTAGTTTCGTCACTGTAGCAGAATGCTATCTGGCAAAATGCTAAGTTAGCCACAGCTACCCATCTTCTCTGGCTCCATAGTATAGAAATCATCTGAGCACAGGGCTACTCATTGCAAGAATATTTTCTAGACTCCCTGAAGCCAGATATACCACATGGCCAAGTTTTGCCCACAGGATTCAAAGTGGTATGTATCATTTCCATGCCATTTGCTTAAAAGGAAATTTGGTGCTCTAATTGTCACTCTTTTCTCTTTTGCATGGAACCTTGAGTTAGGTATGGTGGAAGTACCATTGGTTTGGGTTTGTGGATGATGCCTGGCTTGTGTGAGAGGAACAAACTCCTGTCTTGTTTGAATCTCTATAGTTTTGATTCTTTTCTTATGGCATCTCAGCCTGTACCTCAACCAATACAATTACCATAACACATAGTTTCTGTCCAATGAATTAAAAATAAAATGTATCACTCAGATGACTGGATGGCATATGGAAGAGTAAAAAACATGTGCCTTATAGACTAGAACTGTGAGATATTTTTCTTAAATTCAAGCACAGTGGCTCATGCCTGTGATTACAACACTTTGCAAGGCTGAGGTGGGAAGATTGTTGAGACCAAAAGTTCAAGACCAGCCAGGGCAATAAATATAGCAAGATCCCATTTCTACAAAACAGAAGAAAAGTTAGCTGGCCATGGTAGCGTGCACCTGTAGTCCCAGCTACTTGGGAGTGGGAGGCAGGTGGATCACTTGAGCCTAGGAGTTGGAGGATGCAGTGAGCTAAGATCATTCCATTATACTCCAGCCTGAACAAAAGAGCCTTGTCTGTACCAAAAAAAAAAAAAAAAAAAAAAAAAAGAGGGAAAAAAAACCAGAGAGAAAGCTGAAAGTTGAATCTAGATATGCCATGCTGATAAGGTTATGGCCCAACAGCCATAAACTTAAAAGGAGGAAAACAGCAGTCTTATCTATAGCTTAAAGGTAAAGTTTTATAGGGCAGGGTGCAGTGGCTCATGCCTGTAATCCTATCACTCTGGGAGACTGAGATGGGAGGATCCCTTGAGCTCAGGAGTTACAGATCAGCCTGAGCAAAAGTGAGGCCCCTGTCTCTATATTAAATTTTGAAAATAAAAGAAAAGCTTTATGCACTTTCAGATTTGGTAGTTCTCTGAGACAAGAAAGGAAAAGAAATTAAGGACCACTCCTTCAGCTGGTGTCCAGCAGCAGGAAAAGATGAGACCAAACGCTGTACTTTCCTACATATTCCTTGGAAGTGGTCAAACTACAGCTAGTTCACATTTAAAATGGGTCTGCCAACTTGGGACATATAAAAAGAGTATTTATGACCTTTGGAAGCAGGAATTCAGATATGGTTTTCTAGGGGACTTCTGGTCTTGAACCAAGACTGGATTTGTTCACTGTGGACTTTCATTTCTTTCTTTCTTTCTTTCTTTTTTTTTTTTTTTTT
>NW_003852423.1:4415190-4427688 GCF_000181295.1 Otolemur garnettii | reverse complement strand
GTGCCATGGCATCACAGCTCACAGCAACCTCCAACTCCTGGGCTCAAGCGAGTCTCCTGCCTCAGCCTCCCAAGTAGCTAGGACCACAGGTGCCCTCCACAATGCCCGGCTATTTTTTGGTTGCAGCCATTATTGTTGTTTGGTGGGTCCAGGATGGATTCGAACCCGCCACCTTTGGTGTATGTGTCTGGCGCCTTAGCTGCTTGAGCCACAGGCGCCGAGCCAGGACTTTATTTCTTTCTGTAGTGCTTTCAGCAGAGTCCAAGGCTACCACCTAATAGGCCAGCCTGGATATAGTGCAGACCAAGTAAATGGCTAGGTCATTCTAAGTCACTAGACCATTTTTAGGTAATTCATGACTTTGGAAATACATGATCATTTAAAATAACTTTTTCACAACTAATCATCAAATGAAAGGCAAACTTGTGAAGAAAAAAGAAACCATATAATTGGAATTAACCTTGACAGATATAAAAATATATTACATCTAAATGTCAGAAATTTCTAAAAGACCCAATATAAGTATCAAAATTTTACCTTCAAATTGTGATCTAACAAGTCACTTAACACCGTTTTGAATTACCGATAGTCTGCATAAAACCAAATGTACTAAGTGCACTAATTCCTTTAACTTACATGGCTTTACCCTCAGTACCAAACAAGAAACACAAGGTATGATGCTCGGATAACATAATGTAGGAAGAAAATATGAATTAGGCTTTCCTAAGAAAAAGGATGAGTCTACCTACCATTCCACATTTCAGGCCAGTCGTGGTTTTATAAACCAAGTGATAAGCAAATTAATGTAAAAATATACAAACAGCATTGTGAACAGAGAACAGGCACACATGTGCGTGCACACACACACACGAGCTATAGGCACAAAGCTACCAACTTTACGTACATAATTATCAATTATTTATTCCTAACTGTAAATTTTATAGAAAAACAAACCGATATTATTATTCTTAAAATGGTTATCTAGGTATGAAAGGAGCCCAAATAATACTACTTTATGACATCTTTTTTTTTTTTTTGCAGTTTTTGGCTGGGGGTGGGTTTGAACCCACCACCGCTGGCCAGCGCCCTACTCCTTTGAGCCACAGGCACCGCCCTTATGACATCTTCTTTAAGAGGTAGATACTAGGCTCGGCGCCTATAGCTCAACCGGCTAAGGAGCCAGCCACATACGCCTAAGGTGGCGGGTTCGAATCCCCAGCCCGGACCCACCAAACAACAATGACGGCTGCAACCAAAAAATAGCCGGGCGTTGTGGCGGGCGCCTGTGGTCCCAGCTACTTGGGAGGCGGAGGCAGGAGACTCGCTTGAGCCCAGGAGTTGGAGGTTGCTGTGAGCTGTAATGCCACGGCACTCTACCCAGGGCAACAGCTTGAGGCTCTGTCTCAAAAAAAAAAAAAAAAAAAAAGAGGCAGTTACTAATGAGCTGAAAGAGGTGTAAGGAGGTGACGCCCTCCATGAAATGGTTCTTTACATCTCACTTAAGAAATATTCTAGAATTCTCAAGGAAATTAACCTCTGGCATTAAGTAAATTTTGTTCATTTTGGATATGTATGCCAAGTCTGGAGATGCTTGCTAATGGGGGGGGGGCAAAGAATAAAAATACAGATTTAACTTAATTTGAAAATTAAAGCATGGGGCAGTGCTTGTGGCTCAGTGGGTAGGGCACTGGCCCCATATATGTAGGGTGGTGGGTTCAAACCTGGCCCCGGCCAAACTGCAACAAAAAAATAGCTGGATGTTGTGGTGAGTGCCTATAGTCCCAGCTACTCAGGAGGCTGAGGCAAGAGAATCGCCTAAACCCAAGAGCTGGAGGATGCTGTGAGCTGTGATGCCACAGCACTCTACCCAGGGCAACAAAGTGAGACTCTGTCTCAAAAAGTAAAAAAAAAAAAAAAAGAAAAAGAAAAGAAAATTAAAGCATGTAGATCTTGAGGGCTTTAGTTTATGTCTAAACCTTGGAGGCTTTTCTCAGAAAAGAAAAGAAAGAAAAAATAGATAGTATTCATCACTCTCTGTCCATGTCATGGACTTCAACAAAATCAGGCTGTTCAGCAGCACAGAACACCCAGGATGATATAAAGAAATTTAGGGAAGGAGGGCGTCTGTGATAGAAACCACTCATTCCCTGCTCTAAAATGTCTTCTCACTGATTTTTAGCTGGGCATATGGCCACTTAAGATAAATTTACTTTTCCCAGACTCTCTTACAACAGGACTAAGTTTGACCAATGAGATGAAAAGAAAAGTATTAAAGTATTGTGTATTGACTTTGTGTATAGGAATTAGTGCACTTAGTACATTTGGTTTTATGCAGACTATCGGTAATTCAAAGGAAGCAGCTATAAAAAGAAGCAAACACATTCCATTTATCATGTTTTATTTTTCCTTTATGAATCCTACTATTTGAAACATGGATAATGAGGACAGCAACTCTCACAGTTGCCCGGGACCATCCTGGAAACAGTGCCGTGGTAACTGCAAAGAGCTGGATTGATGGCAACTTTATGGTAACACGCAGGAGCTTTGAAGGGCTTATCTATAGGACTACCTTGTGGCAGAAAGATTTGCCTTATTTAAGCCACTGGTATTGTGAAAGAACTTCTTTCAAACCCTAATTCTAACTTATAAAAGGGTTCTGGGAACCAAGTTATAGACAGCCAAGGAGCACAGATTAGTACCAGTGAATGATATAATTTGAATAAAAACTGCATTTTGTTTTCTAACATAATAAGAAAAGACTCTAACTTTCTAATATAATGTAAAAGATTCTCACATTTTAGCTTTTCTATAGAGTTCCTGTTTCTTTGGTATTGGTTAAAATAGATTTGATGAGAAGTTTATTTAGTGAGTCACTTTGATTATCTTTGCTTCAGCTACTTACTATCAAATTTAGTCTGAATATTCCAGAGGATCCTTCCTACTAAACAAGAATCATTCCTCCTTGAACTTCTTAAGCATCTTTTCAATAAATGTAACCTTCAATTAATGTAAGTGGCTTTCCAGATTGCAGTCAAAAGATCTGATACTCTCATGAACTGAAATAGACAAGAATAGGTGTTTATAACTTGGGAAATCATACATAAACCTGTGGGTATTTGTGAATCTCCATCATCATAAGTCACATCTTTTTGAATCATTTCTCTGGGGAAAGTTTTATGAGATCCTCAAAGGGTTCCTTTTCCTGACATAGTTCGGGTGTACGTGACTTAAATCTATTTAGAGTCATTAGAATAGGGAATGACAAGGGCAACTCTTTCCAGAGATTAAAATACACCACACAAACTTCAAATCTCATGTTGAAATCTGATCCCCTGTGTTGGAGGTGGGGCCTGCTGGAAGGTGCTTGGGTCATGGGGCAGATTCCACAAGAATAGCATGGTGCCCGCCCTGAGGTAATGAGTGACTTGGTTAGTGCCTGCAGGAGCTGTTTACAGGAGCCTATCACCACCTCCTCCCTTTCTTGCCCTGTTCTCTCTGGGCTTCCCTTTGCCTTTTGCCTTAACTGGAAGCCCCCCAATCCCTTGCCAGAAGCAGATGCTGGTGCCATGTTTCTTGTACAGTCTACAGAACCATGAGCCAAATAAACTTCTCTTTATAAACTAACCAGTCTCAGTTATTACTTTATAACAATGCAAAGCAGACTAAAGTGTCACTGAAAAAGCTGATGGATAATTGGGCTGAAGGGTTTTTCTTCATGAAATGGTAACTTTTCATGAATAAAGACAATTGTTTATAAGGTGGATAAATCCAATTTAAATATATCAGATTCCTCTTGTGCTTACTTTGAGAGAGTCATAAATGGTCAGAAATTATAAATTAACGGATGATTTAAAGACAAATATATATGTCTGCTATAGTGCCTAAAAAGGCTTATGGCAAATATTTAGTAGATCCAAGGTACATGTTTTGAGGGCCTACTTTTACACAGTCTTCTGTGTATGTATAGGTTACGCATTAACTGTATTCTTTAACACTACATTCTTAGGTGGCCAATTACTATAATTATTACAATCCCCTCCTAATCTTGGTTCGGGTATTGATCTAAAAGATACTAGAAAAAAGCACATTGACATACTTCATAGAGAATGATAACATCTCTAACAGAGAAGTGAATATTTGCCACCAAATCATATGTATTTCCTCTTGAGGGTTCATTCTACTCTCCTAACAAGAGTGCTGTTGACCAAGGAGTTTTTGAAATCAGAGGAAGGAAGGGGACCTCAGAACAACAGCAACAAAGGAAACTGGAAGACTTGATTATGATGCAGACCTGTATGATAATTGGAGTAAAGAGTATAGTGATAATGAAGGTATCATTAATTTATATATGTATTGTATATGTATTTGTTTTATTTGGAAAGACATAAAAATATAAATAAGAAATTATCAGAGACATAACCTGAAAAGAGGGGCTTTAAACGTACTGATATCAAATCAATATCAAACATTATACTGAAACTTTTCCCATGTCGTTATTGTGGTCATCATCAGCACCAATGAGAATGACAACGGCTGCTTCTCCCGCTGTGGTAGAAAACCCTTGTCTATCAGGTTTATCTTCAAGAAGCAGAGTCCTCAAAAAATGACCTGGTTTGTTCTCATTATACAAGTGTGGTAGTTTTCTTAGTTTTAAAGCAGACCTTAAATATATTTCCAGTCATTAGAATAGGGAATGACAAAGGCAATTCTTTCCAGAGGTTAGAACACACCACACGCACACACACACATATGCACAACACATGCACACACATGCACACACACATACACACGAGCTGAACACTGAGATTTCACTTCATCCCTTTAAATAACACGACTGAGTTGGTAATGGTCCCCACAGTTCCGTGAGCAGACTTTGACTCTACTGTGAGCCTAGATGCTTCTGTTTTCTTACCTGATCAAAGTTATAGAGGGCAGCATGCAAATTGGCCAGCATTCCCGTGGGGGGCTCATTGGTGATCTTAATGGAACTTTCCAGAAGTCCTTGAGGGATGATATGCTCCTTTGGTGTGGGTGCAGAATCAGCACTCATGAAAACCCTGTAGTCTCTGTGGCTTCCTTGGCTGAACCTTTCAAGGAGTTTCTCCAAGGTTCCTAACCACTTGGCTACCAAATGGACATTCTGAAAGATACATGTAGGGTAGTTAATAATTCCTGTGAAACTGATGTACATTTCTTGAATCATAGGACATTACAACATTTTCCTATACAAAAATATGTTGAAAACGCAGAGAACCATGATTTAAACTTTCCTTTGTTACCACATCAGAAAAAGGAAAAATAAAATCCAAAAGAGAATTGAACACTGAACACACTGACTGCTCCAAATCACCACAGGTTGTCCTTTGTAAATCCAAATCTCCGCCCCAAACGCAAATCTTCAGACACCCACCAGTCACTTCTAAGATGGAATTGAGTAATATCTTCCTTTGTGATAGTTCACACCCAATGATAGTTTGATAAAGTATAACACTAGAAGCCAGAAGTGTACCTGATCACTCATTTCATTATTTTCTGATAGGAACTTCCTCTACTCAAATGCTAGCTCATTAATACAGGACACAAAAAGATATAAGGAAGAAAGCTTAGCTGAAAAAGAAAGTAATTGCTCATTGTTAAGATGCTCTGCGTAGGCCTTACATATCATTTTTTATAAATCCTACAGCTGTCAGAAATCACACACACAAAAAAACTTCCCATGCCATCATCATTCCTTGCTTTTCAGTTTAACGATTCACAAATTTGCTCCTCCAGTGGAAAATACCCACCGTGTGCAACTGGGGACACAGTGCTGGGAAGGAGGTGTAAAGGCCATAATGTGCTTGCTTTCTGGCTTAGGAGAAGTCCTTGTTATGGTAATTGAAACTTCACACAAAAGAGATATGATCCTTTCCGACAAAGAAAACTGTTTAAGATCATAGCAGCTACAACAATAACAGAGAACTAAAGCAAATAAGGAAAGGAAGAGTAATGTAGGTATTCTTTTTTAAAATTTCTCTTGCAAAGAGACTATGCCAATTTGGCTGCTCACATCATCAGGCTTTTATTCCCCTGGCAAATATTAAACATTGGCAGGTGTAACGGGCTGAACTGTGTCCCTCCCAAACTCATATGTTGAAGTTTTAATCCCTAGTACTTCATAATGTGACTCTATTTGTAGTTAGCATCGTTAAGGAGGTAATTAAGGCTCAATGTGGCCATTGCGAAGGGTCTTAAACCAAGAGGAGGAGATTAGGACACAAAAACCCAGAACAACTGTGAAGACACAGGTGAAATCAGTCATCTAACAAGCCAGGGGCAAAGCCTCAAAAGAAACTGACTGTGCTGACACCATGATGTCAGAGATGTGAGAAACTGAAATTTCTGTTGTTTAAGCCACTTGGTCTGTGAGACTTTGGTCTGGCAGCCCTAGCAAACTTACACAATAGGTGAGGGCTCTAAGTTACCTGCCCTATGGGCTTGTTCCTAGGTTTAAGAGCACTTCTCACACCTAGCTGTGATACTCCTACAAGTTAACAACATGCATCACCTGAACACACGGGTTCGAGACCAGCCTGAGCCAGAGCAAGACCTCAGCTCTAAAATTAGCCGGGCATTGTGGCAACACCTGTAGTCCCAGCTACTCGGGAGGCTAAGGCAAGAGAATTGCTTGAGCCCAAGGGTTTCAGGTTGCTGCTATGAGCTGTGACGCCATGGCACTCTTCCCAGTGAGACAAAGTGACACTTTGTCTCAACATAAATAAATAAATAAAATAAAAATTAAAAAAACTGGACAACAGAAACAGTGACAGAAGCTGTCTTATAAATTCAATTATGTCTTTACTCTTTGTCTTATGGCCCACAATGAAAAATATGAAAAATTTACTTGAAACAAATGTAAAATTCTAGGCAGTGACTTTGGAATCAGGGAACAGAAAATCTCCAAGTGAGCCATTATGGCAGACTTTGGAATACGGCCTGGCAACCACTCTAGAAGGTCCTATTTTGAGACTGGTAGGTTCTTCTGCCTACTTGTCCAATCACAGCAGAGCCTCTGCAATATTCTAAGGCAATCTGT
The DNA here is from genome assembly GCF_000181295.1 of Otolemur garnettii. Classification (NCBI taxonomy): domain Eukaryota; kingdom Metazoa; phylum Chordata; class Mammalia; order Primates; family Galagidae; genus Otolemur; species Otolemur garnettii. The sequence continues at coordinate 4,420,613 of NW_003852423.1, read as the reverse complement.
ATGCCTTTAAAATAACTCATTGTGCCCACGAAAAATGATTTTTAATATCCCTTACATTACTTCACAAACCTACCGGTATATATAAGAGATAAAGATAGTTGCTGACCCCCCTATTACCTTTGTAATAGTTTTCTCTGCAGTGTGGGTGTTTGATAAAATACTAACACCCCTAATCGAATCATTACCACTGAGCATAGGAGGGTTTGGGTAAGAACTAATGAACATGTGCCTGCTTATCATATGCCTGTGCTGACATAATGTAATGTAAATTACAAACACTATAATAAGTTGCCATTTTTTGGCCTCTTTTTTCAAAGTCCTGTTTCTTTTTTAACTGCTGATCAAAGACTTACTAAAAAACTCTAGAAACTAGGATAGCCAAAAGCCTGGCATAACTCTCCTCTCCAGTGTCTCTGTGCATGCGTAGATGGGTGGGGAATGAAGAGGGATGAACAGCTAAACTCTAGGTTACTGGCTTACCACAGAGAATAAAAATCAAAGTCTGAAGCAAATATCCAAAAGCAGATCGCTGATGAAACAAGGTCTTTCAGGAATTCTTTTTTCATACTGGTATAACTTACAATTGGCAATTCTGGGGGCAACTGGTAGTTTAGCATAGATACAAGAGTAACAGAAATGTTTTATTAGGAGTATGTTATTTTGAGGGGGAATATACCCCCACTACCCTTCTCTCCAGTCTAGGCTACTGGGAAAGAGACAACTCTCAAAGAACTTTCTCTTCCGCAGGAAGATGTTAGCGTCTACCCAGCCGTCTGAGCATCACCTGCTGTCTCTGGAAAAATAAACCCTCTGCCCTTACACATCTGATTCTGAACCTGGGGAAGGGGTGCACTACCCCACATTCCCTTTGAAGGTCCTAATTAAGGCCTCATCTAAGTAGTGGGAATTACTATCCTGGAGAGCTATGTTCCTGCAGGTATAAGTCTACTTGAGCTGTGCAATACTTCTTTATGAATCCAGTTTTATTTCAAGTGGAAGTATAAAATGCCTCAAACATAGATTCCGGAGAACCCAAGGCAGGCCAGTGCTGTGTCTTTTCATGAGTGTGGAGGCATAGGTGAGGGTAACGAATGTGACTGCTCCCAAACAGACCTGGACTCAAATACAAGCTCTGCTACCTACCACCTCTGTGGCCTTGAGACTCTCCAGAACACCCCAAAGCTCACTTTTTCATCTTTATGAGGAGAGTGACAATACCTCCCCCTGGAGCTTTGTTATGATGAGGGAGATCAGGTATTCTGTGAATTCTCTACTGAAGAGAAACTTTGTGACAACTAAACTGAAAACCAAATGCCAGGCCCCAGAGTTGCTGGGACAGCTGGCAGGGGGGCTTGCTATGGAAGAAAGTTGCATGTCTTGCAGGTACCCCCCAGTGTGCTTCACTGTTCCTGGAGGCCCAGCCAAGGGGGCCACCCTGAGGACACTGGGTCATAGATTCACAGGCTCCATACTGACAGCCCTAGAGCAGCAGTTCTCAACCTGTGGGTCACGACCCCTTTGTAACAATGAAAATACATAGTGGCATTAGGAAGGTAGAGGAACAAATTTACCTGCTCTGATCCCCTTAATTCACAAGGGAATGCGACACAGCTGGTCACAGTTGTATGAGATAATATATATATAAAAAGGCGCTGTCAACTTTAAAGCCACATGCTCTGTCAGATTCTGTGATAACAGCACTGGCAGTCTAGATAAGCCAGTTTGTCCTCAGGCACTACTGAGTGTTCGGATGTCTGTAAGGCAGGAGAACCACAGGGCTTCCCCTAATATTTTTAACTTCAAAGCACAATAGCGAGACAGTCTCTCAAAAGATGATACCCACTGCTGCCAGCAGAGCCCTTCATGCTGACAGAATCAGAGGTGTCCCGAATGCGCACACATCGCCACGGATGCTGCTGTGAGAGGCTCGTGCCAGCTGGTGAGGCCAGTGCTTGCCCTGAAACTTAATACTCACCTGGAGTATGACCCAGTGGCCTTCTTTGGAAGCTTTGTCCAGTGCCATTTCTGCCACTACCTCTTGACCTTGTCCTAAAGACACATTGTGGAATTTTCCAGAATCAATTGTAAACCCAAGTCTTTTTCCTGTAGGAGAATACACAAGAGGGAGAGGAGACGTCAGTTGAGTGGGTTAAGAGCAGTCTGGAGTCCTGTGGTCACTGCCACCTCTGCTAGGTCACTTTCCTCAAGAATCCAAACTCAACCTCAGTTGTACCCACAAGCAGCATTTTCAGCTCTCCACAGCTACCTCACTGCCAGCACTAGAAAAGCCCATGGAAACCAGTTCCTCTGGTTTTATGATAATGAAGCTTTTGACATTTGATAGATGGCAGGCATTGTTAAGGAGCTTTATAAACTCTTGCACGAGTAGCAAAGAATTTCCTTCACAAAAAGGAGCAACAGGTGGTAGATATCACATCAGTTTTTGAAGGATCGGTTCACTGGGTAAATGCACAAGCTCTCACCTTGTGAGGCTGCATTTAAATTGAGCACAGTCAGGTCATAGCTATATTAACCTGGTGTTCTTGGTGCAGGCCGTGGGGAACAGCAATCCAGAGCACAAAGCGACAGTGCCCTGCACAATCAAATAGACTTGCTCTAATGACCATTATTTAGTCACAGGGGGCACAAGATTACATGAGCATGGAGAAAATTGCCCTCTGGCCCTCATATAGTCAAAAGGTAGGAAACAGCACAAAAGAAACTTGCATTATGCCAACCAGAGGAATGCTCCATTTGAACACTGCTTCAGACTACAGTGTTATTAGCCTTTCATTTTCCTATACCCAATCTCCAACATATGAAAAAAATGAGAGACTAAGATAACTGAGAACTGAAAGCAAGGGAAGGTAGGTGGTGGGTGAAAGAGAGGGAGGGCGGCGGCGGGCAGGCCTCCTGACCACTCACCAAGAATCTCTAAGTCTTTAAGGGCATCTACCCCCGGGGACAGGATGAAGAATACTGGGGTGGCCGGGCTGCTTTCTTCAAATGCTTTAGCTAAATCCAATCTGGTCCTCTCCACATACTTTGCACCCAGTTTTTCCTCCACGAAATTTCTATTAAAAGAATGCAGAAAACATAATCAGTGTTTTTGACTATAAAAATGTCACCATGTAGACAAGCTTAAACCACGGGCCAGGGAAAGAAGCACCTTATTATTACACGGCCTGTCTTGTCAGAATGATAATATGCATTCAACCGGTAGGCGTCTCAAGGAAATCTCTGAAAATCAGAAGCCTACATTCCATTTGGGGAGGCTCCTGAGACCCCTTTCTGAGTGCCACGAGGCTGCTTATGGCTTTGTATCCTCTAAGACCCCTGCCAGATCCCCCCATTTCTTATTAACAGTTTATTAGATTTGCCATAGTGCAATTTTCCAGCCTGCTGGGCTTCTCATGAATATACAAACACTTTTGGGGATGTTTCTAACACAGGGAAGCTCAATTAAGCAGGGATTATCTTCCAGCAGCATCAGATTTAGCAGAAACTACTACAAAGGTGAATTAACTTGTAAAGTAGGTTTCGGCAGAGGCTCCCGCAAAGGGAAAATTGGCTGAACTAGACAGAGCAAAGGGGAAAACAAACCCGAGGCACATGAATATTGCTGAAGAAAGAGAAGCACAAGAGGGAAGGAAGTTGAGAACTCTTTGGTTGGTGAGTTCAAATTAGAATAAGACCTGTGTGGAGTAAGCAGCAAATTACCATTGAGAAGCTAAGAGGGCAAAGGAAATGGACAATGAACCAAGGTGTCGACATGGCTTTCTGCTTTGAAATTGCGTTGATCATGAAGTTATAGGACTATAAGCATCTCCATGAAGGGGGATTCATTTCTGTTTGACATGCAAAATATTCGGAGCCAAAATGCCACCACTGAATAATAGTCGATGGAAATTATACTTGGATAATTCATACTCCTGGCCTCTGAACTCTGCTGACACCCATCTCTCTTCCAAGAATATTTCCATCAGTTCCTGGTCTCTCCTACTGATTTCAGAATGAAGCTTTTCAGGGAGAATGTGCTGAGTCTGCTTACAGACTATCGCACTGTTTAGCGGTTAGCAAATTTTAACAATAGCAGTGATTATAATATCAAAATCTCAGCAGAATCATTTCCCATCAATATAGATAGTAAACTCTTCCACCAGACACTTTAAACCCCCCAAACTAAGTTTACTCTTTTAACTTGGATTTTCAAAAATGCCAGCGGCCCCACCTGAGAGCATATGTCATTCTATCAGGGCGCATTGCTCTCAAAATAATCAGCTTCTGTATTAAACTTTTCTTCTTCCATTCTTGCGGTAACTTTTCTTTCTCTGGACACTCGGATTCTACCCACTTCCTCCACGGCTTGGCAGATCCTTCCACATCTCGGTCTATGCCACGAAATTCTTCCATAAGGGCAACTGCCTGTGATTTGATGGGGAAACAAGTAGAAATGATGTGAATGATACTTTCTAGTTTGAGATAGACTTGAGAATGTAGCTAATGTAATGCAAACAAATTGTGCTGCATGGTCTTCCCTTTTCTCTCCAGATTTACTCTGCACTCTTTTCTGCTCTGTGTAGGTGAGCTCAAAGGCCAGTGTGAACTAAGGTCCCTGGTTCTCTGGCTTGATTGAGTTTGGCCAACAGAAGGCACAGGTTGGAGCCTGAAGGACTAGAGAGGAGAGAGGAGAGAGGAAAGGTAGTTTCCTCCACAGCTCTCTTCTCCTCGTATGTAGTTTGGCAGAAGCTATACACTTCTGCCAGAGGCCACGGCTCTTACAGGCTGATTCCCTCCCATACCTTCATTTCTCAGCAGTTCTCCCTTTTTCCTGCCCCATTCATGGCTGATTCCCTTATCTTTACAAGCTGATTGCCCATACTATAACAATACGCTCTTAGTTGAATCGCTTCAGTTTTTTAATTTTTTAAAATTAAATCGTAACTGTGTACATTAATGCATTTATGTACATTAATGCTGATTTTATATACAATTTGGAATGCTTACATCAAACTGGTCAGCACAGCCTTCACCTCACTTATTTGTTAAGACATTTATACTCTACTCTTAATAGATTTGACACATACCCTTGCATTATGCACAATAGGTGAGGTCCCACTAATTACCCTCCCTCCACCGGCCTTCCCCCTCCCTTCCCCTCACCCTCCTCTTCTTTCATTCTGGGTTATAGTTGTGTTTTATCATTCGTATGAAAGTATGGGTGATTATATATTGGTTTCAGCACCCCTTTGAGCGGGCCATCGGTTTTCCACTGAGACCCCGACAAAGCTTAAAAATGTTTTCTTAGGGCTCGGCACCTATAGCTCAACTGGCTAAGGCGCCAGCCATGTACACCTAAGGTGGCGGGTTCGAATCCCCAGCCCGGACCTGCCAAACAACAATGACGGCTGCAACCAAAAAAT
>NW_003852423.1:4405863-4415071 GCF_000181295.1 Otolemur garnettii | reverse complement strand
AAAAAAAAAAAAAAAAAAAAATGTTTTCTTAGAAAAGAGAGCAGGGCAAAGCTTAGTATGTACTGAAGATTGTTACAAAACTCTAGAGACTGAGAGTGTACACTCTCAACAATAGAACCTCCTGACAAAAAAATGAAGTAAGGACAACGAGGATTGAAGAATGACTTACACTTTTTTTTCTCTACAATATTATTTTTGTTTAAACATTTTACAATGAGAATAAACTAATGTATTATGATATGGTTTAAAGAACTGTTGAGAGAAAGTGGAGAAATATAATAAAAGAAAAAAACAAAGAAACCAGATTTTAAGTAGATTAAAGAAAAATTCTCATTTATATTAGTTGACTTTTGTCAAGTGTCCTGACAGATTGTGCATATTTATTAACAATTTTTCTACCCTACATGAGTCAAAATCTGCTTTACTTTCAAATCAGATAGAAATCAACTTAACACAAAGATTAATTAACATCATATAATATATTTATACAGCTGAAACGGTGTCTACATTGGAGAGATGTAATATTAGAAATAAGACTTAGAAATTGAGAAGCTGAGTCCCTAACATACCTTTATAGCGCTCCATGACTGAGTAGTTAGGAAGTCAACAGGACTTGGGTAAGTGCGCTCAGTTGTGAATCGAAGTAGGAAATCCAGTTCCAGGGGGTCTATCTCTTTCTTTCTCAGCAAAATCTTGATAGAAGACAAAATAGAAAAGAATTATTTGATTTACATCAAAATTATGACGCAGGGAACAGCCAGAAGTAAGTCAGCTGAGGATTCTGGCAGGTATCTGTGTTACAGTTGAAATAAGAAACACATAATAAGATTATGTCCATGATCTCAAAACCATGATTGAAAATCTAATAGAAAAATATTTACAATGGTTGATTTATTCCAGTGCTAACACAATCCCTATGAGCAACATATTTGAAATAGGTTTTCATATTTAGTTTTCTCCTAGTAGACCAAATCTGTCTTAAAACTCACTATTCAAAATGAGAAAGCCGGCTGGGTGTGGTGGCTCATGCCTGTAATCCTAGCACTCTGGGAGGCCAAAGCAGGTGGATTGCCTGAGCTCATGGGTTCGAGACCAGCCTGAGCTCATGGGTTTGAAACCAGCCTGAGCAAGAGCAAGGCCCCATCTCTAAAAATAGCTGGGCATTGTGGTGGGCTCCTGTAGTCCCAGCTACTTGGTAGGATGAGGCAAGAGAATTGCTTGAGTCTAGGAGTTTGAGGTTGCTGCAAGCTATGACACCATGGCACTCTACCAAGAGCAAAAAAGTGAAACTCTGTTTCAAAAAAAAAAAAAGAGAAAACCGTGGGTGTTGGTGGACTAAATTACTAAGCAGAAGATAGAACTAATATTAGAAATCAATTCTGGTATAGAAATTATAAGCAATACACTATGAGATATGTGAAACATTTTTCTTATATGTGAGATTATGTTGAAAAATGAGAAATTGTTTTATAGGCTCAATTAAACAAACATAATGAATTGGCATAAAGTATAGACATTCTGATCATAGAATTGATAAAAAGTACATAGTACATTTTGGAGGGTACAAATGAAGTATTCCTAATTTCCATTTAGAAACTTTAATACCTTACACAGTTAAACAGGTAAAATTTTTTTAGTTTATTCTGTTTTAAAATTCTAGGTGTTTTGGGCGGCACCTGTGGCTCAGTGAATAGGGCGCCAGCCCAGTATTCTGAGGATGGCAGGTTCAAACCCAGTCCCAACCAAACTGCAACAACAACAATAAAAAAATTCTAGATGTTTCAAAATGCATTGTGGGTGATAATATGCATTAACATAATATTTTATTTTATTGGATACTACATTTTTCTTTTCTTTTTTCTTTGAGACAGAGTCTCACTTTGTCACCCTTAGTAGAGTGCTGTGAGACACACATTTTTAGAGATGGGGACTTGCTCTGGCTCAGGCAATCCACCTGCCTCAGCCTCCCAGAGTGCTAGGATTACAGGCATGAGCCACCACGCCCAGCCGATATTAAATTTTTCTTAATTCCATTTTATTTATTTCAATAAACAAGGAATCATCCATATAGAAGCTTTGTTTTACCAGATTGTTAGGACTTGAGATAGACTATAATTTATCCCCGGCTTGCAAGGGGAAGTTTCAAATGGATGCATGCATCACGTCTTAGCACCCCTGGCCTTTCCCTGACAATAAGAGATAGGTGTGAAAACGAATATGCCATGTCGTGATGCTTTCCTCCTGTTTATCACATACGTTCTAAAGCATCAAAACGCATATATTCTCATAGAATTCAAAGGAGTCTATGAACACCAACAACCTTGACAGAGAAGTTATGGTTAATCATTAACTGCGGGTGTTTGTCAAGTGCCTTCTTTGGGCAAGGCACTTTGGATGGTACAACATAGGTAAGAGATGGATTTTTCTTTAAGGTTTGGATTGGTAGAAAATGAGATATAGCAAACGAGCTAATGAAAGGACAACAGATTCATTTTTATCCAAAACTGTCATCCTTGAGGTTTTTAAAAATTTTTCTTATCACAGACATCTTTATTTAAACAAAGTCTTTTGGAGACGTCCATAGGAAAAAGACTGACAGAGAAGCGGGTCTCCTGGAAGGGGGGGCGAGAACCTTGGAGCTCTCCTTATCCATTCGCTACTGTGCATATATATTTTATTTTATTTTTAATTGACAAATGATAATTATATATATTTATGAGCATAATGTGATGCTTTGATACATGTTTATATTGCAGACTGGTCACATGAGGCTAATTATTAACAAAGCCATCGCCCGAAATACCATTTTTTTAGTGCTGAGCACATTTAAAACCAGATGCAGTATCCTGTACTCTAAACAACATATTAACAAGTTGAAGTAAAAATTAATGTTTAAGTAATGTACTTTAGTCAAAATCTGCATCCGCATTTAAAAGTAAATTATGTTTGTAATTTCCCCTTTATAATAATATATTTTTTCCAATTTTAATATCAGGTGTATCCAGATTAAGCAGAATGATTTTGAAGTATTTCTTCTTTTCTATTGTCTATAAGATTTGGCATAATCTATTTTTTTAAATTATCTTTTATTTTTATTTATAAATATCAGTTGTCTATTTTTTGAGACTTTGGAAAAAAATAATAAGAAGTTAATTGATGACTCTGTACTGAACCTCAGGATTCTATAATAGTCATACTCTTATTTGACAATGTGAATGTTACTTTCTTTGCATTACTGTTATTATTATTTTTTTTGCAGTTTTTGGCCGGGGCTGGGTTTGAACCTGCCACCTCTGGCATATGGGGCTGGTGCCCTACTCCTTTGAGCCACAGGCACCGTCCTGTATAACTATTACTATTGTTGCTTAATACTTTATTGCAGCAATCTGATTTCTTTTCTGAATGTGTTTATCTTCATTCATTCTTTACGAGGTTTTTGTTTCTAGTCCTTATCTTAAACATTGTTATTGCTGTTAAATTTTAAGCCTTTTTAATTCTGTGAAGGCAAAAAGTGGTAACCTAATAAACACATGTATGTGTAAAAATAAAAAAAACATTTAAAATCTACCCTTAACAATTTCAAATATACATTAACTCTACAGAATGGAATACTACTCAACCTTATAAAGGAAAGAAATTCTGTCATTCGTGACACCATAGACAAACACATTCACTGGTTTTTGGTTTTGCGTTTGTTTTGGAGACAGGGTTTTACTCTGTTGCCAGGGATGAAGTGCAGTGGCATCATCATAGCTCACTGCAAACTTAAACTCTGGGGCTCAAGCTATCCTTCTGTCTTAGTTTTCCAAGTAGCTACCATGCCTGGCTAACTTTTAAAAAAATTTTCTTATAGTGATGGGGTCTGACTATATTGCCTAGGTTGGCCTCAAATTCCTAGCATCACATGATCCCCCACCTCAGCTTCCCAAAGTGCTAGGATGACAGGTGTGAGCCACTGTGCCCAGCCCTCTTCACTGTTTTCTAAGGGGACTGGGAGAAACTGCTAGGACTACTCAGAGATGGGCTTATAACTCTGATCTCAAAGAATCTTCCTGATAATACCTGGAAGGTTCTTTATAGGACCCAAAGAGGTGAAGGACTGTCTCATTGATGTTTTTCAGGATGACCACTGTGATGGGACCTTACCGTGCATGCCCACCCCAACCAAAGCACTAAGACCTAGGAGAATGCTGGCATGTGCCCACGTCCCCTACAGGAAACTCAGAATTTCCACAAGCCACCAAGAGCTTCCCCCAAAAGGTGTCAGACTCTCCACATGCCACCAAGAGCTCTTGGCGTCATTCCATCAGGGCACATTGCTCTCAAAATAGTCAGCTTCTGTATTATGCTCAGTATGACCAGCTCTTGGTGGCTTGTGGAGCGCCTGACTGGGGAGATCATTTGAGGCCAGGAGTTTGAGGCCAACCTGAGCAATATAGTGAGACTCAATCACTACAAGAAAAATTTTTAAAAAAAATTAGCCAGGTATGGTGGCTACTTGGAAAACTGACATGGAAGGATACCTTGAGCCCCAGGGTTTAAGAGTGTTTTTCTCGGCTCAGCGCCTGTGGCTCAAGTGGCTAAGGCGCCAGCCACATACACCTAAGGTGGCAGGTTTGAATCCAGCCTGGGCCTGCCAAAAAACAACCAAAAAGTAGCTGCAAACAAAAAATAGCGGGGTGTTGGGAGGCTGAGGCAGGAGACTCGCTTGAGCCCAGGAGTTGGAGGTTGCTGTGAGCTGTGATGCCACAGCACTCTACCCAGGGCGACAGCTTGAGGCTTGGTCTCAAAAAATAAAAAAAGAGTGTTTTTCTCCAGCAGAAATAAAATACATATTAAGCAGAAATATCTTCATTTGGTTCTGCAGATGTTTTTGAGTGACTGCTCTCCTTACCTGAAAAGCCATCTGAGACAGGAAGGTGAGTTTGTCCTTCTCAAACAGCGCCTGGCTGGTGTAGAGGAAGATGGCGTGGGTGATGCCCTCCATCAGGACAGAGATGCGGCCCTGCACATCTTCCACCTTGTCAGCCTGCTCAATCGCTCTGTGGAACAGCATGTTAAAAGCCTGGGGAAGTTAATGTGACCATTAAAGGGTGACAAGTGGTGCCTGAATATCTAACTAGCCCTAGATACATAGGTGACAGTTTAAAGTTTATCTATAGGGAGAGGAAGAATTTAGGAGGATAAGACAAGCTCTTAAGACACTTTCCGGCATATGGTCCATGCTAATCAAATGTTTGCTGCCATTGCTGCCACATGATTCCATGAAATCTACCCGCATATCCTTCCTAGCACCTGAACTGCACCCCCCTCCTTCCTTCTGCTCATGTACTTTAAAAATGGCCTTTATTTTGGGTGGCACTCGTGGATCAAAGGAGTAGGGTGCTGGCCCCATAGACTGAACATGGTGGGTTCAAACTTGGCCTTGGCCAAAAACTGCCCAAAAAAGGCTTTTATTTTTAACTGTGGTAAAATACACATAACATAACATTTACCATCTTAACAATTTTAAGTGTACGTGTGTTCATTTTTGTAGTGTTATGTATATTTATTTGTTGTGTGACCGACGTCCCTAGCTTTTTCACCTTACAAAACTGGCACTCTGTATCCATTAAATATCCCTCTCCTCCCAGTCTGTGGCAACCACTATTCCACTTTTATTCCTAGGAGTTTGACTATTCCAGGTACCTCACCTAAGTGGAATCATACAGTCGTTTTGTGACTGGCTTATTTCACTTAGGACGAGGTAGTCAAGGTTCATTCATGTTGGAGTAAGTGTTAGAATTCCCTTCACTCTTAAGGCTAAATAATAGTCCATTGCGTGAACATACCACGTTTGGTGAATCTGTTCATTCGTTTATGGGCATTTAGGGTGTTCCTGCTTTTTGGCCACTGTAAATAATGGTTCTATGAATATGGAAGTTCAGACGTCTCTTATAGACCCTCTTTTGATTCTATTGGCTATATAGCCAGAAGCAGAATTGCTGGATCATATGATAATTCTATTTTTAAGTTTTTGAGAAACTGCTGTTCTGTTTTCCATAGAGGCCGCATGATTTTACGTTTGCACCAACAGTGCACAAGCATTCCAATTCCTCCATGTCCTCACCCACACTTGTCATTTTTCAATGATAGCCATCCTAACGGGTGAGGTGTTCTCACTGTAGTTTTGATTTGCATCTCCCTAATAATTGTTTATGCTGAGCATTTCTGCAGATGCTTGTTAGCCTTCTGTATGGCGTCTTTGGACATGTGTCTACTTAAGTCCTTAGCTGATTTTTCAATCTAGTTGTTTTTTGTTATTTTACTCATGTACTTTTGGGATGTCTTTTGGTTATCTCTTCCTTTTGTTTATGAGACAGAGTCTCACGTTCTGTTGCCCTGACAAGGGTACAGTGGCATCACTATATCTCACGGTAACCCTAAACTCCTGGGCTCAGGCAATCCTCCTGCCTCAACCTCCTGAGTATCTGGAACAACTGGCATGTGCCACCATGCCTGGCTAATTTTTCTATGTTTTATGGAGACAGGGTCTGCACTTGCTCAGGCTGGTCTTTTTTTTTTTTTTTTTTTTGAGACAGAGACTTAAGCTGTCCCCCTGGGTAGAGTGCCGTGGCATTACAGCTCACAGCAACCTCCAACTCCTGGGCTCAAGCGAGTCTCTTGGCTCTGCCTCCCAAGTAGCTGGGACCACAGGCGCCGGCCACAACGCCCGGCTATTTTTTGGTTGCAGCCGTCATTGTTGTTTGGTGGGTCTGGGCTGGGGATTCGAACCCGCCACCTTAGGTGTACGTGGCTGGCGCCTTAGCCAGTTGAGCTATAGGCGCCGAGCCCAGGCTGGTCTTAAACTACTGACTTCAAGCAAACCTCCAGCATTGCCTCCCAGAGTGCTGGGATTACAGGCATGAGCCACTGTGCCCAGCCAGTTTTCTTTTCTTGTAAGACAGGGGTCCTCAAACTTTTTAAACAGGGGGCCAGTTCACTGTCCCTCAGACTGTTGGAAGGCCAGACTGCGAGCCCCTGGAAGAGTCAGCTGCTAAGCAGGACAGGCAGTGGCGGAAAAAACACCTGGTGGGCCAGATAAATGTCCTCAGGGGGCTGTATGTGGCCCATGGGTTGTAGTTTGAGAATGCATGTTGTAAGGCCTTAGTCTAGCTTTAGCATTTGGGATGATACTAGTGATTTAGTTTTATTATATTACTCCCTTCACACTTAGTGTTTGTTGGAATTTTTGCACTCCAGCTGCACACTACTGGGTAACCTGTTGGTCATGCTTGATCCTTTCTCCTTCCCCATTACCCATGTCCTATCCGTCTTCAAGAGCTGATGATCCTGGCTTCAAATCCTATGTCAAGTCTCCCAGTCTTTCGTTGTCACATCAGTCATCTGCATGAAACCCTTCACTGGCTTCCTGTTGTACACGGGACACAATCTAAAATCCCTGGTGTGGCCTGTGAGGTTCTGGGTGATTCACGTCTAGATTCGTCTCTTACCACCTTCCTCTTACTCATTACCCTCCAGCTACAGAGATCTATTCACTCCCTGGAATCCCCAATTCTTCCATACTTCACACATTCTTATTTTCCCCCAAACACTCTTTACATGGCTCAATCCTACCCATCCTCCGGGAATCAGCTAAAATACTACTTCCTCTGGGAGGCCTTCCCTGAGTCCCCAGTACAGCAGCTCCCCCATCTTCACTCTCTCTGATTGCACTTGTAACTTTTATAAACATATGACTCATATAACTCGTAAACTTTTCACTTTTATATACATGTTTCTAAAAGTGAAGATGTCTATCTACTGATTGTTATTACATATCTACAGACATGGACAGATAACTCCACCCATGTTTTTTCCATGACTGCACACAAACATTTGACATGATAATTGACCTCCATAAATATCTATCTAAAAAGTGATGAACAAAATGAATGAGTAATGCCCAGAGGCAGAACCGAACAAGGTATAAAACAAGGACTTCAGAATCAAACAGTCAAAGGTTGAAATCCTGGCTCTTTTTTTTTGAGACAGAGCCTCAAGCTGTTGCCCTGGGTGGAGTGCTTTGGCATCACTGCTCACAGCAACCTCCAATTCCTGGGCTTAAGCAATTCTCTTGCCTCAGCCTCCCATGTAGCTGGGACCATAGGTCCCCGCCACAAGGCCTGGCTACTTTTTGGTTGTAGTTGTCATTGTTGTTTAGCAGGCCTGGGCTGGATTCGAACCCACCAGCTCTGGTGTATGTGGCTGGCACCTTAGCTGCTTGAGCTATAGGCGCTGAGCCAGAAATCCTGGCTCTTAAAGTTACAAATTATAAATTCTTGAGCAATGCATTTGAAAATATTAGTTTTATTTTTTAAATGAGGACAAAGTTCTATACTTTTTGGGGATATAACAGGGATAAAAAATAGGCCAAAGTATAAAAGCACCTTGCATGTAATAGCAGCTTATTAATAGCTGTTCTCATTCTTTTTCTCTCTTTCTCAATGATATCTGAGCAATCTCCTTCTAAAATACATTTTCACAAAGACAAAATAGGAACCTCAAGAAAAATTCCCCTTATATTTAATACACTCTCAAGAGTTTGTTTAGGAACAACACACGAATATAATATGATGCCCTAGCAATTATTTAATTATCTACAAATTACCTTGCTGAAAATTATAAATGAAAGCTCCTGACTGAATGAGGATTCTGTTTTTGTTGTTGTTAACTAGATCCTATGACTCCTTACCCAGGTACACTATTACTTAAAACTAAATTCTAAATTCCCAGAAACAACCTGAGCTCCTGAGGTTTTCCATTTTTCTTAGCATATTCAGTATTACCTTCAAAGAGAACTGATAGATGGGATTGATCTTTCTGAGGTCACTAATAACAAAATAAAGAAGAGATGCCCTGGCTGCCACTGGTCTGTAACATTCTCGGGCCTCGTTGATTTTTCTTTCATTTTCTTTGGCTTCAATCACCTACGGTGGGATCAAACAAAATAAAGTAACTTATTCTTCACATTCTCTGTACGTATCCCTGTAAGGCAAGAATGTACCTGAAAAGACAAATGATGAGTATGAAAACAGATAACATGCATGGCATCTCTGGGCTTCAGCATCTCTGAAATTGTTAAATTCTGATTTTGAAATTTTTTTTTGGTAAGCTGAGTTTTGGTGAGAATGGACATCTAAGTCTTAGCTGTTTTACAGGTGGCAGT
>NW_003852423.1:4391701-4405797 GCF_000181295.1 Otolemur garnettii | reverse complement strand
GAAATTGTTAAATTCTGATTTTGAAATTTTTTTTTGGTAAGCTGAGTTTTGGTGAGAATGGACATCTAAGTCTTAGCTGTTTTACAGGTGGCAGTTTAAACAGTTTAAACATCATTGTGTTTGGGTCTATAGAATTTGTTTCTGAGTAATGTCACCTTCCCGCCTCCCTTTTCTCTTTCAAGGTTTAATAACCCAGCTGTATCACCTCTCAGGGATGGCTCTTACAAGTCTGCTGGGTCAATTCAATGCCAATAACTTTATTAGGCATCAAGGTATACAAAGCAGACAAGGTCAATAATACATCCATTATCTATGCTTACCACAAGGCCCTTTATATGAAGACTCTCATGTCTCATTCTAAGTTTGCACCAGATCATCCGTATGTTCATATCTTTATAGACAGTTTATGTATTAGCTTCTGGGTACATTCAGGAAAAAAAAATTTTAAAGCCCACCACCATTATCAACCAAAGTATAAATTTTTATTCAAGGCTCAAATATCTATCTCTTTTAACCAGAACGATTGCCGGTCTGATGGCTATGTAAGATACAGCATCTTCCCCAACCTTCATAATACGTGTGTATAAAAGAAAATACAGTATAGGGCAGAGAGGGAAGTCACTGCATGGTGATATGCTAAGAAGATAGGGAGAGATGTTTTAAGAGACAATTAGAAGCTAACTTCAAAGCTAAGACCTAATTTACTTAATTGCCCTAATCTTTACCATCTTAGGAGCCACCTAGAATTCACTTACTTAAAAGACTGGGGTAATTTGGGATTCTATTTCCTTGCTTAATTTAAGACAAATATATTGGATGTGTGGTGACACAGCTTCTGCTAGGTAATTAATAGATTACTTAGTAATGAGGGTATTTCAGAAAGCAAATAAGGGCCTAATTCTGACTTTTAACCAATTTTAAGGGTTACTGGCCACATGTGAAGGTCCAAAGTGCACATCACACATAAGGCACCTTGGCACTCACGTTGGACATTAGCAGGAAGCCTACTCAATGAAAATTTTTACTGGCTTAGGAAATATCATTTTCCCAGGGTGACTTATGCATTTGATTACAGCAGGACACTATCCCTTGCTCAGTCTCCCATCACTGCTGGCCTGTAAACAAAACTACAGCTCTAAGCATTTTTCAAAAATGTCCAACAGATGGGGAGCTGCAGAGGGACTACAGAACGTTAGTTTGCCAGAGCCAGATGTTAAGCCGTTTTAGATTTTCGCACACAAAAGCCAGCAGGCCCCAGTTTTCTTAAAATTTGGTCCCGGAAAAATAGGAGCCTGACAGAGTCTAATTTGAATGATTGGATTTCTGTGGAATTATGAGATGCACATGTTTAATTATTCCATCTCCATGGGAGATCCCATAGTCCAGTTTTTAAGGGCAGTTTATGACCTGAATTCCCCGAGTCAGTCCTCTTAGAGGAATTACCAAATCTTACCACACTGTTACCCCAAGCACTGTGTTTATTTATTTTATTTTATTTGCAGGTTTTTGGCTGGGGCTGGGTTTGAACCCGCCACCTCCAGCATATGGAGCCAGTGCCCTACTCCTTTGAGCCACAGGAGCTGCTTTTAAACAGAGCTTTGAGACTCACAGGTGTCCTGTGCCCTTCTTACCTTGCGTTCTATCTCTGCTGCCGTGGCCTTTGTCTCCTCCAATCTCTCTACCAGTTTGGTATCATCCAGAAAGCTTCCTTCTGCTGCAGAAAGACGCAGGAGGAGGTCATCCTCCAGATATTTCAGCTCGATCTTAAAATCATTTTGGTGCTTTGTCAAAAACAACTAATACAAGCCAAGAAAAGCATGAAAAATGTGGTTAAATATATGTTCTTTAAGCAGAGTTTCCTTAATCACGTACTTCATAATAAACACATTTAACATTAAAACCATAGTAATCATTATTTTAGAAAATTCTTCTAAAAAATTCAGATGGTATGTTAAGATCTTTTTGCACTCCAGAGTACAAATACTTATCATGATCATTTAACATCATGAACCTACAGAAAGAACCTGTTTAAGAAAACATCAGAAACTTTCTCTTTCTGGTCAGACATGTAAAGAGCTTACAAGGCTCATTTTTGTCCCCATAATAAGAAAAAAAGTTATGTAATTCTTTATACATACATCAGTGAACTGACAAACTGCCACCTTAAAACCAGGCAAATACAGAGAATCACAATGTATTGGAAATGCTTAAACAGTAATCGGCCAATTCCTGGAGAAGAAAAAAATCTACTTCTGGTTTGGGCTGAAGAGGAGAAAAGTAACCATTCTGAAACAAGCCCAGAGGAAAATCCCATTTTAAATATTTCCACATGGACAATTGAAAGTCTACATGGCAATAGAAGTTGAAAGATAGAAGCTCTAAGGAAGGAATCAAAAGGAAGACACTTTCAAAAGAGTTTTAGAAATCAAAAACACAGGTGGTATCTGTGGCTCAGTGAGTAGGGTGTTGGTCTCATATACCAAGGGTGGTGGGTTTGAACCTGGCCCTGGCCAAACTGTAGGAGAAAAATAGCCAGGCATTGTGGTGCTGCCTGTAGTCCTAGCTACTTGGGAGGCTGAGGCAAGAGAATCACCTAAGACCAGGAGCTGGAGGTTGCTGTGAGCTGTGATGCCACGGCACCCTACCAAGGGCAACAAAGTGAGACTCTGTCTCTTAAAAAAAGAAAAAATAGAAATCAAAAACACTATAACATGAAGAATGCTTTTGATGGGCTCGTCAGTAGGCAGACACAGTCAAAAGAAGGATTGGTGACACTGAAGACACATCAATAGAGACTTCTCAAACTGAAAAGCAAAAAAAAAAAAAGAAAGGAATAAAAATAAAACAAGGATAAGAATATCCAAGAACCGTGAGACAATTACAAGGAGAAGAAAGTGCAGAAGAAACAGTGGAAGCAATAATGGCTAAGAATTTTTCAAAACTAGGCTGGGTGCAGTGGCTTATGCCTGTAATCCCGGCACTATGGGAGGCTGAGGCAGGTGGACTGTTTGAGCTCAGGAGTTTGAGACCAGCCTGAGCAACAGTGAGACCCCCCATCTCTAAAAATAGCCAGGTGTTGTGGCAGGTGCCTGTAGTCCCAGCTACTTGGGAGGCTGAGGTAAGAGGATCACGTAAGCCCAAGAGTTTGAGGTTGCTATGAGCTACAACACTAGGGCACTCAATTGGGGGTGACAAAGTGAGACTTTGTTCTAAAAAAAAAAGGAATTTTTCAAAATTAGTGATGGACATCAAGTGCCGATCCAGGGCCAGGACACTCATAGCATATTAAGGAGGATAAATAACATAAAATCAACCCCTAGGCACATCATGTTTAAACTTCAGAAGATCAAAGGCAAAAACAAAGAGTTATTGACAGAATTCACGGAAAAACATTTACCTTTATTGGAACAAAGGTAAGAATTACATGGAAAATCTCTTCAGAAACTATGCAAGCAAGGGTAAAGCAAAACATTTAAAATATTGAAGGAAAAAAAACAACCAAGTAAGGATTTCGTATCCTGAACACTACTTTTCAAAAGTGAAGGAGAAATAAAGATTTTCTTAGATAAACAAGAACAGAGGAATTTTGTTGCTCGTAGACCTCCCTTGCCAGAAATATTAAAAAACTTCTTCATGAAGAAGGACATAGACCAGAAACTCACATCTACTTAAGAAAGAAAGAACATCGTAAAAGGAATAAATGAAGGTAAAATATTTTATTTGACTCTTAATTATACCTTATGGATAAGTAAAATGAATTAGAGGAATGTTATAAAAATATGAGAGAGAGGAAATAAGAATACTCTGTTAAAATGTACCTGCTCACAATCATACAAAATCTCCCAAAAAAGGGTGGCATCTGTGGCTCAAAAGAGTAGGGCGCCGGCCCCATATGTGCCAGAGGTGGCGGGTTCAAACCCAGCCCCGGCCAAAAACAAACAAACAAATAAAAAAACCCTGCAAAATCTCCCAAAAAAGAAAACCCTGGACTAGATGGTTTCACACCAGAATTCTATCAAACCTTATAGTTCCTATAATGCATAAATTTTTCCAAAATATAGAGAAAGAAGGAATCCTCCCCAACACATTCTATGAAGCAAGTATCATCCTGATCCCTAAACCAGGAAAGGACCCAACAAAAAAAGAAAACTATAGACCAGGATCATTAATTTTTGTGTTTCTTTTTTTGTTTGTTTTTTAGAGACAGAGTCTCACTTTATTGCACTCAGTTGAGTGCTCTGGAGTCCCAGCTCACAGCAACCTCCAGCTCTTGGGCTTAGGCTATTCTCTTGCCTCAGCCTCCCTGAGTAGCTGGGACTACAGACGCCACCACAATGCATGGCTACTTTTTTATTGCAGTTTGGCTGGAGCAGGGTTTGAACCCTCTACCTTTGGTATATGGGGCCAGAACCCTATACACAGAGCCACAGGCGCCACCCATTAATTAATATCAATGCAAAAATACTCAATAAGATATTAGCAAGCACAATACAACAACACATTAAAAAGGTTATACACCATGATCAAATAGGTTTTATCCCAGAGATGCAAGGTTAGATCAACATATGCAAATCTATAAATATAATACACCACATAAATAGAATAAAAAACAAAGGCCATATGATTCTTTCAAATGATGTAGAAAAGGCTTTTGACAATATTCAGCATCCTTTCATGTTAACAACACTCAAGAAAACAGGCTTAGATGGAACCTTCCTCAAACTGGTAGAGGCCATCTACATCAAACCCACAGCCAATATCATATTGAATGGAGTAAAACTGAAAGCATTTCCACTCAAATCTGGAACCAGACAAGGATGCCCACCGTTTCTTCTGTATTTAACATAGGATTGGAAGTCCTAGCCATCATAATCAGGCAGTAGAAGAAGATCAAAGGAATCCAAATGGGGACAGGAGAGGTCAAACTCCCTCTTAGCAGATGACATCATCTTATACCTGGAAAACCCCAGGGACTCAACTATAAAGCTCTTAGAAGTGATCAAGGAATGTAGCAGTGTCTTGAGATACAAAATCAATACCCACAAATCAGTAGCCTTCATATAAGCCAACAATTGTCAAGCTGAGAATAAAATCAGACTCTCTATTCTTTTTACAATTGCACCAAAGAAGATGAAATACCTGGGAATATATCTAACAGAAGAAGTGAAAGATCTCTATAAAGAGAATTATAAAACTTTGGGAAAGGAAATAGCAGAAGATGTCAACAAATTAAGAACATACCATGCTTGTGGTTGGGAATAATCAACATTTTAAAATGTCCATACTACCCAAAGCAATCTATAGACTTAAGGCAATCCCCATCAAAGCACCAATGTCATAATTTAAAGAAAGTGAAAAAATAGTAATTAAATTCATATGAAACCAGAAAAATTCCCAAATAGCAAATATAGTTCTTAGAAATAAAAACAAATCTGGAGGCATCACTTTGCCAGATTTCAGGTTATCTGACAAGGCTATAGTGATCAAAATCACATGGTACTGGCACAAAAATAGAGACACAGATCTATGAAATAGGATATAGAGAATCTATAGATGAGTCCAGCCACATATCATCATGTAATCTTCAATAAGTCTAACAAAAATATGCACTGGGGAAAGAATCCTTATTTACCTAGTTAAAGGAGAACTGTTATCCACATGTAGAAGATTGAAACTGGACCTGCACCTCTCACTATTGACAAATATTGATTTTTGTTGGATAGAAGATTTAAATTTAAGACACAAAACAATACAAATTCTAGAAGATAGTGTGGGGAAAACACTTGAAGATACTGGCCCATGAAAAAACTTTATGAGGAAGACCTCCCCTAGCAATGGAAGCAATACCAAAAATATATTACTGAGATTTGATCAAGCTAAAAAACTTTTGTACAGCTAAGGTTACCACACACAAAGCAACAGACAGCCTTCTGAATAGGACAAGATTTTTGCATGTTATGAATCTAACAGAGGCCTGATAACTAGAATCTACAGAGAACTCAAACAAAAAGGAAAGTGAAAAACAACCCTCTGTATAAATGGGCAAGAGATTTGAACAGAAACTTCTCCAGAGATGATAGATGAAAGGCCAACAAACACATGAAAAAATGCTCATCATCTTTAATCATCAGAGAAATGTGAATCAAAACCACTCTAAGATATCACCTAATCCCAGCAAGATTTGCCCACATCACAAAGTCACAAAACACCAGATGCTGATGTAGATGTAGAGAGAAGGGGAACACTTCTACACTGCTGGTGGTTCTGCAAACTAATACAGCCTTTCTGAAGAGAAGTACAAAGAATCCTCAAAGATCTAAAAGTAGACCTTCCATTTGATCCTGCAATCCCATTATAAGGTATCTACCCAGAAGAATAAAAATCATTTTACCACAAATACACTTGCACCAGAAAGTTTATTGCAGCTCAATTCATAATTGCCAAGTACCCATCAACCTAAGTACCCATCAACTCATGAATGAATCAACAAACTCTGGTATATGTACACTGTGAAATATTATTCAACCATTAAAAAAATGCATACATTTACCTGGATAGAGTTGAAATACATTCTTCATAGTAAAGTATAAGAATGGAAAAATAATTAACCTACTCCATACTAATATGAAATCAATATATAAACAATTACATGCTCATAAGAACAATAAAACACTCATATGGTCTAGTTTGGGGGTAGAGGGAAGTAGGAGTGGGGAGGGAGGAGGATGATTGGCAGAAGAAGGGAGGGGATGAGGGAGGATCTCACATAAAGTGCACATTGTGAGAGGTATAACATGCCCTGTGGGTGAGGGGCTCTTTTACAAATGGAACTTTACCCTAGAAGTGAGAACAATGTAACCTAACCTAAAAATGTATACCCAATGTATATTAATTTGAAATAAAAAATAAATTAAAAAAAACAAGTGATTTTGGAAATGGAAGAATGGAACAGTCTTGGAGAGGCTACTCTCACTGTTCTCCAAAATTGCTGATCTTTTGACAATGTTTCGGGGACCTAAGAAAAAAATACCTGTGCTACCAATAAGATGATAGTTTTATCTGAAAATGGACTAAATTATGGACTAAATGTATATTGCAAATGCTAAGGCAACCACTAAATTTTTTAGTGGCTTTAAATTTTTTAAAAAGAAGTGTAATTTTATATGCTAAGAGAGAAGAAATAACGGAATCATATAAAATGCTCAGTTAAAACCAGCCAAGGCAGGAAGGGGGGAAAAGGAAGAAAAAGGAAGGTATCACTACTGAACATAGAGAGTAGAAAGAGGGGAAAAGATAAAGAAACAAAAATAAGAAGAAACAAATATAGTGGCTTGGCGCCTGTAGCACAGTAGTTACAGCGCCAACCACATACACCCAGGCTGGTGGGTTCGAACTTGGCCTGGGCTTGCTAAACAACAATGACAGCTGCGACAGAAAATAGTTGGGTGTTGTGGCAAGTGCCTGTAATCCCAGCTACTTGGGAAGTTGAGGCAAGAGAATCACTTAAGCCCAAGAGTTTGAGGTTGCTGTGAGCTGTGACACCACAGCACTCTACTCAGGGTGACATAGTGAGGCTCTGTCTCAAAGAAAAGAAACAAATATAGTGAATAAAAACCATAAAATTTTGGTACATATTAGTTTCTATCAATAATCTCTTTAAATGTAAATTGCCTAAATAAATCAATTAAAGGAGACTGGCACAGTGAGTAAAAAATAAGATTGAACTATCTGTTTCCTACAAAAGCCCGCTTAAAATATAAAAATTAAAGGTAGAGGCCAGGTGTGGTGGCTCACACCTATAATCCCAGCACTGGGAGGCAAAGAATGGTGGATCATTAAAGCTCAGGAGTTCGACACCAGTCTGAGCAAGAGCAAGACCTCATCTCTAAAAATAGCTGGGCACTGTGGTGAGCGCCTATAGTCTCAGCTACTTGGGACCCTCAGGCAAAAGGATCACTTGAACCCAAGAGTTTGAAGTTGCTGTGAACTATGATGCCATGGCACTCTACCCATAGTGACAAGAGTGAGACTTTGTCTCAAAAAAATAAATAAACAAAGGTAGAGAGATGGATAAATTATACCATACTAATACTAACCAAAAGAAATCTGGAGAAGCTATATTAATTTTAGAAAAAGTAGATATCACAATAAAGAAAATTACTGAGAACTAAGAATGCATTACTTGATAAAAGGGCCAACTTACCAAGAAAGCATAATAATCTTTAATGTGTATGCACCTAACAAAAGAGTACCAAAATAATGAGGCAAAACTAATAGAACTTCAAGGAGAAATAAATAAGCCCACTATTACCGTTGGAGAATTCAAACTCCCTGCATAATTGACAAATTTAGCAGGAAGAAAATCAGGTAGTATACAGTTAAACTGAGCAACATCATTAATCAACTGGATTGAATGACATTTATATAACATCTCATATAACTACAGCAGAATATACATTTTTTCTCAAGGTCATGTGGAATATCA
Organism: Otolemur garnettii; assembly: GCF_000181295.1. Classification (NCBI taxonomy): domain Eukaryota; kingdom Metazoa; phylum Chordata; class Mammalia; order Primates; family Galagidae; genus Otolemur; species Otolemur garnettii. The sequence goes on along the minus strand of NW_003852423.1, from coordinate 4,397,312 downwards.
CCAAGATGGACCAAATAGTGGGCTATAAGACACACTGAAAGAGTTTAAAAGAATAGAAACAAAGTGTGCTATTAAATAAGAAATCAATAACAGAAAGCTAGCTGTAAAATCTCAAAATTTAGAGATTAAATAACATACTTCTAAATAACACATAGAAATTTCAAGAGAAACTTAAAAGTATTGTAAAATAAATGAAAACAGAAATATATAAAAATTAGATCTAGCGGATAAATAGGAAGATCTAAAGTTATTTATCTAAGCTTTCACCTTAAGAAACTAGACAAAAAAAAAAAGAGCAATATAAACAAAAGCAAGGAGATGAAAATAAATAATAAATATTAGAACAGAAATCCATAAAATTTGAAACAAAAAACCAATAGAAAAAAATCAATAAAACCAAAAGCTGGTTCTTTGAAAGAATCAATAAAATTTATAATCCTCTGGGCAGGCTAAGAAAAAAAGAGAGAAAGCACCAATTACTAACATCAAGAATGAAAGGAGGGTATCACTACTGAACATTAAAGGATAATAGAAGAATATTATAAATGTTTCTCTGCCTACAAATTTGGTAATTTATATGAAATGCACCAATACCTTGGGAGACACAATCTACCGAAAATGTACAGAGTGACAAATAGATAACCTGAAGAAGCTTATACTTATGAAGCAAACTGACTCAACAATTAATAACCTTTCAAAAAGAAAGCACCAAGTCCAAATGAGTTTACTGAAAGAAAAGAGTTTAGGAAGAAATAACATTAGTTCTCTATAATTTCTTATAGAAAATAGAAGCAAAGGGAACACTCCCTAACTCCTTCTGTTAAGGTCAGAATTATCCTAATACCCAAATCAGATAAAACCATCACAAAAAAAGAAAGCTACAATATCTCTCATAAACACAGACATAAAAATCTTCAGCAAAACATTAGCATTTAAAGTCCAACAACGTATAGAAAGAATCATACATCACAACCAAGTGGGATTTATTTTAGATATGGAAGTCTGGTTTAACATTCAAAAGTCAAGTAAAGTAGGACGGTGCATGTGGCTCAAAGGAGTAGGACACCAGCCCCATATGCTCGAGGCGGTGGGTTCAAACCCAGCCCTGGCCAAAAACTGCAAAAAAAAAAAAAAAAAAAAGTCAAGTAAAGTAATCTACTATATAAAGTGGATTAGCTAAAGAAGAAAAATATAGTCACATCAACAGATACAAAAAAATTTGATAAAATCCAATACTTATTCATGATAAAAATTCTCAGCAAACTGGAAATAGAGGGCAACCTTCTCAATTTAACAAAGAACATCTACAAAAGAGACAGCTAATAATTATACCTAATGGTTAGAAGTTAGATACTTTTGCCCTAGGATCAGGAATAAGGCAAGGTTGTCCCCTTTCACCACTCTTGTTCAATTGTATTGGAAGCCCTAACTAGTCCAATAAAACATTAAAATGTAAATGGAATAGGAAAAAGAAATAAAAAACTGTTTTTGTTCACACATGCCGTGATTATTGATGTAGAAAATCCTAAAGCATTCACATAAGGCCTAGAATTGCAACTATGAGCAATTACAGCAGGTTTGCAAGATACAGATTAATATGCAAAAGCCAATTGTTTTTTTATATACAAGTACTGAGCAAATGTAATCTGAAATTTAGTACACAATACCATTTACATTAGTACCATAAAATTGAAATACACATAAATCAACTCTGATGAAAGAAAGCTAAGATCTAAAACATGAAGAGATATTCCATGTTCATGGATGAGAAGATTCAATATTATTAACAGTTATTCCTTTCTGGATTTCAACACAATATTCATAAACATAGTAGCACATTATTTTGTGAACACTGAAAATCTAATTCTAAAGTTTACCTTAAAAGGCATAAGATCCAGAATTACCAATAGTTTACGGAAGAGCAAGGAAGTTGGAAAATGGATATTACCTGGCCTGAAGACTTACTATAAAACCACAGTAATCAAAACAATGTGATATTGATAAAGGGAAAAACAAATACATCAATAGAACAGAATAGAGAGCTCAGAAATAGATCCACAGTAATATGGCCAGCTGATCATTGACAGGGAGCAAAGACAGTTCAAGTGCTGGGAGATGATTTAATCTTTTACCTTTAGCTTCTCCAAATCTGGCCTCTCGATACTGACAACCTCTGCTAGAAGCTGGGCTTCGAGACCATCTTCTGTTACTGTGAAATTGAGGAGGGTTGTCTGCGCTTGTAATTCTGGCTTATAGTGAGGATTTGCCAGTTTTGTGTGAAGGATAAGGCGGAAGTTCTTGTTAAATTCACATTCTTTATGTCCAATCCGGATGTACCTGAAAGGAGCATAACAGACTTTCGCGAAATTTCCATGAACCATAACTAATATAAAGGTGTCATTCCATTCCTGTATTCTGATGATGGACACTGGCCAGAAGACCTGGTGATTCAGGATTTTTCGTCTATTTTTGCTCAGATACACACATTCAGGAGTATTAGGAATCATCCACTACATCTTTATAGGATTAAGTTTCCTCATATGTGAAATGGTGACAATAACAGTACTCACATTATAGTGTCATGGTAACAATTAAATACAATGATGGTAGAAAGGACCTATAACAACAAATTTAGATTAGCTCTTATTATCATATAGTAAGTACTCACTTAACATCATTGATAGGTTCTTGGAAACTGTGACTTTAAGCAAAATGACATATAATAAAACCCATTTTACTACAAGGCTAATTTGTACAGGAATTGATTTCTTATGGTATTTTTTTTTCTTTTTTTTTTTTGCAGATTTTGGCCAGGGCTGGGTTTGAACCTGCCACCTCCGGCATATGGGGCCAGCGCCCCACTCCTTTGAGCCACAAGCGCCGCCCCCATCTTATGGTATATTTCTTGATACAAAACATCACTAAACATCACTAAAAAAGGACCCCACACTTCTAATGTTAACATAGAAATAAACATAAGTTATAAATACATTTAAGAAAGATTAATGAAAAGAAGATTATTATTTACCAAAATATCCCAATTTAGGGTCATAGGTGGCCAGAGTCCATTCCGGCAGCCCAGGGCCAAGGGAGGAACCAGCCCTGGACAAGATGTTATCCCAAGGCAGGGTCAGGGGACTCTCACCACTCCCCCCCACTCTCTCATACCAGGACCATGTTGACATGTTGATTCACCTAATGTGCACAGCTTTGGGATGTGGGAAGAAACCTAAGGATCCGGAGAAAACCCATGCAGACAGGGGGAGAACATGCATACTTCCCAGGGGTCCTCAAACTATGGCCCGTGGGCCACATGTGGCCTACCTAGGACATTTTTTCGGCCTGCTGGGTGTTTTTGCTGCTGCTGCCTGTCTTGCTTAGCAGCCGACTCCTCCTGGGGCCCACAGTCCGGCCCTCCAACAGTCTGAGGGACAGTGAACTGGTCCCTGTTTAAAAGGTTTGAGGACCTCTGCTCCACACAGTGGCCCCAGCAGGAAGTCATTTTTTCCTTATTAATGTTATTATGAAACAATGTTTTTCTAGGCCCTGCTATACTTGTGCTTAAACTTACATTAAACACTGCTATTCTAAAGTCATGCAACAAACATACAGAGCAACTGAAAGCAGGAGCACTGGAACCTGAACTGCAGGTGAGCGAACCTTCCTAATAGAGGCCTGGAAGCACGGCCACGCCAAGGAGCATCTTCTCAGCCTCCTGTTTCGTCGTAGATACTCATGAACACTGTGGATTCTTCCTTCCTCATCAAGTGTAAAAATATTTTAATTGCATAGGTATCATAATGATAGAACATTATCCATAGGCCATACTATTTTTAACTTAAATGTAATATTTTGAATAACTACACTTATTTTGTTGAGGATATGTGTATCTACGTTGACGAGAAGTATTGGCTTATAGTTTTCTTGTTTTGCTGTATCCTTTTCTGGTTTTGCATGTTCAGGGTGATGCCGAACATATAGAAGAGATATGAGATTGGAAGAACTCCCTCTTCCTCAATTTTATGGAATAGTTTGAAAGGGTTAGTATTAGTTCTTTAAATATTTATTAGGATTCAGCGGTGGGGCTACTAGTTCCACGTTTCTTTGATGAAATACTTTTTGTTAAAGATTTAATCTCATTACTCATTATTAGCCTGTTGAGATTTTCTACCTTTTCATGATTCAATTATTTTTTATTTTTGAGACAGAGTCTGTGTTGCCCCTGGTCGAGTGCTATGGCATCACAGCTCACAGCAACCTCAAACTCTTTGGGCTTAAGCGATTCTTCTGCCTCAGTCTCCCAAGTAGCTGGGACTATAGGTGCCTGCCACAATGCTCAGCTATTTTTTGGCTGTAGTTGTTGTTGCTGTTTGGCAGGCCTGGGCAGGGCTCAAGCCCACCACCTCCGGTGTATGTGGCTAGTGCTGCTTGAGCTACAGGCACCAAATCTCATGATTCAATTTTGATAGGTTTTATGTGTCTGGGAATTCATCCAGTTTTTCTAGGTTTTCTAATTTGTTATTCCTAAGCCTTCTATGACCCTTTGTGTTTTCTTGATACCAGTTACAATGTCTCCTTTTTCATTTCTCATTTACTTGAAACTCCCTTTTAGTTAGTCTAGATAGGGGGTTGTCAATTTTATCTTATTTTTTTGATAGAGTCTCACTTTGCAGTCTGCATTGAATATCATGGCATCATAGCTCACAGCAACCTCCAACTCTTAGGTTCATGGGATCCTCTTGCCTGAGCCTCCCAAGTAGCTGGGACCACAAGTACCTGCCACAATGCCTGGCTACTTTTTTGAGACAGTCTCATTCTTGGTCAGGCTGGTCTCAAACTCCTGACCTCTGGCAATCCATCCACCTTGGCCTCCTAGAGTGCTAGGATTACAGGCATGAGCCACCATGCCCAGCCTTTGGACTTTTTCATTCATCTTTCATATTTTATTGATCTCTTCTGCTCTTATCTTTATTATTTCTTTCCTCCTAATTTTGGGTTTATCTTTTCTAGTTCCTAGAAGCTCTACCCTAGGTAGTTTGAGATCTTTCTTATTCTTTGACGTAGGCATTTATTGTATAAACTTCCCTCTGGCAACTGCTTCTACTGTATCCCATAAGTTTTGATATGTTGCTTCCATTTTCATTTGTCTCAAGAAATATTTTAACTTCTTCTTTAATTTCTTTGACTCATTCATTGGTTAGGAGCGTGTTAATTTCCATGTATCGGTATAGTTTCCAGTGATTCCCCTGTTATTGATTCCTAATTTTAGTCCATACAGCCAGAATATTTGATCAATTTCAAGTATTGAATTTTTAAAATTTTAAAAATTTGTTGAGATTAATTTTGTCACCTTACATATGATCTAAGATGGAGAAAGTTCTATTTTCTGATGAGAAAAATGTATATTCCTCAGCTTTTGGGTGGAATGTTCTGTAAATGTCTGTTAAGTCCATTTGTTCTAAAGTGTGCTTTAACTCTGATGTTTCTTTGTTGATTGTTAGTGTGGGTGTTCTGCCCAGATGTTCTACCCATTGCCAAATGTGATGTGTTGTGATCCCCCACTATTATTGTATTGCTGTATGATTGGCTTTTTTTTTTTTTTTTTTTTTTT
>NW_003852423.1:4360983-4391473 GCF_000181295.1 Otolemur garnettii | reverse complement strand
GTTGAGCTATAGGCGCCGAGCTGTATGATTGGCTTTTAAATGAAATTTCAGGAGTGAAGGTTTCCTGCAATTATTGTCTGGGGTTCTCATTCATAAGAGATACCAATGTTTTTACTCATTTGTATCTTCATAATAAACCCATATTAAAATAAAATTCCATGTACATTTTGTGATTTTCTTTTAATTGCCACTCAATTTGGATCGAATTCATTCTTCCCCTGTTGAATAACTGGGAGAGTCTTATTCTTTCCCTGTTGAATGACCCTGGAGAGTCTCGAGACATTCCAACCTATCACAACCTTCTACTACCTCAGACTGAGTTTTTCCTCACTTAAGACTTTACCCTGGATTTAAATTCATAATTCACATACTTCCTGTTTTAACCACTGACATTTATTCTCAGATGAAATGGAGAATTTAAACATTTTTTACGTTTACAAATTTAAAAACATAAGAAATATTTAATCAAATAAATCTAGCATTTTTATTACTGTTATCCAATGGTACAAGATTAGGAACTGTGGTTAAGAAGTCAAATTAATTTTGAAATTTACATGATGTGTATGTTTGAGTGTGTTCTCACATGTTCATGTATAACAAAATGAATCACCAGAAAGACTAATTAAAAAAAAATTTTTTTTGAGACAGAGTGTCTCCATGTCACCCTCAGTAGAATACTGTGGCATCACAACTCACAGCAACCTCAAATTCTTGGGCTTAAGTGATTCTCTTGCCTCAGCCTCCCAAGTAGCTGGGACTATAGATGTTTACCACGACTTCTGGCTATTTTTGTTGCAAGTTATTGCTGTTTGGCAGGTCCAGGCTAAGTCTGAACCCACCAGCCCTGATGTACATGGCCAGTGCCCTAGCCACTGAGCTACGGACACCAAGCCTAATTTATTTTTGAAAGTAATAGGGTGCTCAGGTTTCAGTGAGAAAGCCCACTAGAACAAAATTTTATAAAACTTTCTCTGTAAAGTGCCAGAGAATAAATATTTTAGGCTTTAAAGGTCACGTACATTTCTGTCATATATTCTTATTATTTATAATCTTTAAAAGCCATTCTTAGCTCAGGGGTCCACCAGGACAGGACATTTTCTTTTTTGCTGCTATAGAGGATCATATCAACTAATGTAGTAGTCCCCAACATTTTTGGAACCAAGGACCAGTTTCATGGAAGATAATTTTTCCATGGGTTGGGGGGGTGATTTTGATATAAGTTGCAAGCATTTGACTGTGGTCATGGTTTATCTGTGTAGTCAAACCTCTCTGCTAATAATAATCTGTATTTGCAGCTGCTCCCTAGCCCTAGCATCATGGCCTCACCTCCACCTCATATTGTCAGGCATTAGAGTCTCATAAGGAGAATGCAACCTAGATCCCTTGCCAGCACTGTGTATAGTAGGGTTCATGTTCCTATGAGAATCTAATGCCAACACTAATCTGACAAGAGGTAGAGCTCAGGCAGTGATGCAAGTGATGGGGAGCGACTGTAAACACAGAAGAAGCCTTGATCTACTTGCCCACAGCTCACCTCCTGCTGTGCAGCCAGGTTCCTGCCAGGCCATGCTCAGACTGGTCTGTGGCCCAGGGCTTGGGACCACAGGAATGGTGGAATTAGTATAACCTTTTCTCAAAGCAACAGTGGCTACTTTATCTACCATACACAACCACAAGAATGAAAACGTGAGTCTGGCTGACACAAATTATAAGGTTCTGACAATTTTGTTTCTAGGTGCCTGTGACAGAAGCTTTTAACTGGTTAAGTATTTAACTAAATACCTAGGTTATACAATGCTCCATAAGATGTCTCATGGATGACGCAGTGGTTCCATATTTCCCTGATGCACCTACATATACCCCAAGGCATTTACATACTCCAACCTGAGAGCTAGAAATGGATCCGCTTGAGAAGGTCTGACTTTCTCTGTGATAAGACGGAGCTAGTGGAGGGGAGGAGGTCTCTACTCTGCTAATGGAAAAGAGAAGGTTGTCTGCCTATAACATTCAGTTTTATATCTTACTCTGAAACATTTGATAGATTTACATTTCCCAGGGATAGTAAATTATCCTCAATTGGGGTGTTTATGATCTATGAAAGACAAAAATTATATGATGACTCAGTGGGTTTTATCATGGCTGCTAAATTAATTTTGGGTTAATCTCCTATCTGGGAAAATTAAATAGACTGCTAATGCTCTCCCATGATTTGAAGGATCAAAAAAACAACAAGAGTTAACCAGAGGGGTGGGAAAAGCAAATAGAATCACTTTGTTTCTGTGAAAGACACGAATCCAGGGCTTATGACTTCTAGACCACTGAAGGTAGCTCTTGGACTTAAACTTCAAGGAGGAGCCGCTGCAGGTGTGAGGTGCAACATAAAACCTAGAAGTGTGTCTACTTTCTTAAAACAAGGGTTCTTAATCCATTTTCTAGCTCCACAGCCCCCAGAAGTGGGACACACTGGGCCCCCAACTGTATCACAGTAAGAACTGAGTGGGATCTCCAAATCTGGTAGGGAGCAGCTTCCAGAGGGTCTTCATACTTCTCTCCAAAGGAGTTAGACCTCCCCCCAACTCTTCTCACTGGCTGAGATTTGCTGGATTGGAGGTGAGAGACTGATTATGCAATCTCAGAATGGAAATAAAATTATTTTTCCTAGTACAAATACCATGGTTTAATTGGCTAGGACATGGGGTGAGTCAAAAACATGCTGTTTCACTGAGTGCAGTCTTAATTTTAGACCAAGAAGAGCCCCTAGAGATCATTCAACTGATTTCTTTTCATGGACCCAACAAGTTTGACGTGGCCAAGGTCACAGCTCAGCAGAGCTGGGACTAGAGCCTGTGTTTCTAAACTCCTGGTTTAAAGTTCATTTCACTGCGTCACACTGCAGGTTAATTTGCTCCAGCAGTGACAGCTTATAATGTCAGTCTGTCAAACTATCTGACTGCCAATCATAAGAGGGTACTGAGAACATATGAGTGACTCAATACCAATCTGTGGCTGGTAGCGAAAAAACACAGAGCTACAGCCCAGAGCATATGCTCTGCTCATCTTTGGTCAGAAATTCCGTCCCTGTTCATAAAGGAGAATATCACCGATTGTCAGGGTGCCCAATTCTAATCTAAGATCTATAATTTCTGGTCAATACATTTATAAAATAATCAATTCGTGAAATTTTTATAATTAACCACTCAATTTGCATAAAAGTTTTCTATTTTGTGGCTTTCAGGGAAAGAAAATCCATTCAGTGTGCCAAAATGCACACTAGTTGGCAGAATTTTCTAATAGTGACAATCATCTGCAAATAATATATATTAACTTTAAATTAAGCTTTCACATGTTAGCTTTGCCTAGAAGTGAGGTATGCTGGCAATATCAAAAATCGTTTAAAGGTTATTTGAAATCCGGCTCAAAGAATAAGTATCATGGGATGAAAAGATATTTAACTTCTTCAAGTTAAGGAAGGTCATTGCTGTTGCAGAGGAGGGACATGCAAATTACATTTAAACCACTTAGAAATGAGTTCTTGGCTAATCTTCACAGCACTTCTGTTGACAGAACAGTATGAATATTGGTTCCAATTATTAGCATTTCCCCCAAACCTGAATGTCTGTGAGCTGGGAGATGCCACATTATTTCCATGTAACCAAGACAAGAATTTCAGTTTGAGATTAAAATCTGGAATTCTTAGTTCTAAAATGTATATCTGGAAATTTAAGGAGGTCCCTTTCATATCGTTGAAACTGTTCCCAATTTATAGTATAATTACTGTTGAAAATCTCATCAGTCTTGAATTATGAAAACCTAAATGCATTTCTTTAGCAATTAGATATCCTGGGTACCTGAATAAACATTACTGCTATTTTTTATCACTATCTAAACCAAATACAGAAGACAACATATTTAGTTTAGAATAAGGGCCATAGTCTGCTAGAAATAGCTGCAGTAGTAATTTTTTTTTTTTTTGAGACAGTATCTCATTCTGTCGCCCTACGTAGAGTGCCATGGCATCATTGTTAATTACAGCAACTTCCAACTCCTGGGTTCAAGAGATCTTCTTGCCTCAGTCTCCCAAGTAGCTGGGACTGCAGCATGTGCCACCATGCCTGGCTAGTTTTTTCTATTTTTAGTAGAGTCTGGGTCTTGCTCTTGCTCAAGCTGGACTGAACTTCTGACCTCAAGCAATTTACTTGTCTTGGCCTGCCACAGTGCTAGGATTATAGTCCTGAGTGACTGTGCCTGGCCCCTTTTTTGCGTCTTTTAAAAGAGATTTGCAAAATTTGCTGTTTGGAGAAAAATTTCCCAAGGTATTCTATTATTATACTGCAAGTTCATCATGAGAAGATGGACAATTCAGATAGCTCCCAAGCTCTCTGCATGAAAGAATTCCATTCTGGAGGCGTCCTTAGAGCCATTTTTCCAAGGTAAAGAGATAGTAGGTGGGTTTTAAGATCACTAAATAACGGCTCGGCACCTGTGGCTCAAGCGGCTAAGGTGCCAGCCACATACACCTAAGGTGGTGGGTTTGAATCCAGCCCGGGCCCGCCAAACAACAACAATGACTGCAACCAAAAAATAGCCGGGCATTGTGGCAGGCGCCTGTGGTCCCAGCTACTTGGGAGGCTGAGGCAGGAGACTCGCTTGAGCCCAGGAGTTGGAGGTTGCTGTGAGCAGTGAAGCCATGGCACTCTACCCAGGGGCTCAGCTTGAGGCTCTGTCTCAAAAAAAAAAAAAGATCACTAAATAACATGGCTCCACTAGTTGGCCGAAAAATACACTTAGGAGAATAAACTTTTCAATGGACATCTAAAAGCCTTACTGCACATCCTGCTGTGTAAAATTAAAAGCTTCTCGATCAGACTCGTGAGGTCCAACAGTTACAGCCGAGAATGCAGCCTAAAAGATCAGGTGTAGCAAACAGCAAGGGGGGAGTTGTTACTTAGCAACCCCAGCAGGAAGGGCTATGCAAGCTGGTCAGACCCACTTCCTGAAGAAAGGTTTTGGCTAAAAGCCACACAGCTGGCAAGATGTTCAAGGAAAGGGGGGAATGAAAGTCCTGAATAGAAATGAGTTAATTGGCTGGCTGTTTCATACAATTAATATAACCCACACGTCCTTTTAAGATAAAAGCAAACTTCAATTAGGATTTTTTAAAAAATTGGTGTTTCAGGTATCCAGGTAACATTGTACAGAGGGAAAAAAAAAGAAAGTTAGAAAAGAGTATCATACCAAATTAGTTCCCTTTTGTTACATACGCTCACAAATCCACATTTAAATATTATAATATGGCATCAAAGATAAGGAAATTTTGGTTCCGTTAATGTTAGCTCTTTTTTTTTTTGAAAGGAAAGAATCTGAAGATTCTTTATCTGAAGCCCTGGTTGATATTACTTTCGGATTAATTTAAACAGCTATTACCAAGATGACTGTGAGAATGAACTATCTGTAGACTCTGAACATCCCACTATTAAAAAAGGGAAAGAAACCTTTGAATTTAGGAACAGAAAAACTGTCAGAGGTTTTATTGGCAATTAAACTTTCTTTTGAATTTAGGAGTTAGGAGACACCTGAATGCTGAATTCTATTACAAAAAAGCTCAAAGGAACTTGAAAACAAACCTATTCTACACATAAGGAACATAATGAGAGAACTATGTAACTCTGGAGTTTATTTAAAATCTTTAAGTTCCTACCTCAAGAGAGTATATTCAATTACAGTGTGGGATTTGATTGAACACAATTCAACCTTAAATCTCACCTAAAACATTATTCAAATAGATCTATAATCAACTACAATATAATTGTATAACATCACCTCCAGGAATAGTAACATAATAATGTTTAATAAACTAAAAACCTGCTGGGCGTGGTGGCTCACACCTGTAATCTTAGCACTCTGGGAGGCCAAAGCAGGTGGATTGCTTAAGCTCATGAGTTCGAGACCAGCCTGAGCCACAGAGATATCTCATATCTAAAAATAGCTGGGCGTTGTGGGGGGTGCCTGTAGTCCCAGCTACTTGGGAGGCTGAGACAAGAGAATCGCTTGAGCCCAAGAGTTTGAGGTTGCTGTGAGCTATGATGCCACGGGTGACAAAGTGAGACTCTGTCTCAAAAAAATAAGACAAAACAAAAACAAAAGTAAAAACTTGCTAACTGAAAGCAATTCTTCTTATTAATCTTAGCATAACTTTCAGGAAACCTAGTCATTATACAATAAATAACTATAAAATGCTGCCTCTCTCCTACTATGCTTTTTCTATAAAAATAAAAAATTATATCATAATTATTTCTATTAGCCAATTTTAAGTTCTTTTCTTGGGCATGCTACTTAAAGACTATTGTTAAAAGAATCATTGTATGAAAAGCAAAAATAGAATGAAGTGTAAAATGTCTTTTTAAAAAAATGTTTATCTGCTCAGAAACAAGCTGAAATGCATCTAGCAGTAAAGTTACTTTACCTAAGATTAAAGTTCAAAAATTATTTCAATATTTGGTGGGATTTGAAGGATTAAAGAGATATAATTTTATGAAGGTGCCTCACAGATCAGCAACTTCTCTAATATATAAGCCATTAAAATTGCTTTTGAAAAATTACATGTTGATAAATCTTTCCAGATACGTTTTCTGTCGATTGATACAATAAGATATATTTTATTTAAAATTAGGATTGTCCAGAGTTTGGTGGATTTAATTATTTGTAATTACCCAGCTGTTGTCAGCCAATGGCCATTTTATGACAGTGGTACCCACTCCGTGGGTCAGGTTCAACGGTATATCTTCTCAAACACAGATTTAATGTGCTATTGATGAAACCATTACTCGAACCAAATTAAAGTCTGGTCTGATGTATTGGTCTACAGGGAGCTGTCAGACGTGAAAGGAGTAATTAGTATTCATTACTACATACTCCACAACATTCCAATTATTAATGAACTTCAACTTTTGGACTATGCTATATCTATCACAAGTATTTCTCAGACATTCATTACTAGGGAGAATAAACTAATACTTTTTTTATAAAAAAGGCTCCCAAAGCAAACAGAGCTAAAATAAACAAAAACATTATTAATAGCGGAAAACTTTCTAAGGAACAGGACTTTCTCACGGGAGCATGAAAGTGTCCTCCCACCTGCATTTGAGGATATGGCTGAATAAAGACATTCTGGGTGAATGCACCAGCTCTACAAGCCCTGTGGGCTGTTTTCCCTTCTCTTCCTTGTTTTCAATGCTAACTTGTCTGTACAACAAAAGGAAAACATATTTGTAATCACCCAGATAATGTCACGTAGAATGAAGAGAACAGAACAATGAAGTACAAGGTTCACTGCTTCTCTGCTTTCTGGTCTGCTCACACTTCCCCAAAGTAAGCTTTTCCTCAGGGTTCTGGCTTTGTGTCTGGACCATATTTCCAATCCCCTACATTTCACCCCTATTATTAGCTAGTTATTCAGGAGATATAATATATATTGAAAACAAAAGTGCACTGGGTTCTTTTTCTTTCCTTATCAGACAAGAAAACTTAAACACACGGCCAGGTACAGTGCCTCAGGTCTGTAATTCCAGCACTTAGAGAAGTTGAAGCAGAATTGCTTGAGGCCAGGAGTTCAAGACCAGCCTTGAGGCCCTGTCTCTACAAAAACTAAAAAAAAATTAGCTAGGCATGGTGGCTCCCACCTGTAGTCTCAGCTATTTGGGAGGCTGAGGCAGGAGGCTGCCTTGAGCCCAGGAGTATAGGGTTCCAGTGAGCTATGACAGATCTACTATGCCCAGGTGACAAGCAGGGCCCTGTCTAGTAAACAAACAAACAGCCCTTATACTCAAAAAACAGGCTAAACAACTTACCTAAAACCACTAAACTACAACATGGTAGCCTAAGCTGTGACTTGAGTTTCACCTTATTCTGTTCCAACTCTCTTTTCTGAGAAGAACCTAGTGTATAAGTTCCACCTTACAGTCCTAAACGCCTCTCTTGAAAACGTACATATACCTGGTTCAAGACCAGGGGTTGAACATTGTAGTCATCTTTCTTCCCATGCCAAGTCTAATGGAAATGATGGAAAGATACACGTTTAAAGAAATAATGAATTCAAAATCATGCTTGAAAACGATAAGAAGTACAATGAATGGAAGAAAAAGATTAAGGAATTAAAACAAGCGATGAGAAACAGAAAAAAATGAGCAAAGGTAAACAACAAACAATTCATGCAAGGGGGGATGGTGACTAATAAGCACATTCTTATTAACAATAAAAGACATATAAGGGGTGGAGCCTGTGGCTCAAGGAGTAGGGCTCCGGCCCCATATACCAGAGGTGGTGGGTTCAAACCTGGCCTCAGCCAAAAACTGCAAAAAAACAAAAACAAAGAACATATAAAATAAAACAGCCATGAGGAAAGATTCTATTCTATTGGCTCTTGCTCATGCTCTTGCTTCCTTCATGATTTTTGCCTGTGAGTTTATTTGTTCTGGAATTCTATCTTAGGCAATCCTGTAAGGTCTGGATTTATGATTATTCCAGACAAGATTTTTATTTGCTTCTGCCAAATTCATTGGAGTATGATCAACACGAAGCCATTTTAAAATATGTAACTGATATGAGGTTTTTAGGGGGGTATAAATAGTAAAAATTCATCCACTATGCTCATACAAGGAATGGTTTATGGTTAGAAATTCTTAGAGGATACTTTTCTGCCTCTTTCTGGTGCCAACACAGAAAAAGATAAATTTCCTTGGCACATAATTGGGTTTTGCTTATTAATTTTTAACATCTTTACCCTTAAAGGTGTATCCTCTAGCTATATATAAATAATCTCTTAATAGACTGTGTACCCTGAATAGGCCCTAGGCTTGTCCAAGCGTTGTGTATCCATCAAAATAGAACCCAAGGTCATCAGGTTTCAGCAAGTACTTTCAGGAACAAAATCAGCTTTGTTACTCCTTGTCTCTCCAAGTTTCTGCTCTTGAATTACATTTTCCTTTTTGACAACTCAGTTGATACATTTCAAAAGGTATTTTTAACATTTTAACTGAAACATTTAGTTGTTTTTCCAGTATTCATTTATCTAATCTACTATAGTACAAAAAATAGTCTATGTTTTTATTAATCTGTTTTTATCTTGGTTAACTATCTTTTAAAAGGCATATAATATATGATTCTTACCCATAAAGAACTTGTCATCAATTAAGGATATGTATAAAGTTAAAAAAAAAACCATATTATAAGGGGGAGAAAAAAATGGCAAAATGACACAGGATAGAATGCACCGTATGTAAGAAGCATTAAATATGGGTAATTAAAATTTGTTTGGTTTTAACATTTAACTCCAATTGAGCTAAATCCTACATAAAGGGAATTTGAGATTTTTGAAAAAACAGTTAAGTAAACCAGCACATCATAGAGGCAGGGATTGCCTGGGTGAAGAAGTAATGAAAAAATGAGACTGCTAAAAGGAAATTAGAAGTACCAAACAAGGAAAGCATATCGTAGGCTCGAAAGAAAAGCTTCAATTGAATTCATGTAAAAGGCAATAGAGAATTTATTATCATTATTATTATTTAAACAGAGTCTTACTATGTTGCCCTTGGTAGAGTGCTATGGCATCACAGATCACAGCAACCTCAAACTCTTGGGCTTAAGCAATTCTCTTGCCTCAGCCTCCCAAGTAGCTAGGACTACAGATGCCTGCCACAATGCCTGGCTATTTTCTTGTTCCAGTTGTCATTGTTGTTTAGCTGGCCTGGGCTGGGCCTGAACCCACCAGCCTTGGTAACTACTGTGTTACAGGCAATGAGCTGAGAAGTCTTAACGTGCCCCGGAGAAGGGGAGGATGATAGAAACAATGTTATTAAAAGATCATTAGGTGGCGCCTGTGGCTCAAAGGAGTAGGGCACCGGCCCTATATGCTGGAGGTGGCAGGTTCAAACCCAGCCCCGCCAAACCTGCCAAACAAAAAAAAAAAAAAAAAAAGATCATTTTCGTGGCTGTCTGGGTTGGAAAAGAGTGACTGGAGAAAGGATGAGGAACTTCAGTCAGCATGAGGGACTGGAAGGAGTAGATACAAAAAGCACAGATGGGAAAGATTCCAAAACACGATGGGAAAATAATCAGGTTTAGTAAAAACTGAATCAAAGAAGTGGAGGAGGAAGCGTCCGACTGGCAAAGTAGCACTCACAGGACCACTACTGAAAGATGGTAATGCCTATTTATTGAAAAAGCTGGGCAAGAAACTAGGTTTTCAGGTAATAAACTTCATGTAGGTATAAGGCATCAAGGAGGAATTAAGTTTTCTCGGTTCCCACTTTCTCATCTGAGGAAAAGATACCTCCACTCTTTCACCCTTGCAGCCTCCCCCTCTGTAGACAATCACAGTGGGAGAGCTCGGCTGCTTCTCTAGGCCGATGGTTCTCAGTCTCCATGTTCAGCCAAGATCTCCTTCTCTCACGCCCATGGGTGACCAGACGGTCCAGCTTTTGAACAATTTGTCCCGTGTCCCGCAGTGTTTTAAAAAAGTCCCGATTTTTGGAAAGAATGCACGAACAGGAAGGGAATATACAGTTTTTGGCTGCCATGTGGCTATTTTGCCAGGATATGAGTTTTCTATTATTTTTGTTAATTTTATAATGTTAGACTGTAATAATAACAAATAATTGTTGAGAAGTCATTTTCGAGAACTGCTTATCAAAGTTTGCATTTTTGTCAGGCCCTGCCTGCCCCGCCCCACCCCGCCCCCTGCCCCGCCCCGCTTTACCCTGTGTTGTCCTGCTTTACCAATGTTAAAATCTGGTCACCCTACTTTAGGCGCAAGTGTTATAGTAGTTCCTCAATCCAATAAGAGAAATCATCGCCTTTTCCCCTACACTTACTCCTAATCTTCGAACACATCTCTCCATAAATCACATCATCATCTATGTGGCAGAAAACGAGAAATCACCCTTAACTCTCCCTTATTCCCCAGCAATAATGTCCGAGTAATGACCAGGAACCGAGGATGTTAACCCTCTCTTTGGTTTGTCCTCTGCTCTATCTCCGCTGTCACTGCTTTAGTTTGAAAGGCTCACATCATGTCCTCGATTGCATTACTGTGATCATTGTGAACCCGACTCTGGCTCTGGGTCCAAGCCCCGTCAGTCGAGGCTTCACGTTGCTGACAGTGTGATCTTTCAGAAATGTAAATCTGATCACATTACTTCCGGTATGCTTACGACTCCTTTCTAGCTTCCCTAGTGACTTATGCTCATGATTCTCTAATGAAAATACGGAGTCCAGGAAGGCATGGCGCTTTAGTCAAAACCATTGCTACTGTCAACTAGTGTAACTGGTAGGAACAGGCCCCTTGAGTGTGTTTAGGGAGGGTGAGAAATGACCGACCTATAGGAAAAGGTCAACCAAGGAAGTCCATGCTCTAGGTCCTGCTCTCTTGTTCAATCTCATCTCTCCCAGTTCACATCACCTCTCTTCTCCCTACCCCACACTCCCATCACCCATTGGGATTCTATTTGCCATTCCCAAAGCTGTTGGGTTGTCCCATGTGTTCTGTTTTAGTATCATGGCTCTCTGTCCAGGATTCTCTTCTCTCATTTTTCTACCTCACAGGGAAATGCATACTTATCTTTTAATCTTTGCATTAAATATAAAGATAATCAAATGTAACTTTTCCCAGAAAGCCTTTTCAAGTCTCTACTGTGGAAGTGACAACTCCCTCCCTCTTAGGCTGCTATTACCACACCAGTGGCTCTGCTTTGCTTTTGATAGATCTGTGTCCCCCTAAGGAAATGTAACTTCCTTAAGTTCGGGGTCTGTACCTTATCACACTTTAAATCTGCAGTTAGTACCTTCAGACAGCAGTAGCTCAAAGAAGGTTTACTCAATGACTGACAGGATTTATAAGGATTCTACTAGTACATATATTATCTGCGTAAAGACACTCTAAAAACATCTGCATGGAAGAGGGAAGTGGAGATACAGATTTAAAATTCATTCTCAAATAAGTAGTTATTCCCACACATGAGAATTTAGGAGTCAGGATGACTATGGTAATAGCTGTATGAAATCAATATCATTTTTTATATTCTTACAGATCATTTCAAATTTTCTTGACCCTTTAAAAATAGTAAAATGATATGATGAGTCTTGTAAGGCCTAACAGAAGAGTACATATTCAGTAAATATTATGAATTTGGAATAAATTGTTCTAGCCTGATAGTTTGTGATAAAGAGTTAAAGTTCTATATAAAATTTATGGCTAAAATCAAAGACACTGGAGTCCTCGTTGATACTTAACTATATCCATATTGAGGAGAAAATCACGACTCTAATTTTTTAGTTTTGGGGAATTTTAGATTACCCAAATAGATATGTAATGAGAGTCATCAAATTTCTTACACCTAAATTGTGCTACTGACAGTCTCAGTTAAAACTCAGAGAATATGCATTTCACTGACAAAAATTTTAGGTCTTCATAATAGAGTCAGAACCTTAATAACCAGGATTTCATTTTAGTGACATTCGAGATTTTACACTATATTGTTAACACATCAGACACAGCTACAATTATATTTATGTTAAGAATTGCAATTTGTCGAGTGGCTTATTAGATTGTTCTAAATGTGTGTCTGGATAAATTTTGGTTTATTAAACAATTACAAGTTGTCAGTCACTCTAAGTGGATTTACTTGGCGAGTTGCAAAATAAATACTATACTAATTGGTTAGAGATGAAGAAGTTAGACACCCTTCAGCAGGCCTATTTCCACTTAAAATTGACAGAATAAGCTGGTGGTAAAAAGAAAACAGATATCTTAGAGGTAAAGAGTGGGTGTTAAGGAAAATCAGGGCTAAGTTCTGAAATTATACCTCCGTGAAGAAAGAAACAAAGACAAGAGATACTCCAGTAAGTAAGTCTGGTGAGAGATGTTTGTTGAGCGAAGAGGTGTAAGGAGCCTTTATAATGCCCGTCTCTCCCGGGCCCACCCAGTCTTGATTAGAGACTCAATTGCTGCCTCTGACCTTTCATACATTTATAGAAAAGTGTGACTCCATAGAAATGGCTTCAAGGACCCTGAGAATGTTCTGGAAACTGTAGTACCCCAAGGAGAATGGTGGCCACTGGGACAATCACAAAGGCAGGATTAGGGAGGGCTCCCTGCTGCTGATAATCCTGCACTGTGGTATAAGGCATGGTCTCAGGGATCCACTAATGAACTCCCTTTTTTGAATGGGTAGATATGTTTTAAGTATACTAAAAAAAAAATTAGAGTTAGCACAATCAACCTATGATTTTGTGGAGGTTATAACTATGGAGGCGCTGATTTTAAAAAGTAGTGAATGTATTTAGAATTTAAAGAAAAATATTAAGTAAACAGGGATATGAGTGATACAGAGATAGGCAACTACGCTCTAAGTGTTTTGTGAATTACTAAAGTTATTTTACAGAAACATCCATATAAATTTTCAAAGGAGCAACTATTCTGTCATAAAATCTGTAACAGTGCATTTTTTGGTTTTATAAGTCAGGAATTGGGTAAAACAAATCTAAATGCACCAAACAAATAGTCTAGAAATCTGTATCACGTTGAGGCTGCTTTGGTTTCCGAGTGTAGGCGCCTGGAATGGAACTCAAAAATACCAACAAGATTTTAATAGATTGTGATTGATTACAAGGCTAAGAAATAGATGCTGCTGCTGAAACTCACTTAGCACAAAATACATGTTAAAAATTCAAGAATACTTACTTTCCCTTTTTAATTGTGTTTCTGCCAAGCAGTGGATCAAGAACTGGATCAATCGTTTCCTCAAGGTTTTCAATTAAGACGACATCACCAGAGGCCAAAGCAGTTTCAATGGTATTTAAAAACCTTAAGTTTCAGTCACAATCGAAGGAATAAAATATAAATAAGCACAGGGAAAATGTTCAAAATTATTTATATGATTAAGCTATATTTCATGTAGATATTTTGAAGGGGAAAAAATAACTTGGAGAAAACTATTTTATAACATGGTACTCTCCTTTAGCTGGATTACAAAGAGATTAAAGATCAGATTTTGAGATAAATTCTAGTCCTATTTTCAAAGTAAAATTCAATAGTTTAAACTAATAAGTCCACGTGTTTATTAGCTGCTTTTAACAACCATGGCTGAAATAAGCGTAACTAACCTAAATTTTATAAATCTAAATTCATTTGCTAAGTTCTTTTTCAACAAAAATTCAAATTGTGTTCATTGCTTAGTGGTTTTATCAAACTTTCAGTTTTTAAATCTTTTAAGTTTAGTCATTGAAAGTGATGAGCTATCATCTTATTTTAATCTTATTCTCTAAAAAATTCTCTCCCCACCAAAAATAATTTTCTCCAAGTACTCAGATAAGAGAGGACGATATTTATCTATACAATGACAGAAATTTCTTATTTTGCTTTACATGGGGAAAGAATGTGGAAGGGATAAGTGAAATACTGGTAGGGCTGAAATAATTTATTCAACATGAACTGACGAGATGACTTTCTAATAAGGCAGTTTGGTCATGAGGGCCTAAGTGACAGAAAGTCTCAGAGTAGACTCAGTTGCCAACTGACATGTAAAAACCTGACTAAGAAATTGTATTGTCTCAGGGATCCAATACTGGGACTTGTAGCCATGTTAAGATCCTATTATAGGCTGAGCATGTATTTAGGAATACAACTGTAAACATCATTAAGCCTGCAGTGTAGTTGGCAATTATTGTGTCACCACACAAACACTCCAGAAAAAGAATATAATATATCATATTTCCATTCTCGGTCTTAGGGGATTTACATATTTGTTCCTCTGAGACACAATGTTTGTTCTAACTTTCAATCTGGTTTCTTCTTCAGATAATTGGCTGCTGCCCAACATAAATGCCTTTTCAACAGAGACATTTTATGTGAAACATGGGCAGGCAGACAAACAAACAGCACCAAACTAATATTGCAAAGTGGCAGAGAGGTCTAACAAACGCCAGGCCTCTCTAACAATCCGACCCACGTCACAGCAGCTAAACAGAATGCCTGTCCCTTCAAATTTCACGTACCCTTTCTGGCCCAAATGTGTGACTTTCAGGTCAGGTCCGTACTTGTTCTTGATCCACTTAATTCCCTGCTGCTGGGGATCTATCATCAAGGGCCAGCGCTCACAGTGCGTGAGGATGGTGGCGTTTTCGGTGGACATTCTGTCACTGGGCAGCCCTTCATTGTTCCAGGCGGCAACCATAGCGTCATCCGTCAACATGGAGACCAAGTCCAGGCCTTTGGTTATCGGAATGGAAACCTTTAAAATCAGAGCAGAATGCAATCAACTGTGACTGGCAGACAGGAAAGAGTTGGCATGCCAGATAAGAAAATGGGATAACAAAGCCCAGGAGAAATGACTCCAGGGAACCCACACAAATTCACCGTGGACTCTTGGAAGCCGAATGCAACCCTCACTGTGAAACAGAATTTGACCTGATAAACCCGATATTTACATCTCTGAATTCTGTCAACTGTGGGATTCACCATCTGCCTTATTAACTGCATCTACCTGGCTTTACTGGAGGGACTCTGCCCTGTACTTACAACTACAGCTATTCCAACAAAGGGAGAGTAATTCAGACAACAGTAAGAACACCAGAAATTGACTTGTGCATGGAATAATCACCCCACATAAGCCATGGAGTGCCTTGCTTAGGCACTTCTTATCTTTCTATACAAAGACTGTAAAGGGATGACTTCTCTTTCTGGGATAGGTTGGTGAAACGTATTCAGTTCACTGGAACTCCACCAGCTTCTCAGTGGTCCCTCCGAACTTAGAACGTGACCTGTACCTGACAGGAAATGGCCTTGCCTGCATTGTGAAGTGAGGAGTTGTCTCCTTTAAGGTGGGGGTTGGGGGTAGATAAGGAGAGAGACAAAGATATCTATTTTAAAGAATAAAGATCAGTCTTTATAAAAAACAAACTGACAACAACAACAACAACAAAGATTGTGGCAAAAGAATTCATTAAGCAATGTATCTGTTTAGTCATCCGTCCTCCAGCCTTTACTGAGTGCCTCCTGCACATGTGAACCGTCCTCTGGAAGCAACAAAATGGAAAGAATATTCCCTGGCTTGGCAGGGCGGCTACCTCAGAGAGCTGCCTCATGAGCAAGTGCGCTAAGAACCCTACCTGTAGTAGGGAGGGAGGCTGTATCAGTGGGAGGAATTTGGCTTATTGTCGGGTCACAGAGTCTCAGCAAACAAAATGCTGAAAGCATTTCCACCTTAAGGCTAGAATGCAATGTGGTAATCAATATAGGATAAGTGGTATAATAGTCCTATTGCTCCTGACTGCAATGTTCCCTTAAAAATGAATCAAACCCTATCTCCTAGTCCTAGGAGCAAGTTTTGGTATCTGACCTGACATACAGTTTCCTTAGAAACACAAGCATTTTGGTATCTTTTAGAATAAGCATCCTTTTATTAGCAAAGGCTACATGGCTATAATTTCTTACTTTCTACTGAATACAAACAGCTTGAAACAATTAGAGACTTCGCGTAACTTTTATTCCTGAAGGTAAGAGGACTAATTAAAGGGGGCATTTACAGATCTTGTATCCCAAATCAATAGATGGAATTGTTTGAGCACATGCTCTGTGCAGAGTGGCATGCCAGGAATCAAACAGAACACTAGTCCCCACTTGGTTTTCTGGTCAGTTTAATCGGGGAAATAAAAGCCAACTTCGGTATAAATGAGGTAACCCACATTAAGGAATATCATAAATATTGTGACTACTTAGAGACTCAAATTTTTAGAAAAAATCTTTTAGGATTTTAAAAAATATACTATGTTCAAATAGCTAGTTACATGACTACCCACAGAAATTTTTTCCATCAAAATATCTTTGATGGTTACAGCATAGTCCTCATATCCACAACAAATTTTAATCTAAGTAGAGGCTGGAGAAAATAAACTTCATTTCCTGTATAGCCATGCACTGTATAATGTTTCAGTTGACAATGGACTTCATATACAACCATGGTCCCGTAAGAGTACAATAGAGTAGAAAAATTCCTAATGTCTGACACTGCAGCCATCATAAGGTTGTGGCACAATTATTTAATTTTTAAAATAAATTTAGTTAGCATCAGTGTACAGAATTTTTAATGTCTACAGTAGCATACAGGAATGTCCTAGGCCTTGACATTCACTCCCCACTCACTCACTGACTCACCCAGAGCAACTTCTAGTGCAGTAACCTGCATTCATGGTAGTGCCCTATTCAGGCATGCCATTTTTCATCTTATATAACTGTACTTTTCAGTGTTTAGATGTGTTCAGATACACAAATACTCACCATTGTGTTACAGTTGCCTACAGTATTTGATATAGTAACATGCTGTACAGGTTTGTAGTGTAAAAGTAACAGGCTATACCATCTAGGTATTAAGTATGTTTTATGATGTTTGAATAATGACAAAATCACCCAATGGCACATTTCTCAGAAGGTATCCCCAATGTTAAGTGACACACAACAGTGTATATTCTTTTCATTAATGTTTCTTTTTTTTTTTTTTTTGAGACAGAGCCTCAAGCTGTCCCCCTGGGTAGAGTGCCGTGGCATCACAGCTCACAGCAACCTCCAACTCCTGGGCTCAAGCGAGTCTCCTGCCTCAGCCTCCTAAGTAGCTGGGACCACAGGTGCCCACCACAACACCTGGCTATTTTTTGGTTGCAATTGTCATAGTTGTTTGGCGGGCCCAGGCTGGATTCGGACCCGCCACCTTAGGTGTATGTGGCTGGCGCCGAGCCCATTAATGTTTCTTTATAAAATTTCTTGAAGGAATTTCCAGCATGGAAAATGAGTTTGGTAATTAAGTACAAAGAAGGAGCCCTTTAAATCCACAGCCTGCTTCTAAAGACAGCGAGCTCCAAGGCTCCACTTCAGAGCTTCATTAACCAGTACCCAGGGTGCTGTGAGTTGGGATGCGACTAAGAGGTGGAGCTGTGAGAAAAAAGGAGGCTCCCTCTTTAGAAAGTGAACATCTCCTCGAGAGAAAAGAGAAGGCTGGGGGCAGATGCCATGGGCCAAGGTGAAATAAGTCCTAACACCAAATGCATATCAGAGTCCTCTAAAAAATGAACACATTCTGGCACATTCTAAGAAAAGAAATTTTCCTGTGGAGATAACGTTCCCAGTTTCTTTCAGTGTTACGCTAACCTAGCAGCTAATATTTATGTAAGACTTTATATGCTCACAAAATTTATGTGTGCATATTCCCTCTTTTCATTTGCTCACTTAAATAAGAGTTCGGCAAGGCAGATCTCTCTATTTTATTGCTTAGGTCACTGAGGCTTAGAAAGGTTAACGGCTCTTATAACTTCGTGTATTTGCTGTCTATAAACTGCTAGGTCAGAGTAATGAGTGGGGTAGGAAGGCTGCCTTGAACTTGCCTGTGGCTCCATCTATCTGCTCAGCAGACAACAGCTTTGGGTGGGAACACCTTTGAATAACAGTGTAATTTGAACTCTCATGGCCACATACGCCCACAGTCCCTCCCTTTTCAGTGACCAACCCCCTGTGTAACTGTTTCCTCCCTGTCTCAGCCACCAAACTCACGCCCCTGTGGGTGTACTTGCTACAGTCCTTCCCACATGCCCTTCATTATCCTAGTCTCCTTTACACCAGATTCCCTCAGTCTCTCTACCTGTTTGTCCAACCAAAATCAGGGCAGTGGCTTTCAACCCGAGGTTGCATATCAGAATCACACGGGAGCTTTAAAAAGCTGACAACAGGTACACCTCCTGTCCCCAGTGATCCAGCTTCAAGTGGCGTCAATGCATTTTGAAAGTTCTCTCTCATGTGATTTTAACATGAGGTTGGGGTGCAAGAACCACCGTCCTACACCGTCCTAGGGTCTCACTCCACCTGAGGGCTTTCCTAAGTGGAGACAGTTCATTTTCTTAATACCCCCATTACTGAAAGATGGATGTGGGGAAAAGTTGCCATTCTTCTTTCTAGTCCTCCCAAACCATTGTTCATCCATCCTAAGTCAAAATGTCATCTTAGCGGCTGGGCATAGCGGCTCCTGCCTTAATCCTAACACTCTGGGAGGCTGAGCTCCAGACTTTAAGACCAGCCTGAGCAAGTGAAAGACCCCATCTCCACTAAAAATAGAAAAGTTACCCAGGCATCAAGGCAAGAGCCTGCAGTCCCACCTACTTGGGAAGCTGAGGGGGAAGATCACTTGAACCCAAGAGTTGGAGGTGGCTGTGATCTAATGCCACAGTACTCTAGCCTGAGCAACCTGCAAGATTCTGTCTCAGAAAGTAAAAGAAGCCATCTTAGAGATTCAGGGAGCCCAGCTGCCAGTCCATCGTGTATCTCCAAGTATCTCCTCATTTTATGAATGATGTAGGCCGGCCCTTCCCGCCTTCCTGAGTGTTGTCAATCCTCAGCAACCTCAGTGCCCACAGGGATCATGAGTCCACTCTTTGGCCTTGACCTCCTTTGTGTCACAGCGATACATTTCCTTTACATTCTCTTACAGCACTACAATACCTTCTTCCTTTGATGAGAAATGTTGTCCCAGACCTTGAAATAATCTGAAATTATTTTACCATTGAAATTCAAGATTCCAATTCCCAATCTTCTGATCATGGTTGTCTATACTTCTCTCACATGTTTAAACACAATATTTAAACAAATATTAAGATACCTAGGCCTTTATTGCCCTTATTTTGTTCTTGTAGTAAAATAAACATGACATAACATGCGCTGTTTGAAACGTTGTTAAGTGTACAGCTCAAATGACCTTTAGTATATTCACATTGCTATTCCGCTATCACCATTATCTACCTCCAGGATCTTTTCATCTTCCCAAACTGAAACTCTGTACGTACTAAACAAGAACTCTCCATTCCTTCTGCCCTCTGCAGCTGGGAACCACCGTGCTACCTGCTGCCTCTCTGATTTTGACCACTCCAGGGACCTCATAAAAGTAGAATCGTGCAGTATTTGTCTTTTGGTGCCTGGCTTATTTCAGTGAGCATCCTGTCAACAAGGTTCATCTGCATGGCGGCATGTGCTAGAATTTCCTTCAGTTTTAAGACTGAATAACATTCCAATGTATGTATGTAGCACATTTAAAAACGTACATATTCTCTGTCCTTGGCCACTTGGGTTGCTTCCACCTTTTGGCTACTGTGAATGGTGCTGCCACGAATGTGGGTATACAAATACCTTTTTAAGTTTCTACTTTTACTTCTTTGGGGTATAAGCACAGAAGTAGAATGGCTGGATCATATGGTAATTCTAGGTTTAATTTTTTTTTTAGAAATATATTTACTATATTTCAACTTCTGGCTATACTCACATCTCTATGTACTCTAAACTTAACCTTCTGTTTTTTAAATTGTTCTTTTGCTGGTCCCATGACCTTCCCTGACTTCTTTTCCTTCTGGTTTGTCTACCTATAAACTCTGTATTTGATTGGATTTCATATTCTCTGTCTCTCAGACTTTGAGTATTGCAGATGGAAGCTCTATGATCATAAATTCATCTTTCCCAAATACATCTTGGGTTTCTTAAAGCTGCTTGGCCACACTTACCATCTATTCCCCTACTGCCCTCCAAGGGTGTTTCTGAGCATTTTCAGCACTCTCCTCAAAGCCAATTTCCTAATTCTGGTTTTCTTACCTTTGACCAACTGCCACTGCCTTTTCCTGCTTCCTTGAGGGAAGAGGGCCCAGCAGGTGGGCTGCCTCAGCTTCCTCCTGTCAATATCTGTGCTGTGCCTGCGTTTGTCTCCTTCCCTCCCAAATGAGTCAAAGGGCTCCTGTTTCTCCTGCCTGAGGGCCATTCCCTTCTCCCCATTCTGCAGCCCTCACCCTCCTAGTTCTTGATGGATCGCACCTCTTTCCCCTTTCCTCGTCAGCAATTCCCATTTCAGTTCTCCTTCTGCAGCACGGAAACATGCTCTAGACTGACCTGCAGTGGGAAAACAGACCCCTCCCTTGGCCCCCTGTCTCTACAAGGCATCTCTCTCTATCTCCTTCCCTTCACAGGCCAGTTCCCAAGAGAAGAATCTACTTTTTCACCTCTCTCTTCTCACTTCCCACTTGCTGTGAGACAGTACAAGCTGTCTCCACTCCTGTGGGGATAACAGAACTGGATAGATACCTTCTGGACAGCCCGCCTACTACTTTACATGGGTTAATTATAAGGCATATTTATTATATTTTGATGAAAAGAAGCACTGCACTTTTACCCTCTTCCAGGCTCTTTTCTAAGATACGGCAGTGAAGAAAACAAAATTTTTACTGCATTTTACATTCTAGTTAGGTTAAGGGATAGATGTTAACCATTATAAATGAATAAATGAAACAATATATTATAACTTCAGAGAGTAATACAATCTCCTTTAAGAAATGCTTAATATAAAAATAAGGCTTAACACAACATAACTTATATGATTTAGTTCCAAAAGATTTTCCTTTGTAAATGATGAACGATGAGATGCCTTTAGTAATGAGCTTTCCCTGAAACATTTAATTTTATTTAATTTTTTAAAATTCCACTAACATGTACTTAGGTCATAAAAACAACTACTGTAAGCACAGAGGCATGTGTTCCCAATGTGGAACGTTAATATACAGAGATATTCAGGGTGTTTTTAAACACACCAATATGCCAGAAAGGGCTGCATGTGTAAATTCAGAGTGCGTTTCAGTCAGTTGTGACGGCAGTGTCGCAGAGCAAGCAGCGGCCAAGTCAGGAGGTCTGATTTCCTATCCTATGTGAGTGGAGTCGAATTTTCTCATTTATGCAAGAAGGATCTTACACTAAATGATTTCAAATCTATTATTCCACTTTGCAAATGGGTTTGAATTTCAAATTTAGGGTAAGCTATTTTTATACTTAAGTACAAAATGCTGCTTTCTTTTCTTTTCTTTCTTTTTTTTTTTTTTTGAGACAGAGTTTCACTCTTTCTCCAGGCTAGTGTGCCATGGCCTTAGCCTAGCTCACAGAGCAACCTCAAACTCCTAGGTTCAAGTGAACCTCCTGTCTCAGTCACCCAAGCAGCTGGGACTACAGGCACTTGCCACAACACCTAGCTCAATTTTCTATTTTTAGTAGAGATAGGTTCTCACTCTTTTTTTGCTCGGGCTGTTCTTGAACTCCTAAGCTCAAGCAACCCTCCCTCCTCAGCCTCCTAGAGTGCTAGGATTACAGGCATGAGCCACCACTCCAGGCCAAAATGCTGCATGTTTCATTTGAAAGTGGTATTAAAAAAATGTTTAGCCAAGAAGCCATATTATTGATAAATCCAAATTGGATTTCAGTTATCGGTTTTGTTTAAGCAATTTTCCAACCACTGCTCTTATCATTTACACAATTCATTGCCATCTCCTGCTTGAAGCCATCATTAAATAAGAAAAACTGTGCACCGCACAAGAACCATCCCCCCAGGAGGATTTCTAGTCAGTTATTGTTCCAGGGGTACAACAGTACCTAAAATGTACATGGTCTTTACTACGGAAATTTCGGTAGGTTGGTTCCATGCGTTGACCAGGTAAGAAACGGAGCTTACCTTCTGTTGAAGAAATGGAACCCACTTGCAGTCCATCAGGTCCTGGCGATACTGCTTTGTGAAGGATCCCACGTAAGACACAAATGCCGCAGTGAGGAGGACATCTCCGCAGAGCGTCTTCTCTTGAGCTTCAAAGGCCTTAATAGACTGACCCCAGCGGATCTTCTCTGACTGAAAGATAAAATGACTCAGACGTAATTGCAGGGTGAGCGTCAACTCAGCAAATGCCGTTACTGTCCAGTACAACTTATGCCTAAGTCTTTCTGCAGTCTCTAGAAGGAATAGCGTGTTACTGGTTGGCGTGACTATTATTCGTGAGCTTGAAATGCACCAAAATAAAGTTCTCATACTTCTTCAGTGGAGTTTACTACAGTGAGATGTCAGTTCTTTAACATCTCCTTCTCGCTGGATACCCTAACTCTCTAATTATGCTCTCTAATTAACGTTAGCCTGCTTATTCTCCATTCTTCCCATTTTTCCCTACACTGCCCTAGGCAAACTTTCTATTTATTTGTTTTTAATAAGCTGATGATGGGCTGATTATAGACAAAGGAAAATGACAAATGCCACTCATCTTAATTAATTAAAACATAAAACCATCTATCTTAGATTCTATTAATTAAAGCCTAGGGCCGATAGTTACTCAACTCAGGTTACTTTTCTAATATAATCTGTGGAGAAAGCTATAACCTAAGTAAAAAGATGGAAATCACGGCTCGGCACCTGTGGCTCAAGTGGCTAAGGTGCCAGTCACATACACCTAAGGTGGTGGGTTCGAATCTAGCCCGGGCCCACCAAACAACGATGGCTGCAACCAAAAAAAAAAAGCCAGACGTTGTGGCAGGCACCTGTGGTCCTAGCTACTTAGGAGGCAGAGGAAGGAGACTCGCTTGAGCCCAGGAGTTGGAGGTTGCTGTGAGCTATGATGCCACGCACCCTACCCAGGGCTACAGCTTGAGGCTCTGTCTCAAAAAAAAAAAAAGATGGAAATCAGCCTGAAGACAATATTCTCAAAGAATGCCACTGAAGCCCTCATCTTTAGTTGGATGGCCATTAAAATCTGATTTACAGGTTAAGTATGTAGAGCCCTTAAGATTGGATTTGAATAAAACTGCAACTAACATGTATGGATTGACTGAACTGCAGGGTAGTTCACTCGTTTGTTTTAATGCATGCTAAAATATAATGTAATATTCTAAGAACATCCAAATTAATAGGACCCAAACAGAAAAAATCCACAATTGGATCGTACAAGCAAAGTAGACATCTGTGGCATTTAAGTTTCCTCACAAAGGAGGACAGATCACAAAAAACAAAAATGATGTACATCAGAACAGATTGGAATGCTAGATTCCTTTAAACCATCTTAAAGCACATAGCACTGAGGTCATGAAATTAGCATGTGAAAAAAAATCTGTTTTAAGATCGTCTTCTTGCTTTGCTTGATAAACACCCCCCCCGCCCCCCCGCCCAGTTAGCTATATAATTAAATGCTAAGGAACTTTAGCTCTGAGCCCTCTTTCTAGAATTTATTACTTTCCTTCCTCAGCCACAGACAATATATCCATTAATTTTCAAGAGAAATCTCTCATTTGCCTGCCCTCCATCTTTGTTGTTTTTGGTTTACAAATGATAAACAATATAGTGCACCCACCTCATTCCCCAAAACAGCTTTGAAATTTGAAGATTTACTAAACATAGACTTACTGGCTATTGAAATCGTCAATAATTTTACCATACCACCCATGTAACATAAATCATTACTGACACTGGCTAACAAGGGTTTAAGAGTTGGAACATGTCCTGTAATAAATTTCTAGACAGTTAAAAATCACTATAATTTTATTCTAATGCATTATAGATTGCCTGTAATGTCATCCTGGCCGGGGTGACCCATTTCTAATTTTGAACAGCTGTTCAGCTCAGGAGTTAGTTAATGATTAAATATAAATTGCCTGATTTATTAGTCTGAATGGTCGAGCTTCCAGGTCAATGCTATATAGACAAAATCATCAGTCTTGATGTTTTTCAGAAGTTAACTGTCTCCTGTTCTAGTCAGAAAGAATTTATCCTCAAAGGAAAACACCTGACATCTTCAATTAATCCTTTAAAAAAATATTTTTTTCCTAAGGAACATTATACAATCTCTTTTTTCTTTTCCTTGTCTAAACCCTTAGCCTTTGGAAATATTACTGTATGTTAGAGACACAGGTAGGGCCTGGTTTTACCTTGATAAAACTTCCAGACATTCTATCACTAGGCCAGAAAAATAATCTAATTGGAAGACACTTTCTCTTGGGGACCTCACAAATGGTGAATACTTGAAACCGTTTAAATCTTACTACTGTAAATGGAAATAGGTATCAATACTAGTACTGGTGAAATTTCTCAACTGACATAAGAAGAATGAGTTTCCAAAGAGCTCTAGAGTTTGTTTCTTTAAAACATAGGAAAGTCCTCAAATTCACCTATTCATTCATTCATTCAATAAATATCCATTGATGCCTAAGACTTGCTGGGGACTAGCCTATATATTTGGGACAAGCAGCACATGAACAGATGAAGCTCCTGTTCTTGAGACACTCCTATTCTACTTAGGAGGGGAAAAGATTTTAAAAATCCTGTTTGTGCATTGGATATACAATATACTATAACAGTGTCAGGTGGTGATGAATGCTATGAAAAAATACAGTGCAGCGAGTAGAAAGAGAGCTTTAGGGTTGTATGCAGGGGGATGGTATTGTCAAGATTCATCCATGTTGTGGCATGGATCAGTACTTCATTCCTTTTGATGGCTGAATAATATTACACTGTGTGGATTTATTACATTTTATTTATCCATGGGTGAGTGGACATAGGTTGTTTCTATTTTTGTCTATTATGAATACTGTTGCTATGAACATTTGAATACAAGCTTTGGTGTGAACACTTAATTTCTTCTGGGTATGAACCTATGAGTGGAATGACTGAGTCATGCAGTAATGTCGTATTTAACATTTTGAGGAACTGCCAAGCTGTCTTCCAAAGAGGCAGAACCATTTTTATATTCCAACCAGCAAGGTGTAAAGATTACAATTTCTGTATACGCTTGCCAATACTGTTATTGTCCATATTTTTTATTACAGTCATCCTGGTGAGCACGAAATGGTGTCTCATTGTGGTTTTGATTTGCATTTCCCTAATAACTAAGATATTAAGCATCCTTTCATGTGCTTATGGGCCATGTGTATATCTTCTATGGAGAAATGTCTACTCAAATCCATTGCCCATTTTGAAATTGA
Source organism: Otolemur garnettii (assembly GCF_000181295.1). NCBI lineage: Eukaryota > Metazoa > Chordata > Mammalia > Primates > Galagidae > Otolemur > Otolemur garnettii. Next base: position 4,365,627 of record NW_003852423.1, on the reverse strand, counting down.
GTTATTCACTCAATTGTTAGGAAACACTTGTACATACATTATGTCTTTTGAGCATGATCACAAACTTCTAAGTGATGATGCTTATTTTAGAGACAAGAAAACCAAGTTGAAGAGGTACAGAGATTTGCCCAAACCTGTTTAAGGCCACATGGGAGAGCAAATGAAATCAGTGAGTACGGATGTCAAAGGATCTATGTTCTTCTAGTCATGTTCAAGCAGGAGAAAGTTAATAAGAATTATTTTTTAAAAACTTTATCTCATGGAATAACTATTAATATTAGCATTTCACTCACCTATAAAAAGATATGACAACAAAAGCATAAATCAATTAGGTTTAGCTTGAAAGGAATGGTATCCTGGTAGAATTTCATGGCAAATGTGTATTAAAAAGATCAGACAACAGTTCAATAGCAGTTATCTAGCAGCTGTCCTGAGTTTTATATTAATAACCTATCTTTCAAAATAACCAAGCTTTTTATTTGCTTTTAAAGTATTTCACAAAATGATAATAAAGGGAAGAAGGGAAGAAGGGATGAAGGAAAAAATAAGTAGCTAACCCACCCAGAGCTGGTGTACTCCATTGTCATAAAGCCACACACAGATGGGGAAGGGTGTCTGGCACGGTTTGTTTACATGTGTCTGACACAGACACCCCCATGGGTTTGCAACTGTTCAAAGTGGATACAAAACTAAACTCTGGCAAAGTATATGCCTTTCCTCTGTTTTAGTTTGAGAGGAGGCTGATGTCATAGTGAGTTCGTTGCTTTATGCTAAATAACACATCATTGGTCATTGCTTCTTTTTGGTAACGTAGACCCTCAGTGGGAATGATGATTAAATATTCTCCTTTGTTGTTAAAACTATTGAGTTCTTGTTGATGGCAAATAATAATAAAATCCAAAAAAAGTGATCTGAATGTGTTAGCCAGAATTTTGGAAGGAAAGACTTCACTTGCCTCAAGTTCCTTGACCAGCCTGTTGGCCAGCTCAATAGTCTTGCTGGTTTGATTCACCTCTTCTTGACACCGCACTTTCTCAGCTATTGCTTTTTCAAATGAAGCTGTGAGTCTACTCAGATTTCGATCCAGATCCTGAATTAAGAGTTGAAATTAATTTCTGAGTCATATTTTAATTAAAATAGAAACATTACAATCATCTGAAAACATCTGTTATCTTAAGGGAAATAAAACAAACCTCTTTCTTTCCTTTGACCCTTGCCTCTGTAAAATACATGTTTTAGGGAAGAAGAAGGATACAGGGACAAGAAGTGCGTTGTTCCACCATAACCTTTACCATATGGTCTTTTCTTCTTTCTCTGTTGGGCAGAATGCAGGGAGCTACTAGGATGAAGGATGTGCCATGAAAACTCAACCACATTGTGGTGCACTGTCCCCCTCATCCTCATGAGACCCAAGCCTCATCCTCCAAAACCAACTTTATCAATGAAAAGAGGGATCTTTTGGTTCTTCACCTACTGACTCTTTTCTCATTTGCTTCATGCTTCGGGCAATGAAGAAAGGTGTTAATAACTGAGCCCCTTTAGATCCACCCCAGCCAAGCACATTTTTTTTTCTTCTGGCAATCTGGGATTGAAACTCAGAGGTAACAATTGTCTTTAGCATGGGAAGACCTGGGAGGATATGTACGTTTTGAAAGGCCAAAGCCTTTTAAAGGGGTGCCACCTCCTATCAGGGGCACAGAAAAAACAGAGAAAATCATCCTAGGAAAAGAAAAATGGATAAAAGTGATGTAGAAAGCAAAGCAAAGTAAGAAGTCACACAGCCTTAGAGAGATTCCAGGGGAAGATCAGGGCAGTTTCTTATTTCCTGGATCACCCACAGACTAGACCTGTACCTTTCATGAGTCATCTTGGTCTCCTTGTCGGCTAACATAGTTTGAATGGGTTTGTATCACGTATAGCCAAAAAGTCCTGGCTAAGATAACAAATTCTTTTGAGGCTTCTTACTACGGTATCTTGCTACCTTCAAGTTCCTACAATCCTAAGTAAGATTTATAACATTACTTTTGTAGATACATGTACAGTTCCAAAAAACGTTAATATAGGTAAGCACACTTGTAGAACATAACCTATTTATAATTTAGAGACTGCCTCTATTTGCCAATGCCCCAGTTATTTCATCATTAATTAATTTACATTGATAAAGCCATAAGCATATTGCTCTAAGGCTTAAGGTTTAATATGCAAATCAGCATCAAATCGATGAGAATTGGAGAGATTATGCATTATCAGAAATAAGATGGAAATATAAATATTATCAGTCTATATTGGATTCTTAGAGGTATCGATAGTTTTATAAAACATAGAAACACACAGAACTCTGGTATCAGGTGTCTGGGTTCATATTCAAAGTCTGCTATCATCTAAGCAGATTTAAATTGGGCTGTTTACTTACCCTCTCTGTGCTTCAGTTTTGCTGTAAATTGCAATTAATACTATTACCTAGGCTGGGTGCCCATAGTTCAGTGGTTAGGGTGCCAGCCACAGGCACCGGGGCTGGTAGGTTTGAACTCAGCCCAGGCCTGCTAAACAAACAAACAAACAAACAAAAATAGCTGGACACTGTGGCGGGTGCCTGTAGTCCCAGCTTCTAGGGAGGCTGAGGCAAGAGAATTGCTTGAGCCCAAGAGTTTGAGGTTGCTGCCATGGCACTCTACCAAGGGTGACAAAGTGAGACTATGTCTCAATAAAAAAAAAAAAAGTTACCTAACTCAGAGGCTTTAAGGATTCATTTTGATAATTCGTATAATAATGCTAGAACACTGTAAGCCAGGCATTTCCAAAATTTTTGGTCTCAGAACTCCAAAGGGAATTGGTTTATGCAAATGTTATCAACCAATATTTATGGTATTAAAAATTAAAACTGAGGAATTAAATTTATTTTTAAATAATACTAAACTCATATTAACATAAATAATTCATTTTTATGAAAAATAACAATACACCAAAATAAAAAGTCACTAATGAAAACAATGGCATTGTTTAAAGTTTGTACAAATCTCTTTAATGTCTGATTTAGTGGAAGACTGTTAGATGCTTAGGGAATCTGTTCAGTAGGAATCCACCCATTGAGGTATCACATGTCATATAGTCTCTGAAAAAGTCTACTGTATGTATATTAAAGAATGAGAGGAGAGAGGCAGATAATGTCTCAGCCTGATTTGCAGGTGAGGAAACAAAGATCCAGTGAGTGATTGTTATAATTCCACTAACTAGTATGTGACAGAGCAAGGCCTAGCGCCCAAACCTGCTGACTCCTGGATCAATGTAATGGAAGGCACTTAACACAACAGATGCTGCAGAAGTCGCAACTCTGGAGAGAGAGAGGAAATACTGCTGGGCGGCCCAGTTAGATCACACATGGTATAGGATGGTTCAGAGTATTGAGCTTGGGGTTTAACAGTTCTAGTCACTCTGCCCCTTATTAGCCATGGGGCTTTGGGCTGGGTATTCACCTTCTATAAACTTCCTATTGTTTCATTTGTAAAATGGGACAACTACTGACACTATCTTCTTCATAGGGCTTCTGTGGATTCAAATGTGTGTTAATGCATGTACAACATGGCACAGAGCATTTGGCAGGCACGTGGTAAAAGTTAGCTTGCTGTACGAGTATCCTTGGAGTTTATTTCAAATGGAGCATGAATTCATGCTTGGTCCATTTTTTCACATCACTGAAAATAATCAACTTCAGGACAAATATGTAGGTAAAAGTTGGCTCTTGGCATGCAACTCTCATTGGCATTAGTGACAGTTCACCAGGATAAGTACCACTTTGGTATAAACAAGAACCAGCCTCCCGACCCTACTGAAAGCTGACAGTCTGCTACTTTCACGGGAATGTTTAGTTGTTGACTTGAGCTTATACTAACTCCCTGTGTGACACAGGTTCAGAAGTTTGAAGGGAATCAAGTAAACACAGACACCATAATGTATAAACATCTACTAGACAAAGTAGCTTAAAGCAAATGCATAACCATCAAGATATTTTACTCTAAAACAAATAAGAGGATTGTGTTTCTAAAATATTTTTGGAGGAGGTCTTAATATTCACTTGTGTCTCTTTCCCCTTATTCCTGAAACACTGTTCTCTTGTCTGTCTTTTCTCACCACCCATTCTCTGCTCCATCTATGTTGACCTGACTTTTACTTCTTTTTTCTTTTGTTCTGCATCACCATTTGACTGAAACAGATCTGATAAGAACACCAATGAATCCCATAAATGACTTTTATTCACTCAAGTTACCAATCATGGTTTGTAAATAATAACAATAACTTAACAACTAACAGTTTTTGATCTGCTAGCATGTGCCGGGCACTATTCTAAGTACTCCGTGTGTGTTAACTTACTTGATCAGTCCGGTAAGTCTATGAGGGATTTCTCCATTTTACGGATGAGGAAAGTAGAGACTCAGAGCGGCCTCAGTTACTCAAGGCCACGCGCCAGGAAGTGCAGGGCTGGAACGGAGCCTGTGCTGGACTCCACTGTGCTATCCAGCCTCTACTGTGTCTCCCAGGGGATGACTCCTCTCCAAATCCCTTCTTTCCCCTCCCCCATGACATCGCTCCATCCCGGCTCCTCATTCACGTCTCTAACCATCTCTTTCTCTAGCTCTTTTAGGAATC
>NW_003852423.1:4359139-4360704 GCF_000181295.1 Otolemur garnettii | reverse complement strand
GGTTGAGCTATAGGCGCCAAGCCGGAATCGCCTTTCTGTTCTCAGTTTATAAACTATATGGAACCCAAGCTCCCCTTCATGGCCTTTCTTATTCTTACTTTGTTTCCCTCATCAATTTTCATTCCGCTTCCTGCCTCTCCCCGCTTTGTCCCTTGGTTCAGAATTATCTTTCCAGAAGGCGGATGTGATGAGTTCATTCCTTCTGTCCCCTAACTGCAGTTCTTCTGGGGCTCTCCAAGCCTGACAGTGGTGGTTTCCGTTTGAGGGCCACACACCCCAACCGGGATAAGTCTGTTCAGTGAGGACCCACCGAATCTACGTCTGCCATAAGCATTATCTATCATCTGGTTAAAAGAAAATACAACTACTATTCGTGACTGTCTGTGACCATTTTCTAGCTTTCAGAGGACTCCTCACTGGGAAGGAGCTTAGTGACCTCCTGGCCTATGAACACACACTTACCCAGTCTATTGCAAGTTCTTGTGTGATCATGCTACTATCACCCTTTATTCACAAGTGATCTCACACGCTGACATGCTGAGCTGCTCATTGTCCATGGACACATGACCCTCTTCCATGCATTTCCCTTTCCACATCTTCCAGGAAAAACTTAGTCCTCTTTCAAGACTTGATTTAAAAGGACACTATTCTACCCAATCTTTTCTGAGCATGTGCTCACCCCCATCCTTGCATGCAGAGCTGACCACTCTATTCCTTGTGCTATAGTGGTAGCCAGTACAAACTCCCTAATAACACCTGGCAAATTAAACAGCATTTAGGATTTTCCAGAGGAAGGACTGTCTCCAGGGTCTAGTCCAGAATTAAAAAATGGTTGTTGATGGTTAAAGGAATAGTGACTCCTTCAACTAGAACAAATGAATGTTTCAGTTAAAATATAAGATGGCTGTGCTTATTCATTGACGTAATAATTTTTAGTGCCTCCCACATGTCAGGTGCTAGAAATAAAAAGTCTTAAAAACATCCAGGAGCTCCTGGCTGGCATGGAAGACAGTAAAGAAATGAGGGTTTTTGTGTTCGGATGAGCCACACTCTGATGCTCAAGACATGTGGCCAACAGAGAAATTGGTGAAGTAGGTAATGGGAATTTCTTGGAGAAAATAAAGTTCAAGTTAGACCTAGAAGCAGGGAGAATTAGCAGGTGAGAAAGCATCAGGTCCCAACACAGTTTTTAAAGTTAGTATAGAGCAAAGTTTAGCAAACTAAGGCCCTCAGACCAAATCAAGCTGGCTTTGCTTGATTGTACGTGTGCACCTCCTGTAAGCAAAGAATAGATTCTACCTTTTTATGTGTTAAATGTAAAAAATATCATCAATCTTTTCCTCAGATTAGTTGTGCAAAGATTTGAGAACATTGAGAGTAACATCACCAAAACAGCATTGTAGAAACAATATTGCTTTACTCTCTCTCATAGAAAACTCCAAGAACTGGCTTGGCACCTGTGGCTCAAGTGGCTAAGGCCCCAGCCACATACTCCTAAGGTGGTGGGTTCAAATCCAGCTGTGGGCCGCCAAAACAACAATGACGGCTGCAACCAAAAAATAGCC
>NW_003852423.1:4319293-4358550 GCF_000181295.1 Otolemur garnettii | reverse complement strand
GTGTGTGTGTGTGTGTACATACCACATTTTATTTATCCACTCACACATTAATGGGCACGGGTTGGTTCCACAGCTTTGCGATTGTGAATTGTGCTGTGATAGACATCCAGTTCCAGGTGTGCCTTTTACAAAGTGACTTCTGTCCTTTGGGTGGATCCCTGGTACTGGGATTGCTGGCTCCAAGGGCAGACCTACTTTCGGTTCTTTGAGAAGTCTTCATACTGACCTTCATAGAGGTTTTACTAATTCACATTCCCACCAGTGGGCTACAAACGTTCCCTTATCACTGTACCGGCACCAGCATCTATTATTTTTCCACTTGTTATGGTGCTATCTCAGTTTGTTTTGGTCTGCATTGCCCTGACAGTTACTGACGTTGAGTGTCTTTTTATGTGTTGGTTGGCCATTTGTTTCTCCTCTTTTGAAAAATATGTTTTGCCTACCTTTTAGTGGGGTTATTTTATTTTTTCTCACTGATTTAACTGGATTCCTTATAGATTTGGGGTGGTAAGCCTTTAATCTCGAATCGTAAGACTTTTTTTTTTTTTTTTTGAGGTAGAGACTCAAGCTATCCCCCTGGGTAGAGTGCTGTGGCATCACAGCTCACAGCAACCTCCAGCTCCAGGGCTCAAGTGAGTCTCCTGCCTCAGCCTCCCAAGTAGCTGGGACTACAGGTGCCTGTCACAATGCCCGGCTATTTTTTGGTTGCAGCCGTCATAGTTGTTTGACGGGCCTGGGCTGGATTTGAACCTGCCGCCTTAGGTGTATGTGGCTGGTGCCTTAGCCACTTGAGCCACAGACGCCGAGCCTCAAATTGTAAGACTTAAAAAATACATATCCTAGATGTAAGTTCATTAGCAGATTTGTGATTGTAAATATTTTCTCCCATTCTGCCAATTGGTTTTTCACTTTCTTGGTTGAGTCTTTTAAACATAAAAATATTTAAGTTTGTTGAAGTTTAATTTACTGATAGCTTTTGTCACTTGTACTCTAAGAGATATTACCTAGCTCAGGTTCACTAAGATTTTCTTCTAAGTGTTTTATAGTTTTATCCACTTGGATTTAATATTATTGTGGACTTACATACCTAATTAATAATCATCTCTAGGGCATAGTAGTTATAAGTGATAATAAGAGTTTGCAACATTAGTTTTAGAAAGGGAAAGTTTTGTTCTGAGCCACAGGTGCCACAAGGAAAGTTTTGTTCTGAGCCACAGGTGCCACAAGGAAAGTTTTGTTCTGAGCCACAGGTGCCACAAGGAAAGTTTTGTTCTGTACCTTCTGTTACCTTTTACAGAATAATAAAGGAATGGCATATTATAAACCACGTATAATAAAAAAAAAGCTTTTTGAAAACATAAATTCAACTAGATTTCTTTAGCTAGACTAATTTTAACAAGGCCAAAATAAATAAAATTAGAAGTGAAAAAGGAGACATCACAACTAATACTAAACTAAATTAATAGTAATTTCTAATACCACAGAAATATAAAGGATTATGAGAGGCTGTTATGAACACTACATGTTAACAAATTGGAAAACCTAGAAGAAGTGAATATACTTCTAGTCACAATTCACCTAATAAGACTGAAGCAGGAATTGAGATCCTGAACAGGCAAATAATGAATGAGATAGAAGCAGTAATAAAAAGTCTCCCAGGAGGCGGAGGCTTCATGCTGAATTCTAGCAAACATTTAAAGAACTAAAACCAATTCTGCTCAAACCATTCCAAAAACTGAAGACTATGGAATACTTGCAAACTCATTCTACAAGGCCAGCATCTCCTGATAGCAGAAGCAGACGAGGATACAACAAAAAGCAAAACTCCAGCCCAGGATCCCAGATGAACATAGAACTGGTATTTCTAACCAGTCCCCAGATGACACTGCTGCCACTTTAAGAAATGCTGTCTCAGAGAGACTGCATTCGGCCATCCTGCATGTATGTTTGCAAGACATATGGGTCTTTCTTCCACCCAGCTCAGTGATTTTTTTTCCACTCAACCTCAATATAAGGCCATTTTGTAATCAGAAACAGGAGATGAAGACTCCAAAGCACAGATGCATAGAGATGAGCACACAGGTGTGAATGACTTTTCATTGCAGCTGATATCAGGCACATCTCCGCTTAGAAGAAGGAAACAGGAGCATATGATCAGCAGGAGGGAAAGAGACAGCACTAATGAAAAAAATTACAATTTCACTAGAGCAGAAAACTTATCTGTGTACCAACAGAGAAACTATGCAAAGGTTTGTCATCCTCAGCGTGACTAGTCACATGGCCTTGGTAGACACTTGAACCTTGGTGGGACCTTTCCCCAGAGGCTCTGTAGTATTAACACCTGCTCTCTGGAAAGCCATTCTTGGTAGGAGGACGAAGAAGACCCATTAATTATAAAGCCATTTAGATTATTACTTTGTCCTGCTTTCCTCTGCATCTGAGAACTTAATTCTGAGGCTTCCTGACATGGGAACCTCTGTTAGATGGTGGGTCTCTTGAAGTGACTGGTGTGAACAATTCTTTTCAGCTGGTTGCAGGCTACATCTGAAAGATTACTAGTTCTGCAACCCAGAAAGTCTTAACTTTGTGATTCATTATATGCTTGTTTTGAGTGTCCTCATGACTTTTCCTAAGAACATTAAATGGTTTCTAATATTTATATGAGGCTTTTAACAGCAGATGACAACAGTTTCCTAAAAGGTTAGTCAAGTTGGCAGAAGGAGTTTCAACCACTAAATGAAGACCATTGTTATAAAATTAGTATGTTTATCCTAAACTTGTCTAAATCCGCAGTTTTGTTCACCTTTCTTACTAGGTACTTATTGCACAATATGTTTGGTACTCCAATTTCTCTAAGCTCAGTACTTCTTTGGTTTTCCTGTTTCATTCTGCAGAGAAGAGGGAGTGGGCATGTCACCTGGGCAGGGAGTGGTGGTCAGGAAGGCCTGTTAGGAGCAGATAAGGTAGGAGGGAGTGCATTCTTGTGAGACTTTATTGCTGAAATTATCCATGCTGTAAGAGAACCCTTGGGGCGTTCCTGGTAAAAGGCCCGCCTGAGTGTGTCCAATAAGGGGCGATTATTCCCCAAAGAACAGCTACATCCCAAGGTGGGCCTGTGCTACCCAACATCTAATCTGCCTTCTTTGAGTGGTAACAGCCTGATTTTCTTTGGGGAAAATACTCTGATTTACTTCTGACAGTCCTATGTAAGAAGTGGATGCTATTAATACCTGTTCCACAGCTGAGAAAACAAAGGCTCCAAAAGTGAATTAACTTATGCAGAGTGAAACAGTAAGCAGTGGGGTCAAGATATAAACCAGGCAGCCTGGCCCCAGAAGCCTGCGCCTTGCCTGTAATCACCACGCACTGAGCTTCTCGTTCTCTTACCAGACTGTGAATGTTTCTTAAGCACAGAAACCATGAATGTCTGCACTTTTCCAGCTCAGTGTCTAGCATTCGACAGATAAGAAATACCTACTTGGTGAGTACATAAACAAATACTCTCATGAAAGATCAAATTCCTCTCTGGTAGGGCTCAGAGATGGCCCTTTCGGAAGGTGGCAAGGTGGAGGCAGGGGCCACCTTGTGGGAACTTCCTCAGGTTAGAATCTGCACTCACCAAAAGCTTCTTCCTGATGGCCTCTAGTTTTTCAGTCGCTGCAGCCAATTCCAAGTTTGCTTGGGCTAATGCTTGGCGTTTGGGCTCCACATCACAGTAGACCTGAAAATTCATGCAATCAATAAAGATGCAAAGAAGATAAGTGATCATTCAGGCCTAGCTAGAAGCTGTACAATTAGTATCTCTAATGCACCTGGTAAGCTGTCAGCTGTCTCTTAGCCCTGGTCCCACCTCAAAGCAGAGCCACAACCACATGGCCTTCCACCTTCTCTCCAATCACTTACTCACTCTGGACCTTCACACTACCAGTACTTTCATAAAATGCTATATAGGTCAGACACCACTAAGAAACTAAAGTTGGCTGGTCATCAATTGTGGAGGTAATTATTCTCCTATCATTAGAAACAGTGCAAGAACTATAGCTGCAGTAGAGATCAGGTCTAGCCTTTAAGGCAGAAAATAAGAGCAGAAAGATTCTCTGAATGCAGAAAGGACAGTGAGAGATGCCCTCACACAAGATTAACCACATTTTTACTTCCTTTTCCAGATTCCTCACCACCTTCAGTGCAGGTTCTGTGAATGGATTTTTAAATTAAAAAAAAATTTTTTTGAGACAAAGTTGTACTCTGTTGCTTTGGGGATCACCCAGTTATGCTGGGGATCATAACAGCAACCCCAAACTCTTGGGCTCAGGCAATCCTCTTGTCTCAGCCTCCAGAGGGACTGAAACTATAGGCGTGTACCACCATGCCTGGTTAGGGGTTTTTTTTTGTTTGTTTTTGTTTTTTTCCTATTTTAAGTAGAGACGGGGTCTGGCTCTTGTTCCAGCTGGTCTCAAACTCCTGAGCTCAGGCAATCCTCCCGCCTTGACCTCGCAGAGTGTTAGGATTACAGGTGTGAGCCACCACTCCCAGCCTGAATGGATGGTTTGAGCATTTGGGTGGATAAATTTTTCTCTTGAGGGGAAGAGAGGAAGGAAATTAAATTTTATTTTCTCTTTTATAGCAAAATAACACAGCCCCAGTGCAGTCTAGCCTCATTTCATGATTTCATGCAGGGTCTGAGAACACAGGGCCCAGACACTTCCAGAGGACACACACTGGCTGCCCCCCCCCCCCCGGTCTAAACTCTTCCTCTATAAAGATTTCCACTAAAGAGGAAAAGAGCCAGAGAGTCCTATTCCCCTGGACCTTACAGTATAAAGGATATAAACTGTTTTTCTGAAAATCATTTTTGGGAATGGCATTGATTATAACTAGCTTTTTCTTGGTAATTCCATATTTGACTATAACATACAACCCTCTAAGACAAAAATGAGAGTTCTTCAGAGTTGAGTACCATCAACGGCTCACCTTTTATATCCAATACGCGACCAAGTATTTGGGACATAGTTGGCAGATGATAAATATTTAATAAATAAGTGACTAAAGGAAATGCTCATCTCTATACTGCCCCAAAGTGCCAATTTTAGATTTGATAAGAAACAGGCAAAAATCAACAGGCAGGGATTAATTTAATTCAGTGGGAATTCAGATTTGCAGTGGTTTCAAGCCAACATGAATTGAATATTTAAATGTAAATAGATATAATTCATATATGTAACAAGTTTTCATCTAATTACTGCTCTTTTATTTTATTTTATTTTATTTTGAGACAGAGCCTCAAGCTATCCCCAGGGTAGAGTGCTGTGGCATCACAGCTCACAGCAATCTCCAACTCCTGGGCCCAAGCGAGTCTCCTGCCTCTGCCTCCCAAGTAGCTGGGACCACAAGCGCCCGCCACAACGCCTGGCTATTTTTTGGTTGCAGCCGTCATTGTTGTTTTTTGGCGGGCCCGGGCTGGATTCAAACCCGCCACCTCAGGTGTATGTGGCTGGCACCTTAGCCACTTGAGCTATAGGCACCGAGCCACTGCTCTTTTATTTAAAGTAACTAATCACTCTACTCCCCCCAGAAGATAACATTTCAAACATTCTCCTGTATTGAATTGTTTACTCTGACACATTCAGGTCTTATTTTTAGCACTACATATCCTTCTTTGGAGAACTAAATATCAAATGAGTTCACTTTTTTGGCTGACCTAGAACTTAATACGTGTACGGCCCTTTGTGGATTAACACCTGCAGACCTTCTGATTAGGACAGGTACCTCATAGAATTTAATGATGTTGATGACCCAGGCACAGAGACCAGCTGCTGCAAAGGATTTGGTCCGAATCAGGTTTGGATTAAACTCCGGGTCTTTCAAATACTGTTCGTTCACCACTTTTAGACAGTTCTCTGGAATGTGCTCTTTGTCATAGTTAATTAACGCTTGCAAAAAATCATCAACCTGCAAAGCAAAAAGATTTATTGCAATGAACCCATTTTGGCTGTGGAGAAAATTCCAAGATCAAAAGTTAAAATCAGCTTTTAGGACTCACATTACAAAAGCAAAATTGGCAAGCTGCATTTATCCTACTGTTTGACTTTTTCAGTCTTTAGAGTATGAAGTTAGAATTAGCAATGGACACTTTTAAAACCTCTTCTATCCCAGGGTAAAATATTCAATCCCGGCACAGGAGGTATTCACATTTTGAAGAAAAGAAAGGCATAAAAGAAAAAGCAAAACACACCAAAAAGCCCCTTTGCTTCACCTTCTTGTACATTAGTAACATTTTTCCAGCCTAAGAAATCCATGTAATTTTCTCCCTCCTACACTTAAATGCTTTCATAATTTAGCAAATAATTAGCAGCCTTCCACCTGCTGCTGGCATTGACTTAGGTATGCCATAACCCCAAGCTCACCTCCAACTTGGCAAACAAAAACTAAGCCTTGAGAACATACAGCACATCACATTAGCAACATGAAGATGATGTCTTTCAACGCGAGCATCTCTTGCGATCAAACACAAACACAGTACTGAAAACAGTATGGAAAGTGTTGGGATTTTCGTCTCGCCAGGCTGGCTGATACCTTTCCCATGAAGACTTTAGCTGCTTTCCAACTTCGGTCTTTGGGCACTCTCCCCCGAGGAGCCAGAAGGACCATCACGGCTGCAGTGACATTGGTGACCGCATTTGGGGGGTTGGGAAAAGCTTTCAGCTCAGTGAGGTTGACCTTAAGAAGAGCACATACTCAGGATCAGCCAGGGGTGAAGAAGCACTGCTCAGTTGCCAAGTGGGTCTTTTTTTTTTTTTGCAGTTTTTGGCCAGGGCTGGGTTTGGACCTGCCACCTCTGGCATATGGGGCTGGTGCCCTACTCCTTTGAGCCACAGGTGCTGCCTGCCAAGGGGTCTTTTTAGTGGCCTTCCACCTCTCTTTATCACATCAAAGGTCTCCCTTTGGCAGTCCTTTGTTGCCCAGGAACTCTCCGTCAGACCTAGGAGGTTCATTTCTTGCTTACCACTTCACACATACTGGGGAAACCTCACCATTTTGTCTTGCCTCCAAGAAAAATTATCCATCTGGTATACCAGTCCTGCTTACTGAGGACAGAAAGTGTTATATACATATAAGTTATAAGCTATTTCTGGGTTCTATCTTGCTATGTAATATATTTGTATTTTAAGTAGATCCCTCCCAGAAAGATAATCCTTTAGTTTGGTGTCTCTTAGTTTTATTTTTCTGTCTTACCCAAGTAAGAGACATTTTCCATTACATGGCAGGGAATCTCAACTGGGTGGGGGCACCAAGGTATGCTGAACCTTCTCTATTCTTAAATCCCCACAAGTCAGAGCACTGATTTGCCCAATAGACAGAATTAAAGGTAAAAATTCCAAGTATCCAGGCAAATACCTTGGGGCAGGAATTAGAACATATAAGAAATACATATAGGTTCACGGCACATGATTTAAAAAGCAAAAACAACTGACCAGCTTATTTCTTGTGATATCTTATGTGCCACATACAACTTTGTCAAATGTTAATCCTGATTCTGCTCCCTTGCCAGAAACTGCCTGTGTATTTGGTAAATGATGGCAGAGAATGGAAAGGGTGTGAACGTCAGAGCAAAAACAAAGACTTAAAATACGTTAATGATGATTGAGAGCTGGCTCACCCAGATTCTTTCATCATTTATAAATATACTCAGCTTGATATTTTAAATGATATTAATTTATTTTGCCTGGGCAAAGTATATTTGGAGAAAATTTACAAATTTAGAGAAAAATAAAGAAGAAAATAAACATTCTATTATTTAGAGATAATCAGTTATTCTTTTTTTTCTAATCTTTCCCTGTGCACATGAACATTTTTTACCTAAAGTAGTAGTCGTTATCCCATTTTATGCGTATAATCTGTTTCTTCATCCATTCCATAGAGCATGAACGTTTTCTCATGTTGCTAACCAGTAATCAACAATGTCATTTTAATGGCAGCCGAATATTTGAAGGTATAATAACCAATCTCCTATCACGGCATACTTACATTGTTTTAAATTTTTCAGTTTTATGGAAATACTATAAGAAACATCCAGGTAGGTAATTCTTTTGCTTACGATCAAAATTATTTTCTTAAAAAAAAAAAGAACACTTAGAAAAGGAATAGAATATTTCTTTGAAGAGCAGTGAAAATTCTTGGAAGTTGAATTACAGAAACCTCCTGCCTAGTGATTTCCTGGGATTTTTCCTAGAGGCTGGAAGAACCCCAGGGCAAGATTAGCTATAGGCTCTTAATATAGCATTGCTCACAATTTCATTTTTCCTTACAATATGCTTGTGATGAATACAGATTCCCTCTTATGGGAATCTGAAAACTCAACATGGTTTCTAAGCTAGAAGAAATGGTGGGGACCAGACTTAGGTTCCCACTGTTCTTTCCACGAGGGTCTCTCATCAATGCTACTCTTTATATTCCAGAGAAAATAAAGAATTCCTTGCCTAGTTCTCAAAGCAGTTCATGCTATGAAAAACTGGACTTGGGCCAAATCCAGCTGCGAACGCTCTAACTGCCTTTCGTAAGAATATAAATCTCATAGTGTTTACAGAGTCCTGGATGGGAAAAGAAGTTGAACTAGAATGATGACCTAAGTCTTTCTACTCTTAAATAAAAAGGAAAAAAACCCTTTGTGGTTGCATGGGCTAAACTCTTAGCTTATACAAACTCTAACAACCTTTGAATATTATTTTGAGGAAACCTGTGTATGAACCATGAGATCATCTTTACCCTGTTGAGCGTGTTGAGTGCAGCTGTAGCAGCCACCAGTGCAGGCTCAGCCTTGACTAAGTCCGCCTCACATTCTCTCTGCTTCTGAGACACTTCCGTCTGAATGGCTGTCACCTAATGAGAGAGGAAAAGCCCACAAACCCACCACGCAGATTATTATCTTGGATTTCCCTCCTGGAAAATGGAGATGGACTCAGAGGCACTGTTAAATATTTCACTTCTCTATACTTTGAGCAGGTGTGAGGAATTTGTCTTAAAGACTGCTTTTCCTCTGGGAATAGTATGTATACGAAGTTTTGTAAATGCCCAAAAAACACAATGACAGATCCCAACACAAATGGATTCAGGCATCAAAATGCTCTAAGGCAGTGGCTCTCAACCTTCCTAACGCCGCGGCCCTTTAATACAGGCCCTGTGGGTCTCCACCCACAGGTTGAGAACCACTGCTCTAAGGGCTTTACCTGATTTAATTATAAATTAACATGAAAGCAGTTCATAAAACAGCAAGACTAAGTGATTTCTCGGTTCTTCGATTTTCTTTTTCAGAGAGTCCTGGAAAAGTTAAAATCCAGGCTAACTCAGTAACTTGGCTAGAGTTCTCCACTGTTTGCTAAGAAGCTCTGTTGGCCTTTTCTTCTTTTCTTCTCTCTCTCTCAGGAACCCGGTGTCTATTATTATAATATGTATTTTAACAGCTTACATATTTTGGGAGATTTTTAAATTTCAAAATATTCAGCAGGCACAAATCTTTTAGTTTACATGGATTTCTTTTATAATGCTTCAGCCCTGGCAATAGGTGTGCCCGTCACCCACTTAATGATGTTCCCAGTAACCATGAGGTAGGTTTTGACCCTCCGCTCCTCTCCCTTCCCTCCTGGTTGATTCCCACTGAATTTTACTTCCCTCTGTGCACACGTGTGCTCATCACTTAGTTCCGACTTACTACTGAGTACATGTAGTGTTTGTTTGCCCATTTCTTTTCTTTTTTTTTTTTAACTGGGGCTGGGTTTGAACCCCCCACCTCTGGTATATGGGACTGGTGCCCTACTCCTTTGAGCCACAGGTGCTGCCCATGTTTTTCCATTCTTAAGACACTTAGGAGAATGATCTCTGGTTCCAACCAGATGGTTGAATGTGATATTAATTCATCTTTTTGGCTATTTCTTAAGAACAGAGTTGAAGCTCTTTTGTTCAACTGGTCAGAGTATTCTATAATCATGGATTGGATGCTTAACCACAGACAGTATTTTTATAACGACTAATTGCTGGTTTCTCCACGGACCTGGTAAGAAACCACAGATGCAAGAGCTCAGCTCTATCTCTGCTAAGGGAACAATAATATCGATGCCTATTATCCTCTGGTGGGTCCAGTGGCACCTCTTCACTGGCCAAAGAGGGTGGCTGCATCAGCCTCCTGACGTGACATGCCACATGATAAGCCAGTGATTTTCAACTGGTGAGTCACGGCACACTGGGGTGATGGGAAAGGATCCTAGATATGCCGGGAAAAATTTTAAAGATCATTAATTAAATTATTGTTAAAAGAAGTTTGAAGCATAGTAAGTACATTATTTTTAAAATCTTTTTTTTTGATGAACACAATTTAAGTGTGCCATGGAAGTTTAACTACAGGTTCAAGTGTGCCGTGAGCTAAAAAAGTCGCAAAACACTGGGATGAATGGAAACTGTGTTGATAAACGTGAAACGAAACAAAATGAGAAGCAGGGGGGAGGTTACCGGCCTCCTCTCCAGATACCTAGAGGATTTGAATGATCAGAAAGACTGAATTTTTAGTCCTGAGCAGAAAATTTGAGTGTCAAAGCGGTGGCACTGGGCACCAGGATCTCATCACCCTGGGGGAATAGTTCCTGTGGTGACAGTGATTGTGGCATCTAAAGTGTGAACAAAAGTGTATTTCTTCAGATATGTTTGGAATGAACAGGTTTAACCATACCATAAAATTAAACACTGCTCACAACAAATTATGTTGTCTACTACAGCTTTATTACCCTTAATTACCCTGCTCCTGATTAACCATTATTTTGCTGTGTACTGCACCTTTTATGAACATAATTGGTTCAGGGTAGATACGGGGCCTCCTGCTAATACACACACAGCTACTGTTAATGTAAATAAGAAAACCCCGCATACTTACTGAGGCCTCTCCAAAACCATAACCCTCAAATACTGCCAGAAAGGGACCATGAAAATTCTAATACTACATTTTCAGTGTGTTAGAGACATCACTTCAGATGAAAGAGAGTGTAGGTGAGTTACCACTTCAGGTTTATCTATTTTCCATGAGGATGTAGTGAATCTACAAATGCTGTGTGGGGCCATTTATAATAGCATCATCTTAAAATCATTTCAGGATTGTAGATTTTTAGACGGGGCAAAACCTTAAAGAGTATTTCTTCTAAGTGCTATTTCTGGGAGCTTGGGAGTTGCTACTCTTCTCCTTCTGACTCCTTTATTGTTATTACTGAAGGTTTTTTTTTTTTCCTTTAGGCAACTTTTATAAACAAAACAATCTTGAACATTATATAACCCCCAACAAATACAACAGAAGAAGTTAGTCCTGATTGGACAGCTTATTTCCCATTCCCAACGTCTCTTACCCTGAGAGGTAGCGATACCAGGGGAGTGAAAACTCTGTATATTTCAGCGACGTGGGGAGCCACAGTGTGCAATTTCCTCTGCACTATGGCTCCTGGGTGGTGCTCAGCAAGGCTGAACCTACAGAGGGGAACGCGCTACGTGGATCATCCCCCGTGTGTGCTTTCCCTCTACTGCGATGTGTTAAAGCAGAGACTTGGAGATAGCCCCATCCCTGGGTGCACCAAAACTTCTCTGCCTTCTATGAGTCAACAGCTCTTTGCAGATGTTCATAAGATTTAGTGGTGATCACAGAAAACAATAAAGTCCCAGTATCTGCTTGGTATGAGCTAAGTTATGTCTGCTCAAAATTAATATGTTGAAATCCTAATGCCCCGCAACCTCAGAACATGACTGTATTTGGAGACAGGGCCTTTGGAGAGGTGACTAAGTTAAACTGACATCATTAGGTAGGCCCAAATTCAAGCTGACTTATGTCCCTACAAGAAGTTTGAACACAGGGATGAGTGCTCACAGGGAAAGATCACGTGAGGACACAGAAGGCAGCTGCTTACAGGCCACGGAAAAGAGGTCTTAGGAGAAACCAAACCTACTGACACATTGATCTTGGACTTGCAGCCTCCAGAACTGTGAGAAAATAATTTCCTGTTGTTGAGCCCCCCAGTCGGTAGTATTTTGTTATCACAGCCCCAGCAAACTGGCATACTGCTTTTGCCAGCCTTCAGATGTAAGAAAATCCCTGATGGTCCTCTAAAACCCAAACCTACCCACATTTGGAAAAGAAACACACACAAAAACTGACAGCCATCCAGAATCAAGCAGGATGTGCAACTTTGGAAGGGATTATATTAACAATTTAATTTAGAAGGTATGTCTACTCATGAGGATTACACTCCATCTAAGGGAGAATGTAATTTGAAAAGTGATTGTAGAATTCTCAGAATTTTAGAAGTTGGGCTGAGAAGTTAAGCAGAGATGGAAGAACCAATTTCATTTATTTTTTTTATTAAATGATAACTATGTACATTAATGCAATTCTGAGGTACAGTGTGGCATTTTCATATACAATTTGAAATATTTTCATCAAACTGGTTAACATAGCCTTCATGTCATTTTCTTAGTTATTTTGTTAAGACAATCATATTCTACTCTTAGAAAGATTCACTTGTACCCTTGTAAGATAAACCATAGAAGTGATTCCTCCAATCACCCTCCCTGTACCCATTCCCTCCTCCCTTCCCCATCCCCCTTCCCCATATCCTTAGGCTGTTATTAGGTTATAGATTTCATATGAAAGCTATAAATTAATTTCATAATAGGGCTGTGTACATTGGATACTTTTCTTCCATTCCTGTGACATTTTGCTAAGAAGAGCACTTTCCAGCTCCAACCACGTGAACATGAAGTCTCCATCCTTCTTTATGGCTGCATAGTATTCCATGGTGTACATATACCACAGTTTGTTGATCCATTCATGAATTGATGGGCACTTGGGCTTCTTCCATGGCCTGGCAATTATGAATTGGGCTGCAATAAACATTCTGATACAAGTATTTTTGTTGTAATGTGATTTTTGGTCTTCTGGGTATATACCTAATAAAGGAATTGCAGGGTCAAATGGCAGGGCTATTTTTAGTTCTCTAAGTGTTCTCCAGACGTCTTTCCAAAAGGAACGTATTAGTTTACATTCCCACCAGCAGTGTAGAAGTGTTCCCTTTTCTCCACATCCATGCCAGCATCTTTGGTTTTGGGTTTTGTAATATGGACTAATCTTACTGGAGTGAGGTGATATCTCAGAGTAGGTTTGATTTGCATTTCTCTGATGATTAAGGATGGTGAGCATTTTTTCATATATCTGTAGGCCATGCGCCGATCTTCTTTAGAGAAATTTCTTTTCAAGTCCCTTACCCACCCTGAGATGGGATCACTCGTTCTCTTCTTGCTAATACATTTGAGTTCTCTATGGATTCTGTTTATTAAACCTTTGTCAGAGACATAACCTGCAAAAATCTTCTCCCATTCTGAGGGATGTCTGCTTGCTTTACTTACTGTGTTCTTGGCTGTGCAGAAGCTGTTTAGTTTGATCAGGTCCCAGTAGTGTATTTTTGATGTTGCTTCAATTGCCTGGGCTGTCCTCCTCATAAAATATTTGCCCAGGCCAATTTCTTCAAGTATTTTTTCTACACTTTCTTCTAGTATTTTTATGGTTTTATGTCTTAAGTTTAAATCTTTAATCCAGTGAGAGTCTATCTTAGTGAATGGTGAAAGGTGTGGGTCCAGTTTCAGTCTTCTACAGGTTGCCAGCCAGTTCTCCCAGCACCATTTGTTAAATAGGGAATCTTTTCCCCACTCAGTGTTTTTAATTGGCTTGTCAAAGATCAGGTAATGGTAAGTAGCTGGATTCATCTGTTGGTTCTCTATTCTGTTCCATACATCTACCTCTCTATTTTTGTGCCAGTACCATGCTGTTTTGATCTCTATGGATTTATAGTATAATCTGAGGTCTGGTAGGGTGATTCCTCCTGCTTTGCTTTTATTCCTGAGTAATGTCTTGGCTATTCGAGTTTTTTTCTGATTCCATATAAAATGAAGTATTATTTTTTCAAGATCTTTAAAATATGAGGGTGGAGCTTTAATAGGGATTGCATTAAAATTATATATTGCTTTGAGCAGTATGGACATTTTAACAATGTTGATTCTTCTCAGCCATGAGCATGGTATGTTTTTCCATTTGTTAACATTTTCAGCTATTTCTTTTCTTAGAGTTTCATAGTTCTCTCTATAGAGATCTTTCACATCCTTTGTTAGGTAAACTCCCAAATAGTTCATCTTCTTTGGCACTACTGTGAATGGAAGAACCAATTTTCTAAGGCTTAATGGTGCTTGTGTTCCTTGAAGTCATTGCTGGCAATGTTCCAGTGGTTTGAGTGGCACTGGGTTATTTTATTAATGTAAATATGAAGCTGCACTTTTAACCTGGGCTGTCAGGACACACAACAAGGCAGTCTCTAAACCCCAATACGTGTTTAGTGGGGGGGGGTTTATTCATCTTAAATATGGCAATATACTTTGTGAGATATACAGCAGTACTTTTTAATTACTATTCATCTATTAAGCTTTGAGACCTTAATTACATGGGATGAGAAAGTCCATATCTACTTCCTTTGGTATGGTATGTGTAGCCTAGTATCTAGCACACCACTGAACATCTCACAGATGGGAGCCCACAGTATGGATTAATTTATGAAATGTAGTCTAATTACAGATAGACCTTCCTTCCAAGGCCACCCAATTCCACATAATTCCTTACACCATCACGTCTCTCTATTTGATTTTCATCAGAGCACTTATCACTAACTCATACGAAAGAATTTCTGGGGTATCCAAGGACAGGATTGTCTCCACATTTCTGCTCTACCAGGCAGAGGTAGAGGTGCACTTGTTTCTCAGTGTGTTACTTGTACCCTGTCAGTCTTTTCCTTTACAGGGTCAACTACGTGAGGCCACCTGGCCTGTCAAATATCCCCAATATCCTAGAACAGCGCTGGGCAAAAAAAATGAGTGTTCAGTGAATATTTGTTATTTATAATTAAATTTTGCTCCATGGATGAGATAAAAATGTTTATAAATATTATTTTTATTTCCTGGTATGGATTAAATATAAAAATAGCACGTGTCTTTTTTGTGTTTGATGAACTTCACTAAACCTGTTGGAATCCTAATTTGCCAAAAACTGCGCCCCAAAATAAGAAAAATTTTGTCATAGGAATCCACATGTAAAAATATTTTCAGAGTATTTGTTATATGTTATGATCTCCAAAACATATTTGTGATGATAAGTACTGATATAACAATTACTGGAACATCACTAGTTAGGTAATACCTGGAAAATATTCCCTAGGTGGAATTATGATAGTCATACCATGTGTGATACCTGATTGCTTAATATAATAATATACTTTTAAGGACATTCTCTAATTATCTCAATGGAAACATCTACCACCAGAAAGAGAAATTATCATATACGCCCACTAGCCATGCCAAATACGCTTTATCTCCATCTCCAAATATGCTGTATCTTATTTTTTATACCTGTTTGCTCAGAATTCTGATTTTCAGTAAGTCTTCAGTTTTGTAAGGTAAAGAAAACATACTCAATACACATTAGGAAAAAAAGAAAAACCACCCACTGTCTATGGATGACTGGCAACCCCACTGGAAAAACTCAAATATTTTCTGGCACCCTGAAATACAAGAATAATAACATAATGGCTACTGATTCAATGGCCATTAGAATGTTCGCAACTCATGTTTTTCTGCTAACTTTTTTTTATTTTATTGATTATAATCTTTTGTCTAAAATAAGAAATTTTTGCCTCATACATTTTCATTGAATTTTTAAACAAATATTTGTTGTCTGTTTAATGTGTTCTTTCTTTTGGGAAACAGGATACATAAAATAATATCTTCCATTTGTAACTGAAGTTTTGGTTAAAAAAAAAAAAGAAGGTAAAAGAGTTGTATTTATTGCAGAATTGCTAGAAACCTGAGTAGAAAGAAAGCAGACTCTACCTAATCTTAAAAGTAATTATTTCCAACAATCAGACATAATACAGAGTGCCAGAACCTCATTCAAACCACAAAAGAATAAATTTAGCTTAGGACTTAATAATAAACTCCAGTTGTATTATTAAAATGCAAAATGTGAAAACCATCTTGCAAAGTGACGAAATGGGCTTTGTTAACAATTGAGTTGTTCAATTTGCCTAAAAACTGAAAACCTTTAGAAACCTCAGAGCTGACTTCCTGACCTTTACTGTATTACAAATAGGCCTGATGTTCAAGATCCACATCCATTATATGCTTGAATGAGCTCAGTATTTATTGTTCTTTCATATCATTAAAGAGCTAAAAGGTTGGGGAAATGCATAATGTAAAGAAAGGTCAAGTGGTAATCATGGTGTGGAATGCTGTTACATGTGTAACTATAATAATTCTTTAGACTTTATGCTCCCCGGAGAGGAAGTTGTTCCAAATTGTTCACCTACAAAGGTTTATTTTGCGCTAAATATAGCTCAGCCCTCTAAATGGTGGAATTAGCCTGACCTTTCGCTCCTCCGAGTCGGCGATGGCCTTTTCCCGGCTCACTTTCTCCGTCTGAAGCCCGATCTTTGAGATCAGAGCTTCGGCATCCTGATTTCTCAGCTGCAACTCAGCTTCTTGAGAGGCAAGTCTGGCTTTCAGATCTCCCACCTAAAGGAAAAGTCATTATTCTGAAGTAAAATTGCGTCGGTAACAACAAATCCCCCATGTGACTTCCTGTGGAGAATGATTCCGGGATCCCGAGCAATTTGTTTCTTGCATCTGTTTCTACCCTGATTTAACTATCGGCTCAATTGCAAAAATGCAGTTGTATTTTTTTTTTCCACATGTGAACGAACAGAATATTTTCCAAGGGTTTTATGGGATAGAGAATCACTGTGTCAGTACCAGCACCAACTGGAAGTTTCTCGTCCTGCTCAATTTGTGCAGTCAGGGAAACACCAAGAGCACACACCCGCCCTTCTATGCCCTGCTCCCTTCCCATCCTGGGCAGCAGAGGCCATGGGAAGACATGCCTGGTGATGGGCAGGAAGAATCATACCTTTACTCTCCAATACCAGACTGCAGGAGGATGCAGGTAAATTGAAGGCATGAATACTCCTATTTGCAGATAAAGTGGTTGTGTACTGAAAAGCCCACTGCCAGGTCTTACCTCTTCCCATAAAACATAAAATGGCTCTCTTGATCTTTTTTCACCTCCTATCATATTTAATTCATGATCCTGCAGCTAATCCAACATTCAATTAATACCTACTAAGATGGCAAATTATATTTGTTCTGTGGGGATCACTACGTTGTGTCCCAAAGTACAGAGAGTGCTGTAAATGTGTGTCTCCCACTGTCCATCCCTGAGTAGCCTCCCTCAGAGCTTGGGGAACACAGTCTTCCTGAGGCATCAACAAATTCATCTGATAAAAAGAACGATTTTGCTCATTTTATAGTTGGGATTCTATTAGGTTCAGATGGTACCCCTAGAGTCCCAAGTTTGAAGATCACGTAAATAAAAGCAAAAGTGAGGTGCTAGAGAGAAAATATGACTTGGTTCTCAGATCAGAAAGCAGCTCTCTATGTATATATCTTGGGAATTAACTTTCCGTTCCATTTATTGTCTAAAAGAATAAATGTCACTGAAAAAAAACACCAAAGCCAAAGGCAATCAAAACCATTAGTTTGACTCAATTGTTAAAGACATGTCAGTGGTTTTACCTTGTGGAACCACACCCATTCCTATAGTCAAGTAATCATGCAATCCCCACTCAACCCACTTGATTTACACTGTATCTAGAAAGCATGATTACTACTGTGACTGTTACTTGCACTAAGACCAATTTTTTAGCCTCTCTATGAATCCAGGGTAATCTTTCACTGTGAGGTTTGCTTTTCTGTTCTTTTTAGTCATGTGAAACTAGTTATATATATATCAGGCCACAGTCAAGAGAATCAGCCATTAGGAAAATGCAAATAAAACCACCACATCACTATATGCCTATTAGAATGGTTAAAATATAAGTTACTGATCACACCAAATTCTGGCAAGGAAGCTGAGAAATTAGATCTCTCATTCATTGCTTGTTATAATGTATAGTGTCACAGCCATTGAGGAAAATATTTGCTTGTTTATTATAAACATGCAACTGTCATACAATTCAATAACTTCACTCTTGGTTGTTTGTCCAGGAAAATCATTTATATTCACATAGGAACCTGAACATGAACTATTTATTACAGCCTTTTTTTTTATTGAGACAGTCTCACTTTGTCACCCTTGGTAGAGTGCGGTAGCGTCATAGCTCACAGCAACCTCAAACTCTTGGGCTCAAGCAGTTTTCTTGCCTCAGCCTCTCAAATAGCTGGGACTACCAGCATCCACCACAATGCCTGGCTATTTTGTTTGTTTGGTTAGCAGGCCTGGGCTGGGTTCTAACCCACCAGCCCTGGTGCATGTGGCTGGTGCCCTAACCACTGAGCAACGGGAGCCCCCATGATAGCTTTTTATGTAACCCAAACCCAGAAATAACCTAGATGTTGTTCAGTGGTTGAATGGTTAAACAACCTATAATATATTCATACTGTAGAATACTACTCAAGAATTTTAAAAAGGACATAGTCTTGATACATCCAGTAACTTGGATGGATCTCAAGAGGATCATGCTGAGTAAAGACAGCTAATATCCAAAGGTTACATGTTGCTTGACTCCATTTATGTAACATTTTTGAGATGATAAAATTATAGAAATGGAAAGTAAGAGCAGTGGCGGCCAGCAACTAGGGATTCAGGATGGAATGAGGGGGTGTGGTTATAAAATGGCAACATGAGAATCCTCATGTTGATGGGATGGGTCTGGGTCTTGACTATGGCAGGGAGTAACCAGACCTACACATGTGATACCATTGCACAGCACCAGACACACACATACAAGTAAAACTGGAAATCTGAATAAGGTCTGTGGATTACACCAACGCCACCTTCCCGGCTTTGACATTGTACTATAGTTATGCAAGATGCTAGCAGTGGAGCTATGAGATGTGACACAGGGGCGGCAGCTGTGGCTCAGTGGGTAGGGCAGTGGACCCATATACAGAGGGTGGCGGGCTCAAACCCGGCCCCTGCCAAACTGCAACAACAACAAAAAATAGCCGGGCACTGTGGCAGGCGCCTGTAGTCCCAGCTACTCGGGAGGCTGAGGCAAGAGAATCACCTAAGTCCAAGAGCTGGAGGTTGCTGTGAGTTGTGATGCCACAGCACTCTACCAAGGTGACAAAGTGAGACTCTGTCTATTAAAAAAAGAAAAAAAAAGATGGGACATGGACCTCTCTGTGCTACATTTCACAACTTCCTCTGAATTGATAATCATTTCAAACTAAAAAGATAGCAGAAAAACAAAACCATCCAGGAGACTAGAAGGAAACTGTTATTTCCAGCTCTAATTCCAGTTTCTAAGGAAGCTATTGTTTCGGAGCTATTAAAGTGACTCAAGCCCTGACAGGAGGCTGTAGCTATGAAGAAAGGTCACTATGGCTATCTGTGAAGACCTAAGATGTCATCGAGGGAGGGGTTATTTGGCTATAAAAATGGTTACAGCTTTATTGTAAAGAATGACTATTACTAAGGTTTTCAAGTGGCTTCTCTACCCACAGAGGTACCCAAACCCTCTCTGTGCAGTTGCCAAGGCAGCCCGGCAGACAACACACACTCCAACATGAAGGTGTCATGGAGGTATCCTAATCTTACACTGTGAGGCTCTGCAGCTCTCCACATAGGAAATCATACTTTGCTTGCAAAATAAATTTATTTTTAAACCTATCAGGTAGCTATTAACTATCCCAGCCATTCTTCTGATATTAAAAGCATTTTATGCACAAATACCTAATGAAAAGGAATCACCTGTAATCCTTCAATCAAGACTTCATCTATCTGCACAGATTTTCTGCCTGCGGTTTTTACCCACGGGGGATAAAGAGACCCGAAGCATCCTGGACTTGCCAAATACAGTGAACTGGCTCTCCCTGTTCTCCTCTCCCCACCCCGGACTCATCAGTAACAACTGAGGTGATTATTAAGAGACCATGGACTCTCTCCTTTTTCCCCACGTCTGAGCTGCTGCTGTTGCCGGGTCTCACTCCACTAGCTTTTAGCTTTGTCATTTGGAAAGACAACTCTTTCAGAATCTGAGACCTAAAAGGATACTGGTTCCATCCTAGGATGCCAAAATTTCTCAGAACAGGCCTTATGTACCACAGAAGTCAGAGATAAGAGAGCAGAATCTGTTGTGTCTGTTCCTCTCAGCACCCCCATGTTGCCTTGCCTGGGGTCAGGCCAAGAAGATAAGGAACCTCCACAAACCACCTGAGACCCAGCAATTGGCCAATCTCTTTCTGGGCTTAGGAAAGCAGTCACGGTGTGTTTTCTGTGTCACCAAACTATAACTTTTAGCAGTCAGCATCTTTTTTTTTGAGACAGAGTTGCCCTTGGTGGAACACTGGTGTCACAGCTCACAGCCACCTCAATGGGCTCAAATGATTTTTTGCCTCAGCCTCCCAAGTAGCTGGGACTAGAGGCACCTGCCACAACACCCAACTATTGTTTTGTTGCAGCTGTCATTATTGTTTAGCAGGCCCCAGGAGGGTTGGAACCCACCAGCCCCAGTGTATGGGGCCGGCACTCTAACCACTGAGCTACAGGCATCGAGCCAGCAGTTAGCATTTTATATAAATGGGTTAAAGCAGGGCTTCAAAAGGAAATGTGTTTTTTCTCTTAAAGAGCATAGATTACGCTCAGCAACACTGAGGTGGGTCATACCTGAGAGGCTGTGGTCTTCAGCTTCTCGATGCCGTTCACCAAGTGCTCTTTCTTCTGAGATACTTCATATTGTTTCTTCTTCAACAGGTTCTTAAATAGTGATATTTGTTCTAGAAAACTCTTTGGGGTGGTATAATTGTGTCTTCTCTCATTCTGGTAATACCTGGCACTCATCTCGTTTACGGTGGTGTGCACGTGTGCCATGAAAAGGCTAATAGAATCTTTGTGCAGTGGCTGAAAACAGACATTGCAAAGCATATGAGATCCTCTCAAGTTAAAAAATACGATTAAAAAACAGGAGAAAAAAAGGCAACAAAACTAGACAGTATTTTTTTCCTACGAGCCACAACCAGGGACAGTAGAACCTAGCAACTTACTTTAAGATACACCCTCAGAATTAGAGTGATTATAATAAAACGTTTACCTTTTCTAACTCTCTTCTTGCCAAGCAGGGCAAAGGATTTCACATGCTCTACATACCAAAGCCAAAAGCCAACATATAATACAAATGCTGCTCTTCACAACTTGATTTTTATCTAACAAGTGTTTGAGAGAGAAAGTAGAGAAACTGAGTCACAATACGTAAGAAATGTTTTTTGGTGTTGCTTTCAAATTAAATTTAAACAAAGAGAAGCTACAATCCTACAAAGTCACCAAAAGATAAAAAGATGAAACTGAGAAATTCACAGTTTTATGAGAACCCACGAAATAAAAACTGGATACGTAAGGTATAAAAGTTACATATTCTGGTAAAAATAGCAAGATTATCTCTATTGTAATTTGAGGAAAAAAATCCACAAAAACAACCCTCCTTTCAAGATCTACTGGAGAAGCTTCCCTCCCCCACTATACATTCTTTCCATTTTGTCCTCTATGACTTCTGAAGTAGTTAACTTTTTAATTTGTGGAGTCACATCTCCCTCATTTTAATGATTATTTATTGCATTCTGTACAAGATGAACCAGGTTCAATTAATCAAGGGAAGCCTAAAAATCAATTAATATGAATTAAATGAGCTACACCAACTCTTAGGAAAGTCACACATAATTTACCAAAGTGTTGTCAATAATGCTCAGACACCTTTAGGAAAATTGTGCACAAGTGGCTGGTGATGCAGTTAAACGTTTCAAACCTGCATCATTAATATGACAACCAGAGGTGCTAGGAGCGATGGGCTAATTCTTGTTGGTGAAAACAACGGCTGCCATTGCTGTCTTTAGACACCTAGCGTTCCAACACGTGACACATTCCTGCGTGGAGTATGGGCAGACTGGACCATGCTACACATTAAAATCCATCTGCGTGGAGTATGGGCAGATTGGACCATGCTACACATTAAAATCCATCTCGCTAGGACCTGAAATCATGTGTGCTTAAAGCAAAAGCTGAACTATAACGCGATGCAAGTTCTAAATATTCTTTGTTTCTAGTAGATCCGAGACACAGGGATGTTATTGAATGGTGTGCTCAGAAAAATAAAATTTGTAAGGACACTTACATAAACGTCATAGAATTCATTGCCCTTCAGGGACATTTTTTGGTAAAAGAGCCTGACTTCAGTACAAACATGTGCAGAGATGTGCTCCTGTCCTGGCTGGGATTAATGGGAACTAAAAGTGCATGTGCTTTCTACAATACAAATAAATACTTCCTCGGTCAAGTGCAACCTCCTTACAGGGGGAATGAAAAAAAACAAAAAACAAAAAACCCCTTGGCCTCTGCCCAACCAAGACCCTGATGGAAGGCTCCTTGGAGGCGCTGAAAGCTCTCTTTAACAACAGTTTCATTTGTAAATCGGAGATGGAAGAAGTGGCTTCCGGTAGAGCTGGAAGTGGCCCGAGACAACTTGTCTCAATGGGGCAAAATAACTATTGTTATCGGGCTTAACAAAATGGCACAGCATGGGAGACTCGCGGAGCCAGGGAGCAGCTGGTTGTAATTCACACTGTTTTTCAGAAAACTCTAATCGTTCCAGAACAGACCTCTTTGATGACTGGTCTTCCCTGCATTCTCAATTTGTCACTTTCTCTTATGATAAGGTCAGTAGTGACAGCACTTCCTGACATTAACAGCTGTGGCTTTTAAAAGGGTCATTGTAGAACTACTAATTGCAGTAATTTCATTAGCATAAATTATTTATTCTGCCATTCATTTATCTCCAGTTTTCTTTGGAGGGGGGTTCAGAGGGAAGGAGGTGCTGCTGGTACAGTGTGGGGGATGCAGTGCTGTATTTCTTGCTCCGAGACACAGACGTGAAGGAAGAACATCTCCATATACCTAGATTTGGCCCCTTAAGGAAACCCAGTTGATAACCATTTTGTAGTCATTTAGCAGCCACTCATAGTGAAGGAAAAAATTTAAAAAGCAGAGTGCCAGTATCAAATGGTTACTGAGGTTTCCCCCCATTGGAAAGCAGTGCTGTCTCCAAGGCATAATCAGATGCAAAGATGAAATTGCTTTTCCTCACATTAAGAGAAAGCGTTTTTAACTTCAACTCTCTCGGTTATGTTCACAAGAACACAAACAAGTCTCTGCTATTTGGTGTGACAGTTCTTAGCCGTGGCAGGCTCTGCCACACCAAACGCTCCAGCCACCTGGCTCTTCCGGCCCAGGGCCCAGTAAGTCCCCCTGGTTAGAAATGCCAGACAGCAGAGTCAAGTGTAAACCAGCACCTGGAGGCCGGCTCTGAGGCAGACACCTTGTATTCAGGAGACTGTATGGTCTACAGTATTACCCTTGGACTTCTAACAGTGCTGTGTTCTAGGGAGAGAAGAAGGTTGGGCAAAAGAAAAATGTACAGATTGAAAAATCGATTTTTTTTTTAAGTTTAATGGAGAAATTTTGTCACATATCATGTCGTATACCTTGAAAGTTTTTCTCAGAAATTATTTCTGCATTGATTTTTAATTATGCCAAACTGCTGAGCTATATAATCTATTGTTTGTAATTTTTTAGAAGGTAGACTGGTAAAAGAGAATACATTAATTTGATATTTGTGGTTAGGTAAGTATGGCAGGTTAGTGCCTGGCGTGGACTCCTCACGATGCTGATTCACTCTGAGAAAGGGATTCTAGAGGCAAAGGACACAGGGTTTGAATCCTCGGATGGGATCAGATTTCCAGCTTTGAAAAACTGGGTAAGCTACTGAAGTCCCATGTACTTCCTCCTGTCCACAAAATCACTCCTCTTTATTTTGTTCCTTTTCCTCTTCTACCTCTTTCAAAACAGTCAAACATTTGTGAAATAGTCAAACAGACTCAAGAGCACGGGCCTCCGTGGAGAGGAGGGCAGGAGGAATGGACTTTCCTTGAGGTTGGTGATTAGAGGTGATGAGTGATCCAAATCCATAGCAGGTACTAGGCCAGCATCCCTAAGCCGAAAATCCAAAATCTACGATGTTCTTAAACCCGAAACTTTTGGAGTGCCAACATGATACTGCAAGTGGGAAATTCCACACCTGAGTTCATGTGATGGGTTGCAGTCAAAATGCTGTCAGACTTAGGCTTCATCCACAAAACTACTGAAAACATTTTAGAATATTACTTCAGGCTATGTATAGAAAGGTGTATCAGAAACAAATGATTTTTCTGTTTAGACTCAGAACCCCTCTCTGAGACATCTCATTATATAAATGTAAATATTCCAAAATCCAAAAGATTGTGAAATCTGAAACACCTCTGATCCCAAGCTCGGATAAGGGATACTCAACCTGTGTTAGTATCTGCTAAGATTGCCACCACTGCATCACGCAGCAACAAGTGTTCAAAATGCAGCACCACACTCCGTTTTCTAAACCGCACGCTAGTTTGTTACTCTTTCTGTGATGAACTTTCTTGTTTGGTTGCTTATGCTTTTGGGTTTTTGTCTTTAATTCTGGAGCTTGACTACCAGTCAAAGACAAGACCGTGTCCGGCCTAAGCCAACAATCTTCCAGGTGTGCAGTCACAGAAAAAGTAGCTTGAATGGTTCTCTGACAGAACATTAGAACCAAGAAGCTGAGGAGTGAGGGGCAGAGGCAGCAAAATGAAGCCCAGTGACCCATTTTCTAGTGAGAAGAGAAGGCAGGACATGGTCCAGCTGGTTCTGGTGAGCCCAGGACCTAGAGAAAGCCACAAAACCACGAACCTGAGAGCAGTGACATTTTATGTGAGGCCATTACATTTTTGGCTTAATGCCAAAATGTCCAGATTCTGGGTGGGTGTAAAAACTAGACCTTCCTCAGAGGTCAAGGGCAGAAGAATGGGGGAGGATATAACAACTACTAGGGTCCTTCCTCAGCCATTTGAAGAAACGTTTAAGTCATTGAACATTTAGGCAGATCTGAGATACATTTGGTTGCATTTGTTTTTGGCATCAGGATTCCTTAGAAAGAGGATATTTTCCCCAAATTCACAGAATTTCTACTGTACAAGGTTACATTTTTATTCTATTCAGTAGTCCTAGTTTATATTTCAAAGAAAGAACTGTGCTTAAAATCATTCATATAATAGAAATTGCTAATGGAGCTAGTAAAAGACAAAATGTTTACTGCCCTTTGTGTTTGATACAACATTTGAAAAATGAGCCTACAGACCACTGGAGAAACTAGTCTTTAAAGATAGTAGGGAACAACTTTCTTATCTGAGTGGACATTTCTCCTGATCGTTTTCAGAAAATGGTGGTAAAATATGTCATTCATAGGCTTTCAAACTCCACAATGAGTTCTAGATTTAAAAGGGGGTAGTGTAAAGAATAAATGCATTTCACTGAAAAATCTAATGGTGCTGAGATCCTGTGATTACTTTTAAGCAGTATCACACCAAAAGGATAGAGGAATTTTAACTGGCCCATTGGACAACATGCATGAAAAAGATGGTCTTCTTCACTTGGCTCCAATCTTTAATCTTCATCATCCAATGCAAATCTCATCAGACAGCTCATTGTTTCTTTTTCATTTAGTAATTTCCTCCTTTTATCTGGTCCTGCTTTCAAATACATATAATTTGATTTTCCTTGAAAAATAAAAATACTGTTTATCTTTTACCATTCCAGTCTCTTTTGCTTTTTGCCTTAAAAGTTCCTAACTGGAACCCAGGCACAAATCAGTAAGATCCTCACCCAAAGGTTGCTCCAACATACTTCCCACAGTATCGCCAACCTCATTCCCAAGGATACCCGAATTTTTCCTTCTTTTCACTTCTTACACCTCCTCCTCCCATGACCACTTTCAAATCTCCTTGGTGTGTTGACACCAAGTCCTCAGATACAGACCAGGTAATACTTAAGTGTCAAACTGTTTTGGTCATTTTTGGTCGGTTATCATTTACCTCAATAATCAGGTAACAGAAAAATACCACAAACATTTATTTAGATGCAGTTAACCCACACCCCTGGGTGCTGAGTGTGCACTGGTGGCAAATTACACATCAACACACACAAAAGTGCTTGCCTTGAATGAATCCTTTCTCTGTGGCCAAAGGGGGTTACCTTGTATGAGTACCTTACACTCCGCAAATGAGGTCAATAATTAAGAAGTGTCTAAATTACGCTGATAACTTTCAGTCTGAATAGTGGAAATTCAGACTAAGAAGGTGATCAAATTAGTGCTCATTCAAAAAATTTTAAAGCTGCTTTTGACCTCTGCAGAAAAGAGACCGCACGTTTCTAGAAGAACACGGACACACTGCATTCTGAATTATAATTATTGCTCCTGAGCAACAAATTAGGAAGGTGGGAAAAGTTAAATAACCACCTTGCACTGCAATGAAATCATCTGGCTAATTTGTTTTGAGGCATATTTCAGCTGAATGGAAATGGTAGAGTGCTTTTAAAATTCCTCTTTGGCGCTCGGCATCCGATAGGAGGCGTCGTGACACCATCTGATGGAGCTTAGCACCTGACATGAGCCCTCTGGACTTACAGTGATGCAAGTCCTGCCTCTACCAGCAGATGTCAATGGTCACTGGCAGATCAAAACTCCTCCAGTGAAACTGTTTCTAAAGCACGACCTACCTTGACAAGAGAACGCCTAAAGAGTGGCAAAGGGAAAGAACTTAGAAAATACTGTGCCAAATGCTAACTTAAGCCATGCTACAGGTCGTCTTTCCTACTACTCAAGAAAGTAACATTCAGAAACTAAGTGTTTTCATTAAAGTCCTTTTCTCTTTCTTACCAAACCAGGAACTATTAAAAGATAGAAATATGCCCTATGGAATTCCAGGAATGTAATGAAATGTGTGTTACTACCTATGACCATCATTTGTCATATTGGATGGATTTTAAAGTGTAAAATATTTTTGGCAGATGCTGGAAGAGATAATTGCTCATTTTCATTTATTTGTGGAAATATTTTAAGTGTGAATGTGGAGAAGAGGAGAGGAAGCAGGTGAAGGTTCCAAAGCCTTTACCCTACCTGTATCTTCCAAGTCACAGACTTGAGAGTTCTTCCCTGGAAATCCAGTACTAAATAACTGGATTAACAGTTAGGCTAGGAAGAGACTAAAGGAAAGGAGATTTCCCCACTAAAACATTCTGTATTCTGTGAATGCTGGACTGTGTGCTTCTCATAGAGCTGCTTTAAGTAGAAGCAAAGGAAATATTATGAACAGTCACACTAGCTGCAAATACAAAATTAATTAAATATGCAAATATATCCAGATCTCTAATCATCTAGCCACCAAAAGGTATAATAGTCAGCAAAATATAAAAAGATTACTTTGGAAAGGTGGCAATTATGCTTCTCGGAGTAAAGGAGGCTGTAGTACAGCCTACACTCATGAACCCTATCCTGGTTCATGATACATCTTTCCTCATCTGTCCCCGATTCTGTTTTTGACTCTGAGAATCACTTTCCGTGTTTGACCCAGTCTATGCACCTTTCACCTTATCAGGCAGTGAAATGAGAAGACAAAGTTCTCTGGGGAATGTTCACAATCACCGCCTTTCCAAACTAACCAGAAAGTCACTACATACAAATAGGACTTCCTATCTAGAAATCTAAAGGATAACTCCATATTTAAATCCTTTCACCCGTTGAATCTGAATGGTTGATGAGTTTTTTTCCTTTTTTTATTTAATTTTTGGTTTCATACAACCGCTTTAAAATATAATAGGAGGTACAAATTCATCACGAAAAATGACAAACATAACTCATACAACATAAATCCATAAAAATGAATAAGCAGATAGGTTATTTGACTTAGTGGTCGTAGAATTTATGGAGGCTGATTTTTCACTTGTCAATAACATAATGAGAATAACCACAATTAATTGCTTTACTTTTTTCAAGAGGCAAGCCCTGCATGGTTACGGGTGACTACCGTTTTCATTTCGGATTTTAGTTGTGAGCGTGAAGGATTTATACTTAGGAAGCCCCGTTATGTTGCAAGGAAGTAACGTTCCTGGCCTTCTGGTGAGTCAGTGCATGAGAAAAATGTTCGACGGTTATGTGTGTGCGAGTGTACACCCGGCTCCACTTGGTGGGGAGAGAGGTAAGCCAGCCTCATCCATGGAAGGTAAACTGACAGGTGGTTTTATTAGCTTACATAAGGCCAACTTTCCCATAGGAGGTATATTTTGCCAAGTACTTATCTGTTGAGGAGTGTGTGTTGGACAGAGCGAGAGCCCGAGACTCAGGCTGACACGGCATACCTCAATTCCCTCGGTTTCCTCAATGAACCTCCTGCTGACTGAGACCAGAGCCTCCCGTGGCCATGCATGAAACCAGTCAATAGCCGTGCAGTTAACGATGGCTGGGAACTTCCGAGCTCTGACTCGCAGCGTGTGACCAACGGGAGAGAAACACAGAACGATCTGTGGAGACATGGGGGGCAGGGCAGAAACAGGAGGGTGACGAGTGAGCGGAGAATTACATTGCAATCTCAGACAATGGAAGAAAGGAGTGCGGCCAACCGTGACATGAAGCGACCCTCCAGCCCTGGAGAGTGGACCGCAACGTTAACCTCCTTGCTAATCAAAGGATCAACCTGTCCAGGGAGGCTGCTCCATTGGACACACGGAAAACGGCTGTGTGCTCCCCTGAAAATGTGTCCCTCTTCTTTTAAAAGTTTTTTGATGATTGATATTAATAGTGGGAGATTTTACTCATTTCAATTGCATAAGTAACATCGTAACAATAAAAAACAAAAATCAAAAGAAATCACCATGGTGCAGTAATATGATACCCAGACTCCCATCCTCAGTTTCCTTTCATTCTCTAATTCATAGGCTCTATAAAACTGTGTAATAATATACTTTTAAAGATGTTCCAGCATGTTGAATGTTTACTATTTATATCTCCTTTTAAAATGTGGGCTTGAGTTCTCACTTCAGATTTGTCAAGGAATACAAAAATTCAGTTTAAACATTCTCCTGCTGCAAACATGGTAAGGCTCTGCTATAAATCTGAAGGGTTTTGTAGCTATTTAATGATTTAAAAGGTGAAAAATCTGAATATACTTCCATGCTTTCTTTAGGGACACAGGGATCCTGTCAGGAGTGCCTGAGTTTGGCTGGGACGTGTGTCACAGAAACTCAGTGAGGAACTCCTGAAGCCAGGTGGCCTGGATCTTATCCCACTGCTGTCAGGGACCCTCAGGGAGGGTCCGTACTGTGCTTCCTTGAGCGTCGCAGGAGATAGCTGTATAAAGTGCTAGAACTGAGGAGGAGTTCAGGGAGCCTCCCTTCTCCCTCTGCTTTCCTTCCCAAACCTGGGTGGATCTGAGGACACTGGGAGAGAAATGTCAGCTGGGGTAAGCTCTGAGAGGGAGAAACGTGGTTTCTTCTCCTCCAGCAATAGCTCAGACTTGAGAATATAAAACAAACTTTTTGCAGCTCTTCCTCGGTCCCTAACACTCCAAAATCAGGCAACCAGTGAAATCACTTCAAAGGATAGGATTTTTTTTTTAACCTAGAGCATTTTTTAAATCCACATCATAAAAATATTCCAGCATACACCAACCCCTGTAATATCTCATTTGACAGGGATGTTTACACTTATTTTATAGACAATGTATATTCAATAACTCAAGCTATATAAATACTAAGATCGCAGATGTTTGCTTTTATCGCGACTAAAACACGAGCAATCTATCCTGTTAACAAATTAAGTGGAAGTACAGTATTGTTAGCTACAAGCACAGCTTGGAACGGCAAGTCTCTAGAACTTTTCTATCCTAAAGTTGCTGGAATTTTTCTGTCTTGGATCACTGAAACTCTTCACCTCTTAAACAGCAGCTCTGGCTTCCCTCTTCCTTCCAGCCTCCGGCAGTCACCATTCTATTTTGTTTCTACTGACCACTCTGGATATCTCAGAGTAGTGGAGCCAGGCGGAAATGTCCCTTCTCTGACTGGCTTCCTTCACTAGCTTGATGTCCTCTAATGTTTATTCTTGCTGTGGCATATGACAGGACTTCCTTCTTTTTATGGTTGACTGATAGTCTATGCTGTATACACAGAGGGTGCCAATAAATGTGTACAGATTTTAAGAAAGGAAAAAAACTATATTAAATTTGTAAAATTCAGGGGGTGGAGCCTGTGGCTCAAAAAGGAGGGCACTGGCCCCAGATGCCGGAGGTGGCAGGTTCAAACCCAGCCCCGGCCAAAAACTGCAAAAAAAAGAAAAGAAAAAAAAGAAAAGAAATTTGTAAAATTCAAGTCATATCTGACTTCTGAAATTACAAGAGGTGCTCAAACGTGCCTTGTACTCATCTTTGGTTACCATGATATGTTGAGCATTATAATTTTAATGCAGTTTATGCCTTTCTTAAAATGTGTTAACTTGTTTCTGGCAATTTCTTTATACAACACTTGCTTTATCCATTTGTTTGTTTATGAAAATTTAGGCTGCTTCCATGCCGTGGCTGTTGTAAATAATGCTGCAATGAACACGAGAAAACTGTTATCTCTTCAAGATCCTAATTTCAGTTCCTCTGGATATATACCCAGAAGCGGGATTGCTGGATCTTATAATAATTCTATTTTTATGTTTTTGAGAAACTACCATACTGTTTTCCATAACAGCTCCAGCATTTTATAATACATTTTCACCAACAGTGTGTAACAGTTCCAATTTTTCCACATTCTTATCAACCCTCTTTTTTTTTTTCATAATGACTATCTTCACAAATGTGGGGTTTTGATTTGTATTTCCCTGATTACTGGTATTCCGTATTTTTTCATACACCTGCTGGGCATTTGCATGTTTTTAGAGAAATGTCCCCTCAAGTCTTTTGCCCATTTTTAAATCAGGTTTTTTCTCTCCTTTCAAATTATTGAAGTTCATTATATTTTCAATATATTAATCCCTCATCAAATATGTGGTTTGCAAATACTTCCTCCCACTGTGCAGGCTGCCTTGGGGCTCTGTGGACTGTTTCCTTCACAGTGCAGAAGCTTTTCAGTTTGGTGCAATTACCACGTGTCTGATTTTGCTTTTGTTCCCTGTGCTTTTGGTGTCATAACGAAGAAATCATTGTCACAACCAACGTTATGAAGATTTCCTCCTGTGTTTTCTTCCAGGAGTATTAGAGTTTTCTGTCTTACATTGAAGCCTTTCATCTGTTTTAAGTTGTTCCTTGCATAGGCTGTAAGATAAGGTCCAATTTCACTTTTTTGCATGGGTAAAATGTTTTTTAAGGATGCGTAAGCTGACCGATCATTTTTTCGTTATACTCAATAGTCTAGCAGTCTAGTTACAGACTAAATAATTACTAATACTGTATGTGTTAGCAAGCCTCAGCTATAAGGCCTAATTTTTCACTCTCATCTCAGTTCTTCGATTTCTCTTGTCAACCTTCTTTTTTCCCCATCCTTCAAGATTTCTTTCCTTCTAAGAATTTGGTTTTCCACACCCAACTGGCCTCACTTGTACCAGTTGTAGAAACTTCATTTACACGTAATTGTAGCAAGGGCAGAGAAAACACAGCATCCTTTATTTGCGATCCCAAATATTTCTATCACTTCTACATTTAATTTATTTCTACACTTATAATTGGCAGAATATCAGGCCTTATGGAAGTGTTAGAAAATACTGTAGCTGAAGCAAGTTTGCTTCGGGAAAACGAATGCTTTCCTCGAGTTACTTTAATCGCATGTTTTTATTATGCATTGAAAAATGATAAATCATTGTCACTTAAAGAGTGACTTTTCTGTTGCCATTAAAGATATTTCCCCCTACGTTATTTATTATTGTTTATGTAAAGAGCCTCACAATGTGATTTAAAATTTCACATGGAGAGGGGCAGCAGGAAGACCAGTGTTTCTCAAAGGACGGTCTGGGAGCTGTTAAGAAATGGAATTCCTGGACCCACTTCAGACATCCACAGTCAGAAGCTCTGACGATAGAACTCAGCACTCTGCCCTTATAACAAGCCCTTCTGAGTGATTCTGCCACCCACAGTGATAGCCTGATAATGTTAAATTTCCTGTAGGTAAAAGAAAAATTTACGTTTTTGATAGTTTTGCAGTTGGTGAAATACCAACTCTACAAACAGGAGTGAAGGGGGAACATTTAGGTAATTTTAAATAAATTAATCATAAATAATCTAAATTTTACATTAGACTTTACGAGCTAAATTTTAGGAATGCACTTGACCATCAGTAGTTCCTCAGAAGGGAAAGGACAGTATCACATAGCCCAGAGGAGTGCGGCTATTGACCCTATTCCCTGCTCAATAATGTCCAGATGTGCTGGAATCAAGCACATGGCAGCAGGCTTGTGTGTGATTTGTCCAGAAACCCATGCTAACGTCTGGAAACCTTTGGTTATTATTTCCTTTTCTAAAAGAGTTTCCACAGCTTTACAAAAAACCTAAAGTAAATATCAGTTGCCAAAAGGAACATTATCGTGGGGGGAAAATTATACCAAAAAATTTTCCTATCATATTACCCTTAATTTCATGAGAGATTAACACAGCAAATGATTGATAAAAAGCAAAAAAAAAAAAAAAAAAAAAAGGATGGGAAAAAGGGTGTTACATTGTCTATCATTTACTGTTCATATGAGGTACATGTGAATGCTCATTTCAGTTTACACCTCAGGTGTGTTGGTTAATATCTAAAGTACACCCCCAGGGGCACATAGGCTGGTTAAATGGCATTCCACAGGCTCCAGTGGAAACCCACGCTGCAGAACCAGCCTCTAGAAGCTCTCAAGCTAACTTCCCTCAACAATATGCAAGGTTGCTTAGGCAGCATCATGGTGGCAGGCATTTCTTTTTTTAAGATGGAGTCTCACTCACTCACCCTCGTTAGAGTGCCTTGGCATCATGGCTTACAGCAACCTCGAACTCTTGGGCTCAAGAAATCCTCTTGTCTCAGCCACCCAAGTAGGTAAGACTACAGGTACCCACCACCACACCCAGCTAGTTTTTGTTTTTCTATTTGTAGAGATGGGGTCTTGCTTTGCTCAGGTTGGTCTCTAACTCCTAAGCTCAGGAAATCCACCTGCTTCGGCCTCCCAAAGTGCCAGGATCATAGGTATGAGTCACCATGCCTGGCCTGACATGATTTTTCATTGATAAAATGAAGGCAAACCAGATATTTTGGGGAAAAAAAATATATATATATATATACACACACGCGCGCACACACACACACACACACACCCCTATACCTCCACTGCAGTATAGACAAAGTTTTAAAATCCAGGTATCCTAGTAATTATACTCGTGGCAGTGGCTCTTTAGACTTTGGACCTTGACCAGTCTTGTAGTATAATGGCTTATGGAAAGAGTCTGTCTTTTGATGTGATAGCAGTGAGGTTAGTGGACTCCTACCAGGGAAATATTGCCACATCTTTCTTTCTTTCTTTCTTTTCTTTTCTTTTTTTTAGAGACAGAGTCTTACTCTGTCGCCCTCAGTAGAGTGATGTTGCATCACAGCTCACAGCAACTTCTAGCTCTTGGGCTTAGGTGATTCTCTTGACTCAGCCTCCCAAGTAGCTGGGACTACAGGCCCCTGCCACAACACCCAGCTATTTTTTGAGCCCTTGGTATACGGGGCCGGTGCCCTACCCACTGAGCCACAGGCACTGCCCTTTGCCACATCTTGCAAGTAAGAGTTAGTCAGGTTGCCAAAAGGACAGAGCTGGGATTGCAACAGGCTTTCAGAGCAGGTTGTTAGGCTTGCGTGTGTGTGCACCTCTTTGTTAATCAACAAACTCTGTGTAGTAGGCCTCAGTCAGAGACTTGCTTTCCCCGCTGCATACCTTGAGTTGGGGAAGTTGAAGGAAAGAAACTTTTCCTTACCTGAACAGGTGCACCTACCTTGAAATGCCTAAATTCACTAAGCTATCGTCTAACGTCCCAAAGGAAAGACAATTGCTCAATTTCCTGACCAAACTGTTAAGTTAGTTTCAAACAGTGGGGATGGAAAGTAAAATCAGTGAATAAAATAAAGTTAAAAATGCCTCCGGCAGCTGTGCTTTTTTCTAAAAGAAAATTCTCACAAGTAAAAAGCACACCCTGAAATCACCATCTACGCACTTCCTGCAGCCCTAACATTTGGGTGTCAGGAACTTGCTTTTGGAATCCATACCATAGAATTTTCTATTCTTTTCTTTTCTTTTTTTTGCCCTACACAGGTGTTATGACTCATTTCCAAGAACCCGCTTTTCACTGTGTTTCATATCTTTCAATTTCGTTTAGATAAGATCCCGTCGTTAAGTACATATCTATTTGTGTATCACTAACGGGACTCAGGCCACTTCATCTTGTAATGAAAATGTGAATTGCTATAGTCACTTTTTATGCTTTTTCCAGTTGATATAGTTTATTCTTAGATAGTGGTAACTCTCACATATACTTACTTTAAAAGCTTCTATCCATAACTTATGCTTGCCTTTATTCTCAAAAGCCACGGTATTTTTCAAGAATAACAGGGCTGAATCGTACTGAGAGAACCCTCATAGGAATAGAAGTTTAGTGAAGAAAATATTCCCAGTTTGACTCTCTTTGTCTCACTTAATCATCATCCTCATATATTCCTGTATTCCTCCCATCAAATAACCTTTCAATTTCAATTCATTTTGAAAGATCCAACAGCATCGTCAACGTACACACATTACACACATTTTTGTACTTATTTCATTTTTAGATGGCACACAATGGAATTATTCCCATGACCTTTGACTTGGAAACATTGGACATTACAGATTTTTATTAAAGGTCGTATTTGACATCAGGGACTTTGATTTCTTTCATTCTTTTTTTTAAACAGCAAAGCTCTTCTAGTCACAAAGAAAATTGTATGCAGAACCCTAGTAGATAGCAAAGAGTAAGGCGATTCCAAGGGCAAGCCCTTCCCTTAGCCTGAGATGTTCACATTCTGCCTCCAGGCCAGGCTTCATCCCTTTAAGTACATAAAACAGTACTTTGGCTTTTTTCCCCCAAAGAAAACCAGATGCCTATTTTGCTGCTGGATAGGTCTGTATCTGAGCCATGTCAGGCCAAGTTTCTAGCTCCGGACCAGTGCTGTTCTGCTAGCAGAGTGGACGGCATTTCTGCTAACACTATGTGGTGACCCTATCTGTGCGGTCAAGGGCAAGCCTGGTACTCTGGGGCAAGGCCCAGAGCTGAATGCTAACAAAAGGAGATAGACACGAACATGCTTATCAAAATGCAAAGTTGAATTCAGCATAAAGTGTTATCTGGAATTAAATCTTTGATTTCTGGTGTTTTCTTTAAAAAAATAAACAATATAAAGGAGAAGATTTCTGCTCATTCTTTGGGACACTTCCTGATCATTATTTCCTTGAGCAATCTTTATTGTCTTCTGCTACCTTATATAACCTACATCTCGCACATACAGTTGTCATTCTGTGTGTGTACTTATTACGTGGACGTTTGTCTTTCTAATAATGAGGCAGCTCGAGGTGAGCAGGAGCTGGGTTGGGTCTTGCTCCCTATCATGTCCCCAGGACCCAGCACATCACAGGCCCTAAGTAAATACCTACTGAATGCTGAATGACTGAAATGAATGAGTAAACAGCAGTTTGAAAACATTTTTTCTGAGCAAAAGAAAATATTTATATTTGTGTTCTAGTTTTGGTTTTGAAGTTTTGTTGGTTCATCTCATCTCAAAGGTGGTAAACCTCCGAGACAGAGTACAAGCTGCACTTTTGTCCCTCTCTGACATCCTTTTCCTTCCACTTCTGTCGAATCATGCCAGGAAATGGGAAGGCAGAGCATAGAGCATGGTATTCAGTGGGGTGGTCCAAAAAATAAGAAGTAACTGATGTCACTGGCAGCAAAGAGAGTCACAGAGCCCTGAAACCAGCACTGGTGAGGGAGCCATTCGAGTGTGTCTGCTCCCCCTCAGGGCAGGTGTCAGTACGAGGGACAGGAGGGATAAAGACTGTCCCCTACCAAGGAGAAGTCATCAAATGCTCTGCTCAACCAGAGGCAGATTTGGAGAGACATGACTTCTAATCTCACAAAGGCAAAATTCTGGGATATCTCATTTTCTGCTGGACAGCTGTGTGTTTTAGCTTTTATACAACACGAAAAAGGTACCATGAACATTCCTTGTGTTACTACTAGGTCTTCTGACTTATGCTGTGTGTGACTATGTTGATCAGCTGCTTGGTTAGAAGTGTTGCTCAGCATTTCTGTTGAGACTCTCAGATTCCCTGGACCTGGTACAGTGCAAGCCAAGACTGAATCACCCACCCCGTCTGTCCCCAAGGTCCAGAGATGAATTGTTCTCTTTTCCATCCAAGAAGAAAAAAGAGGAAAGAATCCTAAATGGGGACTGAGAAAAAAAGGCTATGAAACCAAGGAAAACTTTAAAATGCATCCTGCAGATTAAAAGGAAAATAACAATATGGGTGGCAGCTGTGGCTCAAAAGGGTAAGGCGTCCGCCCTATATGCTGGAGGTCGTGGGTTCAAACCCAGCCCCAGCCAAAAAAAAAAAGGGGGGAAAATAATTCCTCTCAAGTTTATTTGCTGTAGCAATCTGCAGCAAAGAATAAAAGCTTTCATAGCACTCTCAAATGTCATAACTTATGCTCGCCTTTCTTCTCAAAAGCCATAGTATTTTTCAAGAATAACAGGGCCTGAATCTTACTGAGGGAGCCCTCATAGGAATAGAAGTTCAGTGAAGAAAATATTCCCAGTTTGACTCTCTTAGTCTCACTTAATCCTTAGTGAGACCACAGGCCAAGATGAAAGAAGAAGAGAAGGGGGGTTAAATAAGAACAGGTATGATAGGCTCGGCACCCATTGCTTAGTGGTTAGGGCGCCAGCCACATACACTGGGCTAGCTGGTTCAAATCTAGCCCAGGCCTGCTAATCAATAACAACTACAACAACAAAAAAAATAGCCAGGATTGTGGTGGGCGCCTATAGTCCCAGCTACTTAGGAGGCTGAGGCAAGAGAATCACTTAAGCCCAAGAGTTTGAGGTTTCTGTGAGCTGTGATGCTACAGCACTCTACCAAGGGGGACATGGTGAGACTTGGCCCGACAAACTGCAACATTTCTTCCTAACAATAATATTCAAAACTTAAAGCTATCCCAAACCAACATTTCCTCCAATTCGTAATGAGGGAAGCTAATGGCATTCCA
The DNA here is from genome assembly GCF_000181295.1 of Otolemur garnettii. Classification (NCBI taxonomy): domain Eukaryota; kingdom Metazoa; phylum Chordata; class Mammalia; order Primates; family Galagidae; genus Otolemur; species Otolemur garnettii. Next base: position 4,321,224 of record NW_003852423.1, on the reverse strand, counting down.
ATTAAAATAAAAAATGAGATAAAGATGGCCACCGTAGTCCCTTAAAGGTTTTAATGTTGTTCAGAAAGGATGGCTACCAAAAGATAAAATACAGACAAGTGGTGATTATTAGAAAGGAGGAATAAGAATTCAAATTGATCTACTGTCTACTCAGAAGACTTTAAAAAACAAATTGTAAAAGCGACTGGAATTAATGAGTGTTCAATGAATTGGCTGGTTAAACAAACACGTAAACACCCATCCATCCACTTCTCTTTCCCTCCTTTAATAGCTTTCTTATTTGTCCACAATGATCAGTTAGAAATTTAGCAGGAGTGAAAAATACTATAAGATATTGAGAAAATAACTTAACGAGAAATGTGTAAAATAAATATGAAGATAATTAGTGGCTTTATCTAAGGCCAGTTAAAGACATTTTGACTAAAGGAAGAGAGATGCCACCTTCCTAGAGGAGGTCGATTATGATGAAGATGCTAATCTTTCCCACATTTATTAACATTTCAGGTGATTTTAATAACCTGAAACCCACATTTCAGGTGATTTTAATAATTTCCAACAGGATTAGCAGAATTGAGCAAAGTGATTTTAAAGTTCAGATGGAATAAAAATGGGTAAAAACATCAAAGGATATTTGGAAAAAGAGAATACTGAGTCAGAATTCACATTCTCAGGAAATAAACTTTAAGTTATAATAAAGAAAACAGTGTAGGTGAATGAATGGAAATATTCAATATAACAAATATTTCCATTATCCCCAAATTAGTCTATACGTTTTTGCTGGATTTAAAAAAAATGTCAAATTGCTTTTATAATTAATCTGGAATACTAAAGATGCAAATCGTTAAACAGATGTAGAAAAGGAAAGGGATCTTGCTCTACTAGATTCCAGAATATGCTATAAAGCTACAATAAACAAAGCAGGGTGGCATTTATGCAGCAATAAATGAACAGATTAATGGGACACAACAGAGAGAGCCCCCAAACAGAACTCCACATATTTAGGCATTTAATACATGAAATAGTAGCATTTCAAATCAGTGGTGAAAGAGAGATTATATAATAAATTGTGTGGAGACTATTAAGGAGTGGAAAAGCAGAAAACCTCCCTTATGCTCTAAACAAAAGTCCAGGGCTAACCATTAAGAGTATTATAAATTAAAGAAAATTCAGAATAACATTTTTATAATGATGTAGTATTAAAATGTTTCCTAAAAACACTTAAACACACAAAAATCAAAAAGGAAAAATCTGGCATTTTTAAATACATATGAATGTAAAATAGTCATCATATATTTGGCAGAATTATGATCAACTTTGAGAAAAATGGCAACATGTAGAACAGACAAGGATATTAAGAACATGTGAATATTATTCATTGTATAAGAAACTCTCATTTCAACATACCAATAGGGAATTTGGCAAAGGGTATACGTGGATGAAAGCTATTTTTATATAAATGACTATTTAGAATGAAGTACATTTGAATTAAATAGTTCATTCTCTATACCGAATTCTTGAATCACTTGATTTTACTTTCTGTGAAAGCATTCGAATCAAAAAGGCAAAAAGCAAGGTAATTAAAGAAAACGATGTGAGATGTGATCCCCCAAAGTTTTAGTTCTGAACACATACTTTCAGTGTGTCTATACACACACAGAAAGCTAAGAGGAAAAACACCAGTGTTACCTCTAGACCAGTGGTTCTCAACCTGTGGGTCGCGACCCCTTTGTAACAATGAAAATACATCCTGCATATTAGATATTTACATTATGATTCATAACAGTAGCAGAATTACAGTTATGAAGTAGCAATAAAAATAATTTTATGGTTGGGGGTCACCACAACATGAGGAACTATATTAAAGGGTTGAGGCATTAGGAAGGTTGAGAACCACTGCTCTAGACAATATAATTAAGGATAGTTAAATTTTT
>NW_003852423.1:4280020-4318080 GCF_000181295.1 Otolemur garnettii | reverse complement strand
CAGCAACTTCTAGCTCTTGGGCTTAGGTGATTCTCTTGACTCAGCCTCCCAAGTAGCTGGGACTACAGGCACCTGCCACAACACCCAGCTATTTTTTGAGCCCTTGGTATACGGGGCCGGTGCCCTACCCACTGAGCCACAGGCACTGCCCTTTGCCACATCTTGCAAGTAAGAGTTAGTCAGGTTGCCAAAAGGACAGAGCTGGGATTGCAACAGGCTTTCAGAGCAGGTTGTTAGGCTTGCGTGTGTGTGCACCTCTTTGTTAATCAACAAACTCTGTGTAGTAGGCCTCAGTCAGAGACTTGCTTTCCCCGCTGCATACCTTGAGTTGGGGAAGTTGAAGGAAAGAAACTTTTCCTTACCTGAACAGGTGCACCTACCTTGAAATGCCTAAATTCACTAAGCTATCGTCTAACGTCCCAAAGGAAAGACAATTGCTCAATTTCCTGACCAAACTGTTAAGTTAGTTTCAAACAGTGGGGATGGAAAGTAAAATCAGTGAATAAAATAAAGTTAAAAATGCCTCCGGCAGCTGTGCTTTTTTCTAAAAGAAAATTCTCACAAGTAAAAAGCACACCCTGAAATCACCATCTACGCACTTCCTGCAGCCCTAACATTTGGGTGTCAGGAACTTGCTTTTGGAATCCATACCATAGAATTTTCTATTCTTTTCTTTTCTTTTTTTTGCCCTACACAGGTGTTATGACTCATTTCCAAGAACCCGCTTTTCACTGTGTTTCATATCTTTCAATTTCGTTTAGATAAGATCCCGTCGTTAAGTACATATCTATTTGTGTATCACTAACGGGACTCAGGCCACTTCATCTTGTAATGAAAATGTGAATTGCTATAGTCACTTTTTATGCTTTTTCCAGTTGATATAGTTTATTCTTAGATAGTGGTAACTCTCACATATACTTACTTTAAAAGCTTCTATCCATAACTTATGCTTGCCTTTATTCTCAAAAGCCACGGTATTTTTCAAGAATAACAGGGCTGAATCGTACTGAGAGAACCCTCATAGGAATAGAAGTTTAGTGAAGAAAATATTCCCAGTTTGACTCTCTTTGTCTCACTTAATCATCATCCTCATATATTCCTGTATTCCTCCCATCAAATAACCTTTCAATTTCAATTCATTTTGAAAGATCCAACAGCATCGTCAACGTACACACATTACACACATTTTTGTACTTATTTCATTTTTAGATGGCACACAATGGAATTATTCCCATGACCTTTGACTTGGAAACATTGGACATTACAGATTTTTATTAAAGGTCGTATTTGACATCAGGGACTTTGATTTCTTTCATTCTTTTTTTTAAACAGCAAAGCTCTTCTAGTCACAAAGAAAATTGTATGCAGAACCCTAGTAGATAGCAAAGAGTAAGGCGATTCCAAGGGCAAGCCCTTCCCTTAGCCTGAGATGTTCACATTCTGCCTCCAGGCCAGGCTTCATCCCTTTAAGTACATAAAACAGTACTTTGGCTTTTTTCCCCCAAAGAAAACCAGATGCCTATTTTGCTGCTGGATAGGTCTGTATCTGAGCCATGTCAGGCCAAGTTTCTAGCTCCGGACCAGTGCTGTTCTGCTAGCAGAGTGGACGGCATTTCTGCTAACACTATGTGGTGACCCTATCTGTGCGGTCAAGGGCAAGCCTGGTACTCTGGGGCAAGGCCCAGAGCTGAATGCTAACAAAAGGAGATAGACACGAACATGCTTATCAAAATGCAAAGTTGAATTCAGCATAAAGTGTTATCTGGAATTAAATCTTTGATTTCTGGTGTTTTCTTTAAAAAAATAAACAATATAAAGGAGAAGATTTCTGCTCATTCTTTGGGACACTTCCTGATCATTATTTCCTTGAGCAATCTTTATTGTCTTCTGCTACCTTATATAACCTACATCTCGCACATACAGTTGTCATTCTGTGTGTGTACTTATTACGTGGACGTTTGTCTTTCTAATAATGAGGCAGCTCGAGGTGAGCAGGAGCTGGGTTGGGTCTTGCTCCCTATCATGTCCCCAGGACCCAGCACATCACAGGCCCTAAGTAAATACCTACTGAATGCTGAATGACTGAAATGAATGAGTAAACAGCAGTTTGAAAACATTTTTTCTGAGCAAAAGAAAATATTTATATTTGTGTTCTAGTTTTGGTTTTGAAGTTTTGTTGGTTCATCTCATCTCAAAGGTGGTAAACCTCCGAGACAGAGTACAAGCTGCACTTTTGTCCCTCTCTGACATCCTTTTCCTTCCACTTCTGTCGAATCATGCCAGGAAATGGGAAGGCAGAGCATAGAGCATGGTATTCAGTGGGGTGGTCCAAAAAATAAGAAGTAACTGATGTCACTGGCAGCAAAGAGAGTCACAGAGCCCTGAAACCAGCACTGGTGAGGGAGCCATTCGAGTGTGTCTGCTCCCCCTCAGGGCAGGTGTCAGTACGAGGGACAGGAGGGATAAAGACTGTCCCCTACCAAGGAGAAGTCATCAAATGCTCTGCTCAACCAGAGGCAGATTTGGAGAGACATGACTTCTAATCTCACAAAGGCAAAATTCTGGGATATCTCATTTTCTGCTGGACAGCTGTGTGTTTTAGCTTTTATACAACACGAAAAAGGTACCATGAACATTCCTTGTGTTACTACTAGGTCTTCTGACTTATGCTGTGTGTGACTATGTTGATCAGCTGCTTGGTTAGAAGTGTTGCTCAGCATTTCTGTTGAGACTCTCAGATTCCCTGGACCTGGTACAGTGCAAGCCAAGACTGAATCACCCACCCCGTCTGTCCCCAAGGTCCAGAGATGAATTGTTCTCTTTTCCATCCAAGAAGAAAAAAGAGGAAAGAATCCTAAATGGGGACTGAGAAAAAAAGGCTATGAAACCAAGGAAAACTTTAAAATGCATCCTGCAGATTAAAAGGAAAATAACAATATGGGTGGCAGCTGTGGCTCAAAAGGGTAAGGCGTCCGCCCTATATGCTGGAGGTCGTGGGTTCAAACCCAGCCCCAGCCAAAAAAAAAAAGGGGGGAAAATAATTCCTCTCAAGTTTATTTGCTGTAGCAATCTGCAGCAAAGAATAAAAGCTTTCATAGCACTCTCAAATGTCATAACTTATGCTCGCCTTTCTTCTCAAAAGCCATAGTATTTTTCAAGAATAACAGGGCCTGAATCTTACTGAGGGAGCCCTCATAGGAATAGAAGTTCAGTGAAGAAAATATTCCCAGTTTGACTCTCTTAGTCTCACTTAATCCTTAGTGAGACCACAGGCCAAGATGAAAGAAGAAGAGAAGGGGGGTTAAATAAGAACAGGTATGATAGGCTCGGCACCCATTGCTTAGTGGTTAGGGCGCCAGCCACATACACTGGGCTAGCTGGTTCAAATCTAGCCCAGGCCTGCTAATCAATAACAACTACAACAACAAAAAAAATAGCCAGGATTGTGGTGGGCGCCTATAGTCCCAGCTACTTAGGAGGCTGAGGCAAGAGAATCACTTAAGCCCAAGAGTTTGAGGTTTCTGTGAGCTGTGATGCTACAGCACTCTACCAAGGGGGACATGGTGAGACTTGGCCCGACAAACTGCAACATTTCTTCCTAACAATAATATTCAAAACTTAAAGCTATCCCAAACCAACATTTCCTCCAATTCGTAATGAGGGAAGCTAATGGCATTCCAATTAAAATAAAAAATGAGATAAAGATGGCCACCGTAGTCCCTTAAAGGTTTTAATGTTGTTCAGAAAGGATGGCTACCAAAAGATAAAATACAGACAAGTGGTGATTATTAGAAAGGAGGAATAAGAATTCAAATTGATCTACTGTCTACTCAGAAGACTTTAAAAAACAAATTGTAAAAGCGACTGGAATTAATGAGTGTTCAATGAATTGGCTGGTTAAACAAACACGTAAACACCCATCCATCCACTTCTCTTTCCCTCCTTTAATAGCTTTCTTATTTGTCCACAATGATCAGTTAGAAATTTAGCAGGAGTGAAAAATACTATAAGATATTGAGAAAATAACTTAACGAGAAATGTGTAAAATAAATATGAAGATAATTAGTGGCTTTATCTAAGGCCAGTTAAAGACATTTTGACTAAAGGAAGAGAGATGCCACCTTCCTAGAGGAGGTCGATTATGATGAAGATGCTAATCTTTCCCACATTTATTAACATTTCAGGTGATTTTAATAACCTGAAACCCACATTTCAGGTGATTTTAATAATTTCCAACAGGATTAGCAGAATTGAGCAAAGTGATTTTAAAGTTCAGATGGAATAAAAATGGGTAAAAACATCAAAGGATATTTGGAAAAAGAGAATACTGAGTCAGAATTCACATTCTCAGGAAATAAACTTTAAGTTATAATAAAGAAAACAGTGTAGGTGAATGAATGGAAATATTCAATATAACAAATATTTCCATTATCCCCAAATTAGTCTATACGTTTTTGCTGGATTTAAAAAAAATGTCAAATTGCTTTTATAATTAATCTGGAATACTAAAGATGCAAATCGTTAAACAGATGTAGAAAAGGAAAGGGATCTTGCTCTACTAGATTCCAGAATATGCTATAAAGCTACAATAAACAAAGCAGGGTGGCATTTATGCAGCAATAAATGAACAGATTAATGGGACACAACAGAGAGAGCCCCCAAACAGAACTCCACATATTTAGGCATTTAATACATGAAATAGTAGCATTTCAAATCAGTGGTGAAAGAGAGATTATATAATAAATTGTGTGGAGACTATTAAGGAGTGGAAAAGCAGAAAACCTCCCTTATGCTCTAAACAAAAGTCCAGGGCTAACCATTAAGAGTATTATAAATTAAAGAAAATTCAGAATAACATTTTTATAATGATGTAGTATTAAAATGTTTCCTAAAAACACTTAAACACACAAAAATCAAAAAGGAAAAATCTGGCATTTTTAAATACATATGAATGTAAAATAGTCATCATATATTTGGCAGAATTATGATCAACTTTGAGAAAAATGGCAACATGTAGAACAGACAAGGATATTAAGAACATGTGAATATTATTCATTGTATAAGAAACTCTCATTTCAACATACCAATAGGGAATTTGGCAAAGGGTATACGTGGATGAAAGCTATTTTTATATAAATGACTATTTAGAATGAAGTACATTTGAATTAAATAGTTCATTCTCTATACCGAATTCTTGAATCACTTGATTTTACTTTCTGTGAAAGCATTCGAATCAAAAAGGCAAAAAGCAAGGTAATTAAAGAAAACGATGTGAGATGTGATCCCCCAAAGTTTTAGTTCTGAACACATACTTTCAGTGTGTCTATACACACACAGAAAGCTAAGAGGAAAAACACCAGTGTTACCTCTAGACCAGTGGTTCTCAACCTGTGGGTCGCGACCCCTTTGTAACAATGAAAATACATCCTGCATATTAGATATTTACATTATGATTCATAACAGTAGCAGAATTACAGTTATGAAGTAGCAATAAAAATAATTTTATGGTTGGGGGTCACCACAACATGAGGAACTATATTAAAGGGTTGAGGCATTAGGAAGGTTGAGAACCACTGCTCTAGACAATATAATTAAGGATAGTTAAATTTTTTTCATATGGTTCTATACGTTTAAATTCTTAAATGAACATGAATTTCTTGTATTATCAGAAATGCATCTCTGTATACACCTAAATATCAAGATACATACTGAGACAGACCATATCTAAAGTGTTGGGAAAGAATCAGGTGCTGCGACATAATAAATCAGGTGTCCTCCGCCCTGTAGCATCAGACCACCAGGAAGAAAAACAAGAAAAGAGTTATTTGGTTAACTGAAATCCAGAGGAGAGAAGATGCAAGTGCGATACTCTAGTTAGAAGTTGAGAACCGTGCAGGAAGAGATACACGTCTACAAATGGCGGAGGGAAGGCATTTGGCATTGTTATTCATCACCTTATTTGAGGCAATCCAAGGACACACATCAGATCGTCATTATTGGGAAGTGCCCTGTGGGATTCAGAGGTCACGTTTTGCATGCCAACAGGTTCTCACCGTCCCTGCATTCCAAATGGGAACGGACTCTGGGTAGTGAGCATGGGTAATGGGGTGGCAACTTCACATCATTTAGCCTGACCTGCCAGGTGTGCTCACCAACCCCTCTAACACATTCAGCTTCCCACGTTGCCCAGCTTGGAACATATGCAAAGGAGATATGGGCTCATCAGAAAGTCTCAGTCTGTAGTACATGCTGGTGAACAGCGAGATATCAGAAACGAACATAAAGTGATCTGGAATTCTTTTTTAAAAGTCTAAGGATTTCAGGGTAATATGCATGAATCGAAAAGAAAGAAGTTCCCATTTCAGGCTAAAAGACAACCCTAATATTTTCCCCATATTAGTTCTCCCTCAGGGTAACGAGGTCATGGCACTGACCATTAACCTTTTCCATGATGCATCAAAGTAAGTGACAAGGCCAAAACAGGTCAGAAGTAGGATCCCCTCTTCTGAAGAAGATATTTTATTTCTCCTTAGCATTAAAAACAAACAAAACAACTTCCTACTCATTTTGTAGGGAACAGACAGATTATTCAATTAATAGTCCTGTGATAATGGGGAAACATCTATATTAACTCCAAAATAAATTCCAGCTTCTACTGAGTTAAATAGTAAAAAATGAGACTATAAGAAGGATTAAACAAAAATAGACACAAATGTAAAACTGATCTCAGTTTTGGCAAGGCCTGCCCACACACTAGATTCAAAGACAGCACATAAAGGAAAAAGATTGATGGATATAAAATACAAAAATGTAAAGCTTCTGTATAGCATTTTGTATTATATGAAGATTAGTAAGTCCAAGGAGAAAATCATATAATTATCTCAATAGATGCTGAAAAGGAATTTACTAGGTAGGTACTTCTTTGACAAGATTTATGTTCTGAACAAAAGCCAATATAAGACATAACAGTGAAAATATTAGAAAAATCCTCATTAGACTAACAATGAAGACAAAATTCCTGTTCTCACCATTATTATTTAACACTGTTCCACACTATCTACCAATGCAATAAGAGGCAAGAACAGGTAAGTAGAATAATAGGAAGGACAAAACATCTTTTCCTGCAGTTTATACGACATCAGCCAACTACTGGAAACTATAGGAGAGGCAGGAAGGTAGCTGGTTAAATAATATGTCATTACAAAGCTTTATGAAAGAAACATTCCTTCTAAAAAGCGACAAAAACTTTCCATCGTAAAACTTAAATTCTCCCTAATACGCACTTGACAAGATTTCAATCGATATTAAAATGAAGAGCCCTTAGAATTTTTCACACAAATGGCCCTAATGCTTATCCAGACAAATAAACATGTGAGAATAACTTAAAAAAATAATTTCACAAGAAAAACTTAAAACTGGAAATTATAATATATAATAAAGCATTACTAACTTATACGATACAATGCTCAGATCAGTAGTGGAGAGATTTAGCAAGCAAAGAGAATAGAGAATTTGTAAATAGAGCCAAATAATGTGACTTTTTGGGCATATGCAAGTACGAAAAGTGGCACTAGAAAATGGTAAGAGAGAAACGTGGTGTTGAGATAAAAAAAAAAAAAAGGTATCTTTTTTCCGAAAAATAACCTGCAACCAGTCGGCTCACTTTTTAACATGTATAATAAAATGTATTCCAGAGGTAGCAAAGTTTTTAACATAGAGCATAAAATTTTATAGGCACTGAAATGACTAATACTGCTGCTTTTAAAACTATTCCAAAATCCACTTCCAATTTTACTCATAAAAGTCATGTGTCAAAATCAAATATTCACCTCCACCCGCAGAGACTCTGGGAGTGGAGGCAGCATATGACTCAATTGTGGCCAGTAAGATATCAGCTCAGGGCTTTGAGGGGAAGCTTGAATTTGTTGATACAGATAGCCTCCAGGTCCAAGAGGTCCCTAAAGGTATTATAGAGCCTGTGCGGACTTATTGAAGTAAAAGTCTTTAAGAAGCTTGGATTTTCACTTACTAGAAGCCCAACTAAGTTCCAACTGCTTCTAATGAAGATAATCTTGGAGGGTAAAATAGTTTTTAAATTTGCAAGAAACAGGGCTGGGTGCAGTAATGCATGCCTGTAATCCTAGCACTCTGGGAGGCTGAGGCGGGTGGATTACTTGAGCTCAGGAGTTTGAGATGGGCCTGAGCAAGAACGAGACCTGGTCTCTACTTTAAAAAAAAAAAGAGCTCTTTCTACCATCTTGAGGCCTGTGGAGGTCTGTGGGGAATAGGACTTCTAAAAGACAAATATGTTTGGAAGTCTGTGGTCCAAGGCCATTTTTGCTGGCTATAAGAGAGGTCTCCAGAACCAAAGAGAGCACACGCTCTTCTTAAAATTGAAGGTCTTTATGCCCGAGATGAAACTGAATTCTATTTGGGCAAGAGATGTGCTTATATATACAGAGCAAAGAACAACACAGTGACTCCTGGCGGGAAACCAAACAAAACCAGGGTCATCTGGGGAAAGATAACTCAGCCCATGGCAACAAGGGCATGGTTTGTGCCAAATTCCAAAGCAACCTTCCAGCTAAGGCCATTGGACACAGAATTCATGTGATGCTGTACCCCTCAAGGATTTAAACTGATGAAAAGTAAATAAAAGTGGATTTGTGCTGTTGTAAAGAAAAAAAGAAAAGAAAAGAAAAACTAGTTTGGTGTCATGGTCAGTGCCTATAGTCCCCATTGCTTAGGAGCTGAGGCAAGAGGATCTCTTGAGCCCAAGAGTTTGAGGTTACTGCTGTGAGCTATGATGCTACAGCACTCTACCCAGGGCAACAAAATGAGATTTTATCTCTAAATAAATAAATAAATTTGCAAGAAACCCCAAATCCACTGATTAATCTACTATATAGGATGTCCATAAAGTTCATGTGCAATTTTACAATGTAAAGCTATTTAAAATTGCACATGGACTTTATGGACACCCTGTGTCTACCTTTAAAAAAATTGAAAGTTATAAACCAATAAACAACATGTACCATATGTACATTTAAAAGGCTAACAAGGCGGCGTCTGTGGCTCAAGCAGCTAAGGCGCCAGCCACATACACCTAAGGTGGAGGGTTCGAATCCCCAGCCTGGGCCTGCCAAACAACAATGATGGCTGCAACCAAAAAATAGCCGGGCGTTGTGGTAGGCGCCTGTAGTCCCAGCTACTTGGGAGGCAGAGGCAGGAGACTCGCTTGAGCCCAGGAGTTGGAGGTTGCTGTGAGCAGTGAAGCCATAGCACTCTACCTAGGGTGACAGCTTAAGGCTCCGTCTCAAAAAAAAAAAAAAAAAAAAAAAAGGCTAACAAAAGAATAGCAAAAATATATATGAGATGCATGTATAAGGCTAATTGCTTAAATCCACAGAACTCTTATAAACAAAGGATATGTACAATTCAATAGAAATTTGGTCTCTTTATGACTTAGCCTCAGGAATTACTCAGAGAGGGGATCCAAATGTCTCCTCATCAGTAAGAAGAGCATCAGATATTAATAATTTGCAGGTATGTTTTAAAACCACAAGCTGTAGCTGTTGAACCTAGCAGTCAAGCCAAGTTAAACACAAAAGATGTAGGTAGGGGATGTTCATTTGAGCATGAATTATATGGCTTTCATTCTTTAGGATTCCTCCAAATCACCTGGAGGATTTGTTAAAATAGATTTCTAGGTGCCACCCACAGAGCTGTGGATTCAGGAAGTCAAGAGTAGGACTAGAACATCTGCATTTTTTAACTGTTTCTAGGTGATAAAGATTCTGCAGCTCTGAGGAACAGAATTTGAGAACCCCTGATTTATAACATCATGACCTCAAATTTTATTATTGTACTTCCTTTCCCATTCCATAAAGCAATTGTGATTCAAACATACCACAATAGAACAGGAAGAAATCCCTGGCCTTGTCACCACCTGGTAAACCTATTCTTCCTCACGTTTTTGATGAGGAGAAAAGTCTTTGAGCAACTGAACCTTAAGTTCTAACCTCAGCCCAAAATTTGTTCAGTAAGATTGTTGTAAAATTTGAAATAGTAGAATATTAGAGAAACTCAGTTACTCTGCTCCTTAACCTCCAAGTATATGAGTGTATTTATGGCCAACACAACCCTCATCTCCTTTTCTTAAATACTCCTGGCTCTATAGCCAGCACAGAGCCTAGCGATACCTGAAGTAGCAGCAAAGTAGTGACTTTTCCAGGTTACTAACCATTTCTATACTAGGAAGCCAGAATTTTCCTAACAGCATTCTTGAACTATCTTCCTGCCAAGAGTTTGGAGGTGCGTCTTGTTTTCTAATGATACTTGACCTTTACTGATGTTATTACATGGTTATATTATATCCCTGTGTAATACACCAGAGCACAGAGTCTATGGGGAAGAGCAGTAGGTTAACCCTTTGGGACATCCTAAAGCACTGACATCACTGTCACTTCCTCAATTCAAAGTGTCCCCACTGCTCACTTCATGATTTACAAACTCCTAACCTCATCCTAATTTACTTTTCCAGACTTAGCGACCTCCTTCTCCCTACACGTGATCTGCATGCCAGGCCTTTTAAGGCCTCTCAGGTTTCTCCACATGTGTACTATTCAGTCCTCCCTTGCAGAGGTGCTGTTTCGTGTCCTTGAAAGTTCCTCGGCATGAATTCTGATCCATGCTTGACACGTGGTGCATCACTTTCTCCGGGATGACTCACTCCAGTTAGGAAGGATGCTTCACTCCTCTAATCCCATGGCATTATTTACATTTGACTCGTTATGACAATTACTTGTGATGTCTCCAGTCTCTTTCAACAGTGTAAGCTCCTTGAGGACAGACACCAAGTTCAGCTCAACTGAAGACTGCCTACGCTGCTCAGCACGATGCTTTCTGGGAGCTCAGCATCATGAGAGACTTTTGTGAGTCATACCCTGATGCAGGCACTTAAAAATGCCTATGTCCTGGGTGGTGCCCATAGCATAGTGGTTACGGTGCTGGATCACATATACTAAGGCTGGTGAGTTCGAGCCTGGCCCCGACAATGACAATAGCAACAAAAAATAGCCAGGCGTTATGGCAGGTGCCTGTAGTCCCAGCTACTTGGGAGACTGAGGCAAGAGAATCACTTAAACCCAAGAGTTTGAGGTTGCTGTGAGCTGTGGCAGCACAGCACTCTACTGAGGATGACAAAGTGAGACTGTCTCAAAAAAAAAAAAAAAAAATGCCCATGTCTTTTCAAAATGGATCATTGAAATTCAAACTCAAGACATGAAGCCTGAAACAGAACCATATTATAGTTCCAACAGCAGGTTTTAAATAACATCCAAGTAAAGCAAGAGTTTCTTACTTTGAGCTGTAGCCGCACCCTGGCCAAAAAAAATTTCCAACAATTCTCTCTGGAGTCTGCCATGCCCAGGCTACGAACTTCATTATGAATTCCAGAAATTATCTTGTCCACGTCTTCATCACTGAACATATCTGGGATGTCTCCTGTCCCCAAAAGAATGAGAATTACTAAGGGACGGTCTCCATTTAGATTTTAGATAGGACTTTTTAATGTTTCAAATGCATTATAAGACAAAATTCAGCTTAACTGGTAAGAGCTTGAAATCAGAAACACAGTCTTTCTTTTTTTTGCGTTTATTAGACACAGAACATGCCTACTAAGTCCGTACATGTAGGAATAACATTTACTTCAGTGAAGGCCTTCTCCTCCATAAGCGGACTAAGCAGGCAATGAACCTCAAATTAGTTAGGTTTATAGGTTTCTCCCCAAAGACTGCCCAGCAAACCTCCCCAAGACAAATTATCTCTCCTTAAAGTTCACTGAAACTACAGATAATTTGTCATTGGGGAAGATCTTTCAAGGAATGTGTTGGTTTAATCACCTGATGCCAGCAAGTCATTAATCAGCACGAGAAAGCTCTCATCTAGAACCTGGGCATCTGTCAGCAGGAACACAGTGGGGATGTTCTTGGCGCCCGCTCTGATGTACAAATTGGCAAGATCTACCTGTAAGGAAAGGAGGCCATCACTCATGGTTTGCTGAAACGCTGATGCGGTGTTGGGGGGGAGAGAGAGAGAGAGAGAGAGAGAGAGTGTGAGTGAGCGAGTGCTGGGAAGAACTCCATAACAAACCCTATGGTGACATGTTTACCTATTCTTTGCTCCCAGGGAAACAGGGACAGGGGAAAACGGCATGCCACCACCTCCTTTTCTGGCATAGAATGATGAGTGTCAGGTTTGTGGCTTAATGGAGCAGAGGGATGAAAACAGGCTACAGGTGAGCAACTCCCTTCTCGGGAGTGAAAATGAACTCAGCCAGGCCTCTGTGAAACCGCACAGGACAAGGCAGGCTTCTGTTCATTTCAGCACTCGTCTGTGGCCCTGAAAACCGGTTTTCTGTATTTGACGAGTAATATTAGAAGCAGGTGATGTTTCTAATTTAAAATAGCTTTCCCACAAACTATAAGGGCCATTGGGTAAGCATTATTGTGTTTAAAAGGCAAACTTTAAAAATTTGATGAGCATTTCTTGAACTCCCCATTCCCGTTGTGTGTTATCCTTACATTCTTATCTGAGGTGAAAGAAATTTATTTGGACTTGTAAAGAAAGCAGGTGCCTGCCCCGCCCCCCCATCTATTGTTTCGTAACATTAAGGGTGTTGAGTTCCAGGTCTGGTTGATGCAAAGTAAAAACATATTTGTGTAGTAAAGTATTTAGTAAAATACTTTCTGAGCCCGATTTATATGTTATTAAACCTATATAATTTTATAGGAATTTGTGAATACTAATTTTACCATAAAAACAAAACAGCCAAAGGTAAATAGTTTCTCTCAAGAGGCTCCCTTCTCCCCCATGGTTGGGGAGGCCTGGGCCAAATCTGGGAGACACAGCCAACATGGGGGTGCTGTAGGCTTGCACTTTATCCGCCAGACAGAAGGGCTGGAAGTAGTGCCTAGCTCGGTTACTCACCCGAAGTTCTTGGATTCCATAGCCTTCGGTCAGAGTGACCTGAAAGACCTCCAGGCTGCAGATGTAAGCTGCCAGCCTGGACAGGCTCTGCTTGCCACTGCCCCCCACTCCAATCAAGAGGGCATAACCCCGAGGGGTGTGTAGGATCCTACTGATACGGCACCTGGCGAAAGACAGAGCAAGCAGACCCACAGCTGTGAGACCTACAGTGCCCTGGGCCTAGGTGTGTTTTGTATATTTGTAAAATAAATATTTAGAAACTATATTAGAAACCTTTAGTTCTTGTTCGTACATTTCCCCAAACAAAGATCCTGCCTGCACTGTTGCCCTCGAGCTGTTTGCCTAACAAACTTCCCTACACACAAACATTTTAACCTCTCTTATGGTTTTATTCCTCCCCACCAAAATTCAAAAGAAGAAAATATGCACAAGGCTTGCGTCTAAGCATCAAGGTTTTTTGATTATCAAGACAGATCCCAATTCTCTACCAACATCCAACTAGGAGGATATCCAAGGGGGAAGGTCCCTGTTCCAGAGATCTTAGCTGTAGAATGAATCACTTCGGTAAGAATGGATTTGTTTAGACTAACAAATATCGCCATGTAATTTACTCTGTGCATTAAAAATTTGTCTCTTAATATGAGTTTTACTTCATACTAATGCCTTCCTTGTGCCCATACTAAGTTAGAATAATTTACTGACGCTGTTTTGTAGCATAAAGCTAAATTTCCAGCAAGGCCAACTATTTCCAGTATCAAAGATACTCTGAATGCTTAATTTATGTTACTGTTACATTTTACAGTTATGAATAAATTGCCTTTAACATTAGCAAAATATGGTCTAAGTTGAAAAAATAAATCACAAATGTTATAAATATTAAGAAAACTACAAAGTAAAATATTAATAGATATCAAAATGCCAACAGTTTGATGCCATTGTGTTTGCTCTCAAACCTCACATTTCAGGTTGCTTTTCTGAAATGAACTTAAACTTCAAGTCCCACATGATTCATGTAGATACTTTTTTAAGTAGAGATTAAAAAAAAAAAAGTTAGAGTCACTTACACTAGGACCAGCCTGGGTGGATATTTTCCCCTCAAAGCATCCAATAAGTAAAAACACAGGTTATTTTTACAAGCCCAGTCATCTCATTAAATTTTACTTTATGTAGCCACACAACAGAACCACCTTGGGGAAAGCTATAAAATGACTTTGACATGCGAGGAAACTCCAAGCTATAAAGCACTGTGCTCATTTCATTTTAATGTATGCTTTGAGGTTTTTACCTCACAAGATTCTCTAAGTGGCAGAGTCCCTTTCTGCAATACTCAAGGACACGCTCTTAAATCACCTCTAATGCTGAGTAAATCAGCTTCTAGCTCATAATCCCTGATCAAAGAAACAGCCTTACCTTTTACTGAGAATTCCACACTGAGGGATTACATGGGAAAACTCTTTTCCTCAGTGTCAAGGGGGGATATATTTCACCTAAGCCCCAGCACACACACACAGTCAGTGTGTATTAACCAGACCAGAAATAGTGTCCCTAACAATTCCTCTAACCCCATGGTTGTGGATCCCAACTAACACTTCCTTTGTCTATTAATGGAAGGAAGCATCACAGCTGCAAAAGGATCAATAAAGCTACCAATACTTAGCAGGCATACAACAAGTGATGACCGGGAGGACTCCATATTTCCCTAGGCTCTGGGGCTAAACTTTTTAAACAATAATTCTTGTAAAAACTGAATTCTCCACATTTCTCCTTCTGTTCGGTTTCCCTTCTTTCCTCTTTTTTTGTTTTTAATGATGGCTTGATGGCTTGTCTTTTACTTTTTAAAAATCTTTGCCCATTTCCCGTTATTAGAAAGGCCCAGGAGAGGTGATGGTGGCTCGGATTGGAGAGCGGTACTGGATGTAAAGATGTGATCGACTTTCTATGCAGCCAAGGCCATAGTGACACTTAGGCTATACAACCCATCGTGTCATCCCCATTTAAAATCCATCTGACGGCTCTTAGAGTAAAATCAAGACTCCTTACCTTGGTTCTGAGACAGCCCTGCCAAGGAAGTCCTTTCCTGCCTGTCTCTCCTTGTCATATTTCTCTCTTTGACGCAGCCACGCTGGCCCTCTTTTCAGTTTCTCAAACATTTCCACCACGGGGCCACATGGAATCTGCCCTCTGTCTAGAATGTGCTTCCTCCATATCTTTCCACCCCCAGCTCCTGCTTACCACCTAGGTTTCACTTTAAATGTCACCTCTTCACATAGATGCCCAGTCCCTCTTTGGGAATCCACATAGTTGTTTTTTTTTTTTTTTTTTCTCAGAATCAATCTATTTTATCTATCAGCACGATACATCACTTTCTGAGGTTTTTCTTGTTTATTCCTTGCTTATCTGTTCACATCCTTATGCCCACATAAAGCTGGCTAGAGAAGGACCTAGAGCAGGCGTCCTCAAACTGTGGCCCGCTGAGGACATTAATCTGGCCTGCTGGGTGTTTTTGCTGCCACTGCCTGTCCTACTTAGCAGCCGACTCATCCTGGGGCCTGCGGTCCGGCCCTCCAACGGTCTGAGGGACAGTGAATGGGCTCTCTGTTTGAGGACCCCTGACCTAGAGCAATGTCCAAGTGGAGGGTGCTGTGGACAGGTACAGGTGCACAGTCTGTGCACTGCACGGGGTGCAGGGCTGGGAGATGAGTGACAGCCTGTCAGCCAAGCTCTGCCTGAGGATAGGTATATATTTTTTCTAATTTATTTTTATTTTTTTTTTTGCCAAAAAAAGGGCTCTTCCTCCTCTTTTATTCTAATTTTTCCAGAGGTAGCAAAAAGGCTGGCAACGTTTCCTCTCTGGCACTTGGTAGAAACTCAACAAAACTTGCTTCATCAGTGAAAATCCATCTGATTCCTGAATTTCCCACTGACAAACTACAGGATTTTAAGCAAATCATTTATGTTCGTCTTCCTCAATATTCAAGTGAAATAATGGATGTGATGGTGCTTCGGAAAATAGTACGCCTATGTAGGACCTTATTAAATTGTGACATAATTAACAGCAACCCTTTTATCTTTTTATTATGTGATAATTTGTAAGCACTGGTAGTTCAGGTTGCTTCACATGATCTATTGAAAACTATCAGCGGTGGACACACCAGTCATCCCTCCTTCCACGAAAAGCATCATGACTAGTCAACTCACACGTGTTGCACGGCGTCTTCAAATAAAACCAGGGGCATGGTCGCATGTAGCTCATTGTAGCTGTCTAAGCTCTCTGTAAGCACCGTCTTCAGTGCTTCCCAGTCTGTTACTGGCCTGTAACATGGGTCCTCCCTGCCACTAGCAAAGTGACAGTAAAGGAGGGGCTGCTGCCGCAGGGTGTCACCGTCTATGCCCTGCAGGAGGAGAAAGAATAAAACACGGTGTGTCCCCCCAGCCAGAAACCCTCATCTGGGGCCGAGTCACCTGTGAAAGCAAAAGCTGCCTGGGGGGTAGGTGGGTGGAACGTTCCCCAGCACAGACCACAGACCACGTACTCTGGAATCCCGGGCCCTGTGAAAGGTGGGCCCGCGTACCCTTCATTCACCCACACCCTCCCCTCCCATCAGCCCACAGGGGGGTCTCTGACTTTCATACACTTACTTCAAAATATTTATAAGCAGTTTCCAGCATTTTTTTCTGAAACAAATCACAATCTTCTTTGTCTATCAGTTTGTCTCCATATACGCGGGAAGATTCGTGAAGCCACAGGCGTATTAAATCATTTGGGCTTTTTAAACATTCAGGAGAAGCAAATAAAATTCCCTACAAGGCAAGAATTAATTCAGAAGCTGATGACTTCCCAAATAAGTATTTTTAAAGACATTTTTATAACTATAATTCAAATACAACAAATTAAGTTAAAGGAAATATAAATGGCAGTGTCCGTGTGTGTGCACATGCACATGTGTATATAAAAAAAGAGATTTACTCTCTGAGAAGCAACGCTTTAAAATTTTAATATTACTACATCCATTTTTAGGAATACAACTAAAACTGTATTAAGAGCCAGCCCAGGAGCTAAAATACCCCATCTAAATGCTTGTGTGTGAGTTACTGAGTCCTTTCAATGGACTAAGTTTACAAAACCCAAAAATACAAAGAGCTAACTTGAAAGCCATAAAATCATCATTTTTTTAATCACTTTTTTTTTAACTGTAAAATCCACTGATATCTGTCCCTTCACAGATGAGGCCAAAGTAAATTGCCCAAATAGACAGTTTTTGGTAGATCTGGGCCTAGTGGCAAATGCTATGACTTCCACATTCACTCAACACCGTCCTTGATATCTTGGATTTGTACACACCCAGTCCTCATGGATAGAGTCGACCGTGCTGGAATCAAAGGAGAACAGCAAGGGAATTGTGGAGAATTAGGCTGCAGAAGGCTTAAGAATTATTTGGTGGCTCAGGTGCCACAGACAGATTGGTAAAAAGGGTGGGCCAACAGGCCTTATGTCCCATCTCACCTATGGCCTTTCTCTCCTTTGCTGTCTTTCTGGCAGGTACAAGAAATAATAGACATAAAAAGAAATGGTTCATGTTTATTCTTAGGCTATTGTCTAATTCTTCATGATGGTTTTGAGGTGGTGGAGTGATTTTGAAAAGATGATTATAAAAAATGTACAGAAGTCCCATGAAGTTTTCATATTTAACCAACATACTACTTCTCTCACAGAAGAACTTTAAATCATAAGTAGCTTTCTATCTACTTTTAAAGTAGAGGGTACACCATATTAGTTGGATTTTAATAAAAAAGCCAACTTTCAATTCTCTCTTCAGAATTTCCTCAGTCAAATGTTCAAATACTGTCCTTTTACCAGAGATGAAGATAATTTTCAGTGTCAGATTAAAATGACCTAGCAATTAAAAAATTATAATTTATTTAAAATATGTATAAAAATCGTCCATAAATGTTTTATGCAAGAACATGATCACTTATCCCTGTTACTTGGCACTCAAACCAAATAAGCGCTCACTCACTCACTCAGTCTATCTAGGGACTCCAGACCTGTACCTTTGCTTCAATTGCTAAGTTACTATGTGCCATGATCTGAATGGACCCCATAATTTAAGTGTTGAAACTTAATTGTCAGTGTTAAGTGTTAAGAGGTGGAGGCCTTCCAGGAGGTGATTAAGTCACGAGGGTCAAGTGACCCTATAATAAAGGTGCTAGTGCTTTTACCCTCTATCCCTTCACCACTGGAAGACTCAGTGCTCAAGGCGCCATCTTGGAGATAGAGACCAGACCCTCGCCACACACTGAACCTGTTAGCACTTTGACCATAGAGTTCCTAGACTGCAGAACTGTGAGAAATAAGTTCTCATTATTTATAAATTAGTCTTAGACATTTTGCTACAGCAGCACAAATGGATGCAGACATTAGATGACCTGAGGAGAACCACTATTCTTACTGATAAAGTTTAAATAACAAACATGCCATATTTACTTCACAGAGAAGTTTATGAGTCTACAATGAAAGAATGCATATAAAAGTAGGTAGTGTAGTTTCAAGTTGTATAAATGAACACCATTAACACTATTGTAATTACTCTTCTGCTCAAGAGGCATAATTTGGAGCAGTCAAGGTACCTGGAAGATGTTGGATAGGTCTCTCAGATTGAAGATGTAGTGAAATTTAATAGCTGTGGGTAAAAAGCTACGTGCCATCTTCTCATGGAATGCTATTGTTGCCTGGATCAAAGCAGGGCCAGTCTTGAGAACTGATGGACCAAATGCTTGCTGCTGGAAATGGAAACTAAAGATTTGGCCATAGATGGTGCTTAGTGCATCCCAGGATGGAAAGTTGAATGCAAACACTGTGAAATGTCTCTGAAAGGAAAAACAAATCCAAAAATATGAAATAGGAATTACAATTGTACCATAAAATTATAAGAAATGGTCTAATTTCTTCCCTATATCCAGGCCCACTGCCACATAACATTTTAGTGCCTTCCACTATGATTCTGGGCTTTGCCATGTGCCTTACTTGGGGCAACAGAATGAGGAAGATGTGACAGTATCCTAGTTATTGTTAGAAGCCTGTGTGTTTGCACTTGCTCTGTTAAACCTCTTTGTCATAAACCCTACAAGTTGCTAAGGGATGAGATACACATATTATAAACAGAGCCCCACTGTCCCAGCCACTCATCCCAAACTCACTAGATGAGTCCAACCCCAGGCATTCGCCGTGAGCCCAGCCAAGATTAGCAGTCACGTAGCTCCCTCCCACCTGACTCCAGATAAGCGAGGGAGCAAGCACTGTAAGCTGTTGTTCTGTGCTGGTGGTATCTGTTGTGGTTGTTATTAAAAAAGCACATGTGCACACACAAAACCCCACACACGAATGTTTACGGAAGCTTCATTCATATTTGCTAAAACAGTAATGCCACCAAGGTGTCCTTGAATGGGTGAGTGGATAAACAAATTTATAGTGACTATTATACAGTGATCAAAAAAAAAAGCTATCATGGCATGAAAAGTCATAGAGAAAATTAAATACATATTACTAAGCTAAGTTAAAACTGCCAGTTTGAAAGGCGATATGTATATGATCCCAACTATAACATTCTGAAAAAGGCAATTATGAAGACACTAAAAAGATCACTACTCTATCCAGAATACATAGAGAATGCCTAACAACAGCAAGACTCAATTCAAAAATGGGCAAAAAGGCTGGGTGTGGTGGCTCACACTGTAATACCAGCACTTTGAGAGGCTGAGGTGGGAGGATTGTTGGAAGCCAAGAGTTTGATAGAAATCTGGGTAAGATACTGAGACTCTATCAAAAAAAAAAAAAAAGAAAGAAAGAAAGAAAAAAAGAAAAGAAAGGAAAAGAAAAGAAAGAAGAAAAATCATCTAGGTTTAATATTGCACAGCTGCAGCCCTAGCTACTCAGGAGGCTGAGGCTGTACCACTTGAGCACAGGAGTTTGAGGCTGCAGTGAGCTATAACACCACTGCACTCCAGATGGGCATCAAATCAAGACTCTGTCTCAAGAGTAACAAAAACAAACAAAAGAGCAAAAGACTTGAATAAACATTTCTCCAAGGAAGATATAAAAATGGCCATTAAGCACACACAAAGATGATCAACACCACTCATCACTAGGAAATGCAAATCAAAACTGTAATAAGATACCACTTCATGCTCGTTAGCGTGACTACTATCAAAAACAAAACCAGAAAATAAACATTGTTATGGATGTGGAGAAAGCGGAACCCTTTGTGCACTGTTGGTGGGAATAAAATACAGGACAGCTGTCCGGGAAAACACTGGTGGTTCCTCAAAAAGTTAAAAATTAGAATCCCCATATGATTTAATAATTCCACTTCTGGATATATACCCCAAAGAATTGAAAACGGAGTCTCAAAGAGATATTTGTGTATTCATGTTCACCTTAGTATTATTCATATTAGTTAAAATGTGGAACCAACCCAGGTGTCCATCAACCAAAGCATGGCCAAGAGAAATGTAATACACATACCTATAATGGGCTATGATTCAACCTTTAAAAGGAAAGAAATTCTTAAATATGTTACAACATGGGTGAATCTTGAGGATATTATTCTAAGTGAAGTAAGCCAATCACAAAAGACTAACACTGTATGATTCCCTTATTTGAGGTACTTAGAGTAGTCAGAATCATAGAGACAGAAAGCAGAATGATGATTACCAGGGGCAGGGGGTGGGTGGGGGGGAGAATGAGAAGTTATCATTAATGGGTTGCAGAGTTTCAGTTCCATAAGATGAAAAGAGTTATAGATATGGGTAGGGGTGAGGTTGCCCCCTGTTATGAATGTATTTGATACCACTGAACTATACACCTAAAATGGTTAAGGTGGCAAATTTTATGTGATATATATTTTATGGCAATAAAAATAGTTGAAGTATAAAAGATTATTGGTTGCCAGAGATACAAAGGGGAAGGAGGGAGGGGGGAGAGACAGAGGAAGGAGGGAGAGAGGAAGGGAGAGAGAGAGAGAGAGATGGAGGGAGGTAGAGAGGGAGAGAAAGTGAGAGGGAGGGAGGAGCAGGCAGAGCACAGGGATTTGGGGAAACTATTCTGTATGATATTACAAGGGTAAATATATGTCATTATATATTTGTCAAAACCCACATAACGTATAATACAAAGAATGAATGCTAATGAAAACTCTGGACTTTGGTTAATAATCTATCAATATTGGCTCATCAATTGTAACAGATGCAAGATGCTAATATCAGGGTAGAACGAAGTCCGGAAGGGTTCCGGCCGCGCTCCACACCCTACCTGCAGCCTGGGGCTGACTGTGAAACTGCCCACCACTGGGTTCATGCAGGCCACATACTGGCAGTTGTGGATTTCTTTAAGCATCACCTTCTGTCTATCATACCTGAAAGACAGAAAATAGAACATTAAATCCCGAACCCGGAGACGACAAAACCACAGACTCTGTCGGTTCCCAAAGGACTTCCTCGCAAATGGTCTCCTATCTTTACAATCACCTGGGAAACGTCAAAACTAAAGGTCAGGAAGGTGAAGGTGACGCCCAAAATCGAGATCTGGAGCTGAATCAACATGAGTCATCAATGTTTATTGCCTCTCACGGGACTCCATTTCTGGTCAGGAACTATCTTGTCCCCTGTGGCCAGACTCCAGGAAGGGGCCGGGACTCTCCCTGAAGTTAACGTCAGGGACTGCAGTGCCCAGATATTTCCAAAATATCTACATCCTCCAGAAGGAGGTCAAGCTTCTCTTAAATAATTTAGAGTTAAGTCAATTATTAAAGAGGACATGATGGCTGGATAGTCTTCATATCCCGGGGATAGTTTTCCATCCAATCTTCCAAATTCACAAAGGTTTAATATAGTGAAAAGGAATATACAACATGGTAAACCCAAAAGACATTACAGAAAATGTCCCTCAAAAGATGAGGAAATGGAAGATAATTCCATTTGAAAGTGTTTATCTGTAACAATAATGAAATTTTGGTGGAGAATAAAGCACAGAGGACTGCTTACCAATGTCCATAATCAATATGCTGCCGGATCAGAGTGTGAGGCTGAATGGTGCCATACAAGTCCACTGCAGGCATGTTCATGTCATCGATAAAATAAACCAATTTTTTGTTTCCTCCCGGACCATAGATGCGACCAGCTTTTTTCTCTAGAGGTTTCTCAAGAATTTCTGAAATTAGTAAATAATTTTGTTCACGAATGAATGTAAGCTTTCTGACCTTACCCCTTTTTTTTCTTATTCTTCATCTCTTTTGTTGGTTACAGCCACACCATGGTTTCAGGTATCCCTTTTCACAGGTTAAGACACCAGCAATGTGTCTTCGGCCACCTCCTCCTATGCCACGCTCTCCAGCCAACTTCCCTCCTATTGCCAATGTCACTCTACCTCTTCTTTTCTGGAAACCTCAACCTATGAACCACAACATCCCACTGCCCATCACAATCGAGACAACTCCATCTCCTAAGTGCGTGCTTTCCTCCTCTGTGCCTGCTTTGATTTATGGCCACTGCTGTTTAGCCACAGCCTGGCCTCTCAGTCCTTCTCCGTTGTTCTGGAAGGAACATCTAGCAGCAGCTGAAGAAAGGCCCCCATGCCTCTCAGGCCACTGGAGGGCAGAAGCACTCGGGAAAGTAGATGTAGACATTATCCATGTATGTGGACGTAAAGTTACATTTCTTCATGTATGACTGTATGACTTTGTGGTATGTTTTTGGTATTTTGTGTGTTTGTGTATGTTTGGGTGTGCGTGTTTGAGACAAGAGTCTCACTCTGTTGCCCTGGGTAGGATGCGGTAGCATCATCATAGCTCACAGTAACCTCAAACTCTTGGGCTCAAGTGATACACCTGCCTCAGCTTCCTGAGTAGCTGAGTGACTGGCGCCCCTCATGATGCCTGTCTAGTTTTTCTATTTTTAGTAGAGATGGGGTCTCGCTCTTGCTCAGGCTGGTCTCGAATTCCTGAGCTCAAGCAATCTACCTGCCTTGACCTCCTGGAGTGCTGGATTATAGAAGTAAGCCACTGTGCATGGCCTGTGTTGATATGAGAGGGAATCATGGGTGTAGAAAGTACTTAACAGTGTATCCCTGAGACATAATATCTAATTACTTCTTGACTCTCTGAACAAACTACAAATACCTTGAGGCCAAGGAACTAGCTCATAGTCACTGCTGCTTCCTTGGTGAGGACCACAACATTGATGTAATTTGTTAAATGAACCAATGAATGAATGAACGAACGATGTATACTATGGATAAACAAACACTTTTCCCAAGCAATAGACCCTTGTTTCCAAATACTTGTTAGATATCACAGTTCCTATTAGCCATTGGTACCCAGATGTTTGGCCAACTCTAAATCCACTTCTTTCTAAATTCACCTATACATCACATCTTCTCCACTCATAACCCACCTCTTTCCATTTACCTCTGTGTTCCTGCTATGGAGTTAATGCTTTTGTAGTCAGCCAGATGCAAAGACTCTCAGTAATCTCACTGTCCAAGTTCTCTGCCTGCCCAGCCATAGTCTGTAGATGGCACCTCATGTCATCTGCTTATGTCTCTAACTTGTCACCTCCTCTTCTACAACTTTACTCCAGGGTCACATTACACTCAGCCAGTGCACTACCTAGGGACAGGTCTCCCCTCCTCGGACCTCTCTTCCCAAAAGACAGCTCAATTCCTTTCTCCCTAATCATGGTTCACCACTTCCTACCAAATGCCACACAGTCCCCTCAGCTTGTATCTCAGCATTCCCTGCAATTAGGGTGATCAACTATCTCAGGTTGCCTGGGACTGTCCCAGTTTTAACACTAAAAGTCCCATCTTCTGCAAAACTCTTTGACCTTTGGCAAACTGGACAATTGGTCACTGTAATGGCAGCATCACCTAACAGCACGGTAGCCTTTTCCCGCTCTTCTCCCTGGTCACCACCTTCATGCCTCAGTCTCTGCAGATGCATCTCATTGAACGTGTCCCACAGTTTTCTCTCTTCTATGTTTTAGCTTAAGCTAATCCTTCTATTGCAATCTCTTTGTTGGCCCATTTATCACCGAATCTCAAATGTCTGCAATCCTAACTCTCTTTCAAGGCACACTGACAGCTACACCTCTTTCAATGCCTCTTACTAACAGGTCATCATCCTTTTAGGAGTTAGCAAGATGCACTCCCATTGTAGTCAAGCCATTTGCTCAGCGACTGACTGGTAGCCTAATCTTCCATTCATAAGTCATAAAGAGAGTCTTTCTTTCATGACTCTGAGTATAAAACATAATGCCTAAGAAAGGGTAAATAAATAATAGGTATTTGCTGAATGAATGAAATAAGGCTGAGCTGATTTTCTAACTGTTCCATTCACAAAGACAAGTAAGTCGAACTGTTTGAGAAAGAGATTACAGAAAAATCACTAGTGGGCACGTTACGGATGGCAATGGACAAGAAAAGTTATTGTTAGTCTTCAGTGATGGCTAAGAAACACCACCACACATGCCTGCACATAAACACCCCAGGAACCCACATTCAGGGCAACCCGACAGTATTAATAAATTACTAGACAATGGAGTGTTTTGCTGTCCCCACGATGGAACCCCATTGCCCTTCTGCACAGGGACAGGCCTTCCACCACCAGCACTTTGTCACCTTCCCTCCGTTTTCCAGAGCTGCTTTGATCCTGTTCCTGACCCTGGGAATGCCCCAAGTCTGTGTGACTCTCTGAATCACACTGATAGAATTACTTAATAGTTCAAAGTTATTCTCATAGTTCTTTTATGATTTAATTACTGGCTCATGGTCCGTCACTTACTCAATACGATTTCACTAAATTTCTCCTAAGTTAATCTCACACTTGGAAAAGGTAACCAGACCATCCTTCCTCGAGGGTACTCGTCAATTGTCAGGGCTACATGCAGGCAATTAAAGGGAACCAAATGGTTTTGAGGCAATTAACACTACTGATGTAAATTTTTGCTGTTCTAAAGGGCAATAATCCAAATAAAACCATGAGTGATATAAAAAGCCATAACTACAACAAATATGTAAACAAAGTATATTTATCCAGAATGACAATGAGTAGAAATTTATCTGAGACCTAAGCAGAAATCACTATATCCTAGGGGACGGCATCGGTCCTGCCTTGGCAGGTTTGGCTCTTCTGTTTCGGGCCTACCAGGAGCAGCACTCACTCTGCAGGGACGCAGACGTTGTGTAGTAGTTGAAAGGCACGCGGGATACCACGTATTCCTCGGAGAGACCTGCCAGGGTGTCACCGACGAAGACTGTTTTCCCCACTCCCGCGTTTCCTACTAGCATTACTGGTCTTCCTTTCTCAAGCAACATCTCCATGAAATACCTAAGACGAGTTGTCTCTGATGTACGAACCAGAACCGTCTAGGGGAAAAAAGCAGAATGAGACAAAAGTCAGAGACTCACACACACACAGATACTCCTAAATTGGAAAGCTTAACATTTATGTTTTTAAGAGTTGGCTATTTATCTATTTGTATACCATCTTCACAAAGAGTGTGAAATGGCTTATAGAAATACAAGAACACAAATAAATAAAAACCAGACTTGGGGAACGCAGACTAAAATATAAGATTAGGACAAGGGATAGACAGGAAATAAACACAGCTATGATAAGACAGTCGATTCTGGGTTTTGGCAACCCCAAATACATCCATACATACATACACACACATCTCAAATATAAATAAAGCAAAACAAGACAATTAACAATTTGGTTGCATTTCTTGCTGCCCAAATTTAAAAGGAGGGAGGAAACAACTACTTGTGGGATTTATATGGCTCCTAAGAAACAGACACACACTCCATAGTGGGTGAAGTTCTTGTCTACCTGCTTAGCGTTTACTGAACACAACTGCTCTGTATTTTATGGATCATTCGGATCACTGTCATAATGGGAGCATTCACTTTGTTGTAATTCAATGATGCTCTTGGGGCCTATTAAAAGCGTCTGTTCTGTGCTACATTAAACGGCCCTCAACTACTTAAAAAAATGAGGGCTGCCTTTTGTATTTCTCTCTTTCCTTGCTGTCAGTTGCCATTATTTGATTTTTGATTTGGCTCCTGGCTCTCTTGTCCACATCAACACCAATAATGAACCGCGAGCTGAGTACGATGCTAAGCTCTTTACACGCGTTATGTCACAGGACGCAGACCTCTGAGGAGCACTTTGTCATCCTTCTCATTTCAGAGGTGGTGAAGCTAAACCTTAGGGAGTATAAATTACTCAGCCACGGTCACAGCCAACTAATAAGTGGTGGTCCCTGCATTCACGTCCACGCCTGTCCGGAGCCCGAGCTCTGTCCTACCGACCTCACAGAATGCCTGTCAGAGCATGGACGTTGGAGCCAGGCTGCCTGGGTTGGAATCCTGCTCGGTTGGTTTTAGCGTGACCAACTCTTTAGTTAGTCTAGGATTTCATGGTTTTAAAATTCTAAATCCAGTGTTCCAGAAACTTCCCCAGTCCCAGGCAAACTAGAACCATCAGTCCTCTTATACTTATTACCAGTGTAAGTGTAGATACATTTCTTATTTCTGTGTCTCTGTTTCTCCCTATTAAAAAAAAAAAAAAAAGGGCTAGTAACATCCCAGGCCTTGGAACAGTGATTTGCTATCTGTGTGCCTGTCATGGGAAGATCTTAATGGTGCAGCGAAAAATTTTAAAGATCATTAATTACTTTCAAAAGAAGTTCAAAGCCCAGTAGGTATATTCTTTTTTTTTGCCAACATAATTTAAGTCTGCTATGGGAGTTTAACTACAGGT
Source organism: Otolemur garnettii (assembly GCF_000181295.1). NCBI lineage: Eukaryota > Metazoa > Chordata > Mammalia > Primates > Galagidae > Otolemur > Otolemur garnettii. Next base: position 4,291,273 of record NW_003852423.1, on the reverse strand, counting down.
TCAAGTGTACCATGAGATAGTAAAGGTTGAAAAACACTTCTTTAGAAGGTTGTTGGAAGGATTAAATTAGTTAATCTATGGACAGAACTTAGAAAAAGGCCTGACCTATAACAGACTATTACTATCTGCTACTACTGACCAACGATAGTTCTTTTCTACTGTACTGAGAGGTTGTTCATCAAGTACCTGCATCTGGTATGTCTGTGTGTAATGTTAGACTACAGTGCCCTTGTAGGTTTTCTGTTGCATAAAAGATCTTATCAATGAAAAGGTACATCAACTCGTGATATCCGTTTTTAAGTCTTCAATATTTTTTGGTTGATTATGAGTTCTCAGCTTTCCACGGCAAGATCAGATTAGCAGGTAGTTGAATTGTAGGTAGGTTGAACAAAAACAGAGATTTCCAGATAGATAAAGTAGATAGACCAGACATTACTGGCTGCCTCCCAACACATGTGTCTCCACTTCTTCCTTTCTGACAACCCCTCCCCACTTTGCCCAAGTTCCCATGCTTCCTCCACACAGTCAGTAGCTTCAAGAGCACATCCTGGCTCCTGGAGCGGGGTGGCCACTCATCATGGCCAGTCATACCCAGAGTGAGACTAAGTAAGGGAGGCATGTGGCCCCATCTGAGACTGGATGCAGGAGGCAATCAGGGCTCCTAAGAAGGGTGTGAGAAAGCTCCTGTTCCCTCTAAGGGTCACTCACTCCTGTGACCACTGAATCTTCTTGAAACCAGAAGGGACAGCAGTCCTAAAATGCAGCCAGCATTAAGGAAAGAGCAAAGCAGAATGATGGGGAGATCAGAATCCCCGTGATCCAATCAAACCACAGAATGAATCTGTCTTGGGGTTCCCGTACCTCTGAGTTCATGTTTGTGAAATGACGAGTTTCCTCATTGTTAGTATTATGGGTTGTATTGGGTCCAAATTTTATCTGGTGAGATCCTAACCCCAGACCCTCAGAATGGGACTGTATTTGGAAATAGGGTTGTTGTAGATGAGATGAGTCCAGACTGGAATGGTGTCATAGCCTACGGTGATAACATTATGCAGAGACAATGGGTCTGGCCAATATCCATGTGTTGAAGTCCTAACTCTGCACCTCAGAATGTGATTGTATGAGGAGATAAGGCCTTTAAAGGGTGGTTAGGTTAAAATGAGGCTGTTGGGGTTAGACCTAATCCAATCTGCCTGGTTGCCTTACGAGAATTTTTTTTTTTTTTAAACTACAGAGAAGGTCTCATTCTGTCTCCTAGACTGGAACTCCTAGCTGATCCTCCAGCCTCAGCCTCCCTAGCAGCTGGAATTGCAGGTGTGGTCACCATGCTTGGCTAATTTTTTTTTAGAGACAGGGTTTATCTATGTTTCCCTGAGCTAGTCTTGAACTTCTGGGCTCAAGCAATCCTTCCACCCAGACTATCAGAGTGCTGAGATTATAGGCATGATCCCTGCACCCAGCCAAGAAGGGGAGATTTATGCACACAGGGAGATAATAGGGGAAAAATTCACGTGAGGGCACAGAAAGAAGGTGTGTGTGTGAAAGCCAAAGAGAAAAGCCTTAGGAGAAAGTAAACTTCAGTTTTCAGAATTGTGAGAAAATAAATTTGTGTGATGTAAGTCATCAGGTCTGTGGTATTTGGTTATGGTAACCCCATCAAGCTAATGGAGTGGGCCCTCAGAGGGTAAGTTCTAAGATCACCAGTGTATGTCTGAAACTGCAGCTAGACCCGTGCCCTATATAAACCATGCTCCTTCTTATACATACATACCTGTGATAAAGTCTCACTTACAGATTAGTCCCGGGAAGAGATTGACAATAATAAACTAGAGTAATTATGAGATAGGCCAGCATCACTACTCTTGCACTTTTGGGGGTGGTTAAGTAAAACAAGGATTGTTTGAACATAAGCACTGCAATATGGCACAGTGGATGATCACTGAGATAGCTACTAAGTGATCAACTAAGCGTCAGCTTCATCAATAAGGCTGAGCAACGGGATGATTCACATCATGGCTGGGATGAGTGGGACAGTGTGAGATCTCATTACTCAGAACAGCGTATAATTTAAAACTTATAAATTGCTGATTTCTGGGATTTTCTATTGAGTATTGTCCCTCCATGGTTGACCATAATTATCATTTTTTATGGCAAGAAGATTTAAAATCTATTTTCTTAGCGATTTTCAAAACTATAACGCATTTTTATTAACTATAGTCATGGTGTTGTACAACAGACCTCTTGAACTTAGTCCTCCTGTGTAGCTGAAATCTCGTATCTTTTAAGCAACATCTCCCCACCCTCCCCAAACCCAGCCCCTGGTAACTACCACTCTTCTCTCTGTATGAGTTCAATGTTTTAGATTCCACAAATAAGTGAGATTGTGCAGCATTTGTCTTTCTGGGTCTGAATTATTTCACTTAAGATAGCATCCTCCAGGTTCATTGATGTTCTTGCAAAAGACAGAATGTCCTCCTTTTAAAAGGCCAAATGGTACAGATTTGAGTATCTCTTAGGTGAAATGCTGGGGACCAGATGTGTTTTGGATTTCAAATTTTTTTTTTTTTGTATTTTGGAATATTTGTATTATACTTACTGGTTGAGTATCCCAGTGGGGTACTGAAATTCTAAATGTTCCAATAAGCGTTTCCTTGAGCGTCATGTTGGAACTCAAAACATTTTGAATTTTGGAGCATTTTTTATTTTTTGGGTTAGCAATACTCAATCTGTTTTCCTATGTATACACATCCCACTTTCTTTGTAGGTTCATCCATTAATTCCATGTATTAGCTACTGTGAATAATGCTGCAATGAACATGGGAATGCAGACTCTCTTTCATTTCCTTTGTATTTATACTCCAGAGTGGAGTTGCTGGATCATATGATAGTTCTATTGTTATTTTTTTGAGGAAACTCCATATTGTTTTCTCTGACTACTAATTGACATTCTCACCAATAGCGTGCAAAGGTTTATTCTTCTCCTTATCCTCCCAACACTTATGCTCTTTTATCTTTTCATAGTAGCTATTCCAACAGGTGTGCAGTCACATCTCATTGTGGTTAATACAGATTTTGGTTCTGAGAAGTATGGTGCTGTTGCAATAGATACCTACAAACATGGAAGTGACTTTGAGACTAGGTAAGAGGAGAGGCTGAAAGAGTTCTGAGGTGTAAGAAAAAGCCTAGCTTGCCTGGAAGAGACTGTTGGTATAAATATATACATTAAAGACGCTTCTGGGGAGGTCTCAGACAGAAATGAGGAACATGTTACTAGACACAGGAGGCAAGGAGAATGTGTCTAAACTGTGTGCTAGTGGAAAATAGAACCGGTGAGTGACAAACTCAAATACTCAATTAACGGAGGAGATTCCTAAGAAAGGTTTTGAAGGTATGACCTGGTTTTTCCTTACTGCCAGTAAAATGAGAGAGGAGAGAGATAAATTAAAGAAGAAATTTTTAAGTAAAAAGAAACCAGAACTTGAAGATTTGGAAAATTGTCAGCCTATCCATATTATAAGAACTGAGAAAGCGTGTTCTAGAGGGAACACAAAGGTGTGGTCAGACGATCAGTCCATGAAGAAATTGTGGGGTGTGACCTTTTGATCTCATTGGCCATCTCAGCAGAAGCCTGGACTAGAGGTGGAGTTATAACAGCAGAAATATTTCTAGCTTAGGCTAGAAAGGATGGAAACAGCACAAAATGAAGGAAGGCTGTGGAACTCTTGGATTCTACAGGACAAGATATTTGAGCTATCTGGCTGCAAACATCTATTATCCTTCAAGAAGAGGGAAAAATGACGCTGAACACAATTCAGAGACCAGCAGAGCTCCCACTGCCCCCATGGGCCCCAAAGGTGCAGGCCTGGGAGATGACGTTGTGTCCGCCTTGATGTCATGGAGTGGGGTCACTTCATCAGGGTCAGGATGCTACTACTCAGTGACTCAGGGACAGGGCTGCCCCACAGGGCGATGGCAAAGGCTGCCTCTATAACCTCCGTGAGCCCAGAGGACAGGGTGTTGAGCCAAAGAGGATTATTTTCCAGCCTTAAATATCTCATGCAATGTTCCCTGCTAGGTTCTGGAGTTGCTTGGGGCCTGAGATCCTTTTCATCTGTCTGATTCCTCCCTTTTGGGGTGGAAATGTCTACCTCGCTTATGTCCCACCATTAAATTTTATAAGCAGTTAACTTCTCTGGTTTCTGGGAGAAATTTTGCCTGAGAACGAAATGTACCTCCAGTCTCACCCACGCTTGATATAGACAATATTTAGATGGGATTTGGGGCTTAGAGGTGATGCTAGGATATGTTAAGACTTTGGACTACTGGAATGGGGGTAAATGCATTTTGCATGTTAGAAAGTTGTGAATTTGGGGGATCTGGAGAGAAGATTGTTATGGGCTGAAATGTGTCTCTCTTAAAATTCATATGTTGAAGCTCTAACCCTTAGTACCTTGGAATGTGACTATATGTGGACATAGAACCTTCAAAAAAAGCTAAGTTAAAATGAGGCCACTAGGGTGGGCCTTCATCCAACGGGAAGGAAATGCACAGGGTTTTCTAGTACTTGGCACTGAGTGGGTCCTGACTGCTGCAGTGGACATCACCTACATTCTACTTATATCGCTTTACTTAAAATAGGAAGCTCCAAAATGAATCCGAATGACATGATTTTGAGAAAGAAACACAAGAAGAAAAGGATTACAGATTGAGATTGAGGGATAATAGGAAGATGGTCAAAAAATAACTCAACCTAAGAGAAACGTAGAAAGGCAATCTAAAAAAAAACAATGAAGAAAAGAGAAATATTCATTTGGATTTTTCAGCTGCCCTGTGACTCTGAAACGTAGGAGTTGAGGTTAAATATATTCATTTTATGGGGGTGGGGTGGGGTTAAAACAGAGAAGTTACATGTGAAAAGTGCCGTCTAAGAAATCTACAACAAAGACTGTCCGTTGAATGTTGCTGATCTCTGCACCTACCTGCAGAGGTGCGTCTGGATCCATAGCAAACTGGGGGATTTTGTCAGCCCAGGGCAAGAACTTCTTAGTTTTGTGGTCCAGATAATAATCAAAGATTGTTCCCTGGGATGGAAACTTCACTGCTTTCATCTCTTTATGCCACCACCGACTGAAGTCAGCTTGATAATCGGAAAGCTAAGAAGAGTAAGAGAAACCCTTATTGCAGACATAAAGGTAATAAGAACGATAAAATAAATAACTAGAAATAACTTAGAATGAATGATACTATCAAAGAAGTAGAAAGTTCTAATTGCCATCTTATCCATCAGATACAAATTTTGTGGAATGATTACTAACTCAAAAAGGTAAAATTAGGTAAACATTAGATTACTCCTAGTTATTCAGTAGAACAAGGAGCTATTACACAAATACTGCGTTAGGTAGTGGTTTTCAAACATAATTGTTGATTTCTGCTAATTCTATATCAATGGAATGAACTGGCCTGCTGGCTCTGATATCTATAAAATGACCTAGTCCAGTGATTGCTATATCCATAGGATAGCTGGGCCCACTGAATTCTATATCCCTAGGATGACTGAACCCAGTGACCCCACAGAATGCTGTGATCTAGTGAGTCTGCTGAACTCTAAAAACACTGTGTATGTCCACCATTTTCAGCAATCTCATCCTTATCTAAGACCTCAACTGCCATTTTTCCCAGAGAAATTTTAAATCTAATTTTATTTTGGCGTCCCTATTTCCCTGCACTATAGGCCACAAGTAGGCTAAGAGGGGTGATTTATCTTTCTGGAGGAGCATCCCCCATCACCTTCAGAACCCAGCTGAGCTCACCTTCTACCCACCACCATTCACGTATTAACAAGTTTAGGTTCATTAGGCTATGGAAGGTGTTTTAACACCCTACAAAAGTTGGTCCTAAACCAGGTCACAGCAGAGGATATTACTTACCTGGCACCATTATCATCAGGCAAATTATACACAACTTCTACTTTGCATCAAAATTTGCTTCATCTAACCACTGCATTGACAAAATGATTTTGGCAACAAATCATTCAACTAAAATGCATTTATCAGCAGTGCCCATAGCTCAGTGGTTAGGGCGCTGGCCACATGCACCAGGGCTGGCAGGTTGGAACCCAGCCCAGGCCTGCTAAACAATGACAACTACAACAACAAAAAAGTAGCTGGGTGTTGTAGCGGGCGCTTGTTGTCCCAGCTACTTGGGAGGCTGAGGCAAGAGAATTGCTTAAGCCAGTGGTTCTCAATTTTTAACAGTGAAATTACTCTGTGGCATTAGGAAGGTTGAGAACCACTGGCTTAAGCCCAAGAGTTTGAGGTTGCTGTGAGCTGTGATGCCACGGCTCTCCATCCAGGGTGACATAGTGAAACTCTGTTTCTCTCCCCTCCCCCACCCCCAAATGCATTTATCCTACAGTAGGGAAGAAAGCAAACAGGGTCTCTGCCCTCACAGACTTTATGGGGAAGATAGAGGGAGAGACACAGGGATGCATGGTAAAAGCAGAGGCAATAAATGCAGAAAACACAGAAACAAATAGGAGCCTTGAAAGTAAAGTTGGCTACACATCAGAGTAACGGGTCATCTTTTTAATTGAACGTTCATGGAAGAAATCTTTGAGATAAAAGTTTAAGGGAAAGACCATTTCAGGAAGAGTCTAGCATGTGCAAAGATCCTGTGGTATGAACAGACTTGGTGTGTTGAAGAAACTGGCCACTGCAGCTGAGGTTTGGGAAGGGAAGAGGGAGGAGCAGAGGAAAAACAGGAAAAGATAAGCAGAGCTAGAGGCAGAGGCCTGGGCATAGAATTAAAAGTTTGAAATCCTATGCTATAGGCAACAGGAATCCATTAGTGTTTTAAACTCTGGAGGATAATATAATACTATTTACATTTTTGAAAGTCACTCTGACTGCTGAGTGGATGATGAACTATAGGCCATGAGTAAACAGAAAGCACAATGAGGAGGACACTTCAGAAGCCAAGTGAGAAATGATGGCCATGGATGGGATGGAGCTCAGAAAGAGGTGGTGTGACATTTTGGGAGGCTGAAAGGGGAGGATCCCTTGAACCTGTGAGTTGGAGGTTGCAGTGAGGCTATGATGAAACTATTGCACTCCAACCCCTGGCAACAGAGAGAGACCATTTTGGAGGTTGTTCGCAATGGTCCTCAGTTAAGAACACAAGCCCTGGGTCAGTGTGCTTCAGTTTGAACCTGGCTCAGGCACAGTTTAGCTCCCTTCCCTTATGCAGATTAATTTACCTCCCTAAGCTTTAGTTCCTTATTTGTAAAATAGTCATACTTTTCCGTATAAGATTCTATTGTTTCGAAGATTAAATGGGATGGCCTACAAAATATTCTCTGCACATTCCTTGACACTTGGGCATTCAGTTTGTTGAACTAACAAATGGCTTCCTTCCCTGTGTCTGTTCCATTCATATTCCCAACCCACAGTCTCTCTTTGAATGTTTTGTAGTTATACCCCTTTTGAAAATGTCAAGATCCTGCTGTTGTTGACTATTATCTGGGGAAAGGCCGGTGACCAATGGTGCCCAGCTTCTGGCTTAAAGAACTGGGGGGGAAGGCTGCCACGTCTGGTAATTGGAAAGATTAAAACAGGGTTATGAAGCTTCACGATCAGCAGTGGAAAGGTTTCAGCTGGCCACATGCCTCCCGATTCTTGGAAAAGGAGAAACTTGTGGAAAACACGGGAAGAAAAACCTGACTGGGAGAGGAGTGTTGTCTCATGGCCACTGTGAACAAGAAACCCACACCTGAGAGAGCCTCATGAAGTCTCCAGATACCAGCTCTCTCACATGGAGAACACTGGCGGCTGCTGTGCTTTAGAAAGCACTTGGAGAATCATAGAGGGAAATCTGGCTTCTAAGAATGGTTGAAACAAGATCTAGGAGGCCAAGTGGATACAACATTTATTTACAGATAGGCGCTGTGGTAACCTAGTAATGAGAAGCAGAACCGGCCCACTGCTTAGATAAACCACTCACTCCAGGGTTACCAGGCAGTAAACCAACAGAAATGTGGGTCCCTCTTGGCTGTTGTGCTGTCCAGTGTGAATTCCTTGTTTACACCTGGCAGGATACAGGAAGCTGGAAGGTGTGTCCATCTATTTTCTATGTAAAGATTCAGTGCACTCACAGAAGCACTGTGACCACAGAGGTGTCCTGAAAGGCATGGCCTTTGAAGAGAGATAAACTTGGGCAGGAAGCCTAGGGATGCCATTTTCTATCAGGGTGATTTTTGAAGTCATCATTTTTTAAAATAATTATTAATTTCTTATGGGAACTTATTAGTCATACATCTTTACAGGATACATGTGATGTTTTGACATATGCATATAAGGTGAATTAATCAAATTGAGGTAACTGGGGTACTCACTGCCTTAGGCATTTACTATTTCTTTGTGTTAGGAACATTACAATGCATTCTTCTAGTTATTTGAAAGTATATTCTAACTTACTGTTGGTTACAGTCACTTTGTTGTGCTGTCAAATGTTGTTCATTCTATATAACTTGATTTTGCACCCATTAATTATCCCCACTTTATCTCCTTCCCAGCTCTGGTAACCATCACTATACTGTCTCCATGGGGGGCAATTGTTTTAATATTTAGCTCCCATATATGAGAACATATGAGATTTGTCTAAAAATGTTCTCCAGGCCCATCCACACTGTAGTAAATGGCAGAATTTGGTTATTTTCTGTGGCTACTTACTATCCCATTGTGTATATGTACTACCCCTTGTTTATACATTCATTTGTTAATGGACACCTAGATTGATCCCAAATCTTGGCTCCGGCTGTGGTGAGTAACACTGCAATAAACACAAGAACACAGATACATCTTCAATATCAGGAATCCTCCCCCCTCTTTGGATATGTACCTAGCAATGGGATTGCTGGGTCATATGATAGTTCTATTTTTAGTTTTATAAGGAATTTCCATACTGTTCTCCTTAGGGGTTACACTCATTTACACTCCCCTAACAGTGTACTAGGGTTCCCCTTTCTCCAGATCCTTAACAGCATCTGTCATTACCTTTGGGATAAAAGTAGTTTTAATTGGGGTGAGATGATACCTCACTGTAGTTTTGATTTGCATTTCTCTGATGAGCGATGTTGAACATATTTTTCATATAAATATTGGCCTTTTATACATCTTCTTTTGAGAAATGTCTTTACAGACCCTTTCCCATTTTTTAATTGGATTTTTTCCCTGTTGGATCATTGGAGATCCTTATATAACCTAGTTATTAATCCCTTATCAGATGGGTAGTTTGCAAATATTTTCTCCCAGTCTGTGGGTTGTCTCTTCACTTTGTTGATTGTTTCCTTTGCTGTGCAGAAGCTTTTTAGCTTGGAGTGATCTCATTTGTCCAATTTTGCTTTGGGTAATTGGGGTAACTGTGCTTTGGGGGCATTATTCAAGAAGTCCTTGCTCAGAACAATATCCTGGAGCATTTTCCCAATATTTTCTTTCAGTAGTTTTATAGTTTTAGGTCTTAAAGTCTTTGCTCCATTTTGATTTTTGTAGAAGGTAAGAGATAAGGATCTACTTTCATTCTTCTGTGTGTGGAAATCCAGTTTCTCCAGCACCATTTATTGAAGAGAGTATCCTTTCCCCACTGTATATTCTTGGTAACTACGTTGAAGATGAAATCACTGTAGATATATGAATTCACCCTGGGGTCTCTATTCTGTTTCTTTGGTCTGTGTTTATGGCAATATCATGCTGTCTAGGTTACTATAGTTATGAAGCATGATTTGAAGACAGGTAATGTGATTCTTCCAGTTTTGATAGTTATCAGGATAGTTTTGGCTATTCTGGTCATCTGTGGTTTCATATAACTTTCAGGATTTTTTTCTTTTTCTGTGAAGAATGTCATTGGAATTTTGATGGGGGTTACATTGAAGATTGCTTTGGGTTATCAGTGTGATTTTAGGTAAGTTGTTTCTTCACTCTGAGCTTTCTCTGTACAATGAGGATAGCTTAAAGAATTATAATAAATATTATATGTAGAAAATCCACACATAGAGGTGGCATGGTGGAGATTAGATCTGCAAATTTCTAAAGTTTGCACTTTGATGAGTCTAAGCAGTTTGCATGTATGCAGTGCGTGTGTAAATTCTTATCCTACATGATTTCTTACAGGACATCAGAAGTCACAAAAGGGTTATACAAGGAATCCGTATAGGCTTGATAACCTCCCTTCAAGCTAAAGGAAAGACCAAAGAAAGGAATTGGCCTGGGTTAACTATAGTTCATAAATGACTACCCTGGGAATAGTGTATAAGACGAGATAGAGGAGACTAGAAATAGGAAATACAATTTAAAGGTCACCGTATACTGCAAACCGACCTGTGATACCCACTCCCTAAATTCATAGGTTGAAGCCTTAACTCCCAATGTGATGGTATCTGGAAGGGAAGCTTTTGGGACATACATAATTAGGGTTAGATGAGGTCATGATGGAGCCCCTCATGGTAGGATTAGTGCCCTCACAAGAAGAGACACCAGAGACATTGCCATCTTTCTCTCTCTGCCACATGGGGCACAATGAGAAGGTGGCTGCCTGCAAACCAGAAAGAGTTTTCACCAGAAGCCAACCCTGCTGGCACCTGGATCTGGACTTCCAGTCTTCAGAACTGTGACAGTTCTGCTGGGTCAGCTTCCCAGTTGGTAGCATTCTGTGATGGCAGCCTGAGCTGATGGAGACACCAAGACAGCCCAGGGAAAGCTAAAGATGATCTATTCCTGAGTTAAGGCTACAGGAATGGAGGAGAGAGAAGTAAAACTGAAGTGGTCTAATATCCTGGGATGTAGAAATAGGAAGAGTGATGTCTCCTAGGCTTTTAACTACAGCAAATGGGAAGATAGATCACGAGGAAAAAAAAAAAAATAAAGAGAAGGAGCAAATTTGGGTGTGGAGCAGAGGAGGAGGCAGGCCTCGGGCACCCTGAGTGTGACTCGGCTGCAGAAGAGCAGGCAGCAGGTGAGGCCCCACAGGCAGCTGGAAACACAGAACCTGGTTTAGAAGAGAGAGCCAGGATGAAGGCCACAGATTTGGTGTCATCAGCCTAAGTTAGAATGCGCAGCCTGGCTCGGGGCCTATAGCTCAACCGGCTAAGGCGCCAGCCACGTACACCTAAGGTGGCGGGTTCGAACCCCCAGCCTGGACCCGCCAAACAACAATGACGGCTGCAACCAAAAATAGCCGGGCGTTGTGGCGGGTGCCTGTGGT
>NW_003852423.1:4250824-4279959 GCF_000181295.1 Otolemur garnettii | reverse complement strand
ATGCCACGGCACTCTACCCAGGGGGACCGCTGGAGGCTCTGTCTCAAAAAAAAAAAAAAAAAAAAAAAAAGAATGCGCAGCCTGCATAGGAATGCCAGAGAATGCACAGGCTTAGGAGAGAATAGGGCAAAGACCATACATTTATCATAATATGACGAAAGATATGAATGACATTATAATCCACCAACCCTTACCAAAAAACAAAAAAGGTACCATTTCTAAATATACCTGATCTTGTAGCAGGGTGCCTCCGAATGCCCAGACACAAGCAAAGGCAAAATAGACTTCATAAACTTCTTTTGGGCTGTCAGAAGGTACATTTTCAGGAGTCAACAAACACTCTAAAAGAGTACAAATCGTCTAAAGGAAAAGAAAAACCCATTTACTCAGGGCAACCTTTTTTATTTATTTATTTTAGGACAACCTTTTGTAAATAGCCAAGTCCAAAGAATGTTTTGACAACTCTATCTTACCCTGAAAAGGTTATGTGACTTTTCTCAACTCCATGATTTGCTACATTTAGGAGTAACAAAAATTACTATCTTGGGTGTCTAAGCCAATAGTAAAACACTTTTACCACTTTTAACCAAAATGACTTTCTGGATAATCAACTATTTAAAAAAAATTTTTTTTACATGACTTACTGTTCAAAAATACATACAAGGAAAAAGAATGAATCTATACCTATTCTATGTTTTAGAAACAGAGAATCATACTACACATGGTATTCTATAACCCACTTTCTCACTTAAAAAACATACTAAACAGGCTCGGCGACTGTAGCTCAGCGAGTAGGGCGCCAGCCACATACACTGAGGCTGGCAGGTTTGAGCCTGGCCCGGGCATTATGACAGGCACCTGTAGTCCCAGCTACTTGGGGGGGCTGAGGCAAGAGAATCACTTAAGCCCAAGAGTTTGAGGTTGCTGTGAGCTGTGACGCCACAGCATTCTATCGAGGGTGGCATAGTGAGACTCTATCTCCAAAAAAAAAAAAAAAAATACTAAACAAATCTTCCTTATCAATAAGTGTTTCTCTACCACATCATTGCAATGGATATCTAAGATTTTCATCGGATGGACAGGCATTTATGTAACCATTCCCCTTGTTGGACATTTAAATGACCCACTTTCTTTTAGTACTTTGGCTGCCATTTTCCTCACATGTTGTCATCAATTTAGAATGTGGACTGGCAGCCTTAGCCTGTGGGGGTTTTTTGACCCCAAATTAAATTTAATCTTGGAGGAAATGCTGTTTGAATTTGTTCTTCATATACTCCAGGTCAACCAGCAATGTGCTCTGTTGGTCCTGACGCACCATGTCCAGGGCAGGCACCTTCCCCATGAGGGGACCATGGCTGCTGTAAAGCATACGAAATGACAGCCAGTAACGAACATGTCTGGGGCTAGCCATCATTAAGCAGCATTGCCACAGACCCTACAAGCTCAAGATACTCTTCACTTAGTTTTTAGAGGCAGCAACAGATTTTTATTGCTGTCACACATACAGCAGCTCAAGCTATGCCGAAGACGTAAGAAATAAGCGTTATGTGTGTGCTTTTTCTTTTCCAGCGATGAAAGATGGGGAAATGCTTTTCATTCCAGGAGCCAAGCGCCAACTCTATTTTAGAATCTTCTCTCTTGATTTCTATTGTTTTATCATGTTATACTTGACAATTTTGACATTTTTTTTAATAGAATAAAACTCACCAATTTGTTATTGGGAAAAATTGTGCCAAACCGTGCAGCTTTGTTATTTGTGAGAGGAGACCATGTTGTTCTAAGGAACTGTTAAAATCAAAGCAAAAAAAGACTGATGGGTCTCAGCGTGACTTTCCCCATCCGGGAGAATAGCCATGTGATTTGTCTATTTTCTCCCCAATACAGTACATGTTTGAGCTCTGTGTCAGCAATTAATAAAATCATACTTTACTGCATATCCTGAAAGAATGAATGCACTTTACCAAGCGTAAAAAGTTTCATGTAATGGCAAACAGGGTGGATTTACTCCTTAACATAGCCATTTCAAGCCATTCCCTTTTCTACACACTTTTATCTCAAATTCCTATACTTCTAAATAACCACAGGGAAAAAAAACCTACTGTATGAAACAACAGGTTAAAAGAAACTAAAGATTAATGCCATTTCTGGAGACTACAAAAGAAGGAAGTAGAGCAAAAGTCATATTAATTCCTACTGACCTATTTTCACACTCCTCTTGAATGAAAAGTTCACACCACAGAGAATCACACAAATATACAAGTCAAGTTGAGAACGAATGCGATCATGCTTTTTGCAAGTATTACACCAGAGGAAGTCTAATTAGGCTAACTACATAATTAATTCATTATGAATAAATTCAGACCTGCTTTCAGAAATAAATTATACCTCAGATAATTACCGTTGAAGACTATCGTTTATTTAATTGGTGAGTGAATTATCCAAAAACCTGAACTTTCTCTTCTCATTATGCTTGTGACTGTTTCTAATTTAGCCTACTATGTTACACATTTGGTAACATAGTAACTTAAGGGTAACAAAGTACTTAGAGACCCATTTTGCTCCTGTAGGAAAAAAGAAAAGATTTCTGATTGTAAACACTTCATGGAGTTTTTTACTAGTAAGGCTGGGGATAGTTTCTCTTCATGCTGAGATTAAGATCACAACCTTCATTTCTGTGTGCTGTCAATTATTTTCATTAGCTACCATGACAACATATCATATGTACCTTTCGCTCTAACCAGCTGTCTCACAATGAGGATCAGAAAGAAATGCATTCCTGGAATATTAGGAACTCTCCATGCAGACCTCATGCCTCTAAGGAGTAATTTTGGGAGGGAATGGTCTGGGGGTGGGGGGTGTGTGGCATCTATGTGGTAGAATTCAAATGCTTTCTTTCACTCCCTGGCTGGCATCTCTATTTGAGTAGATTTATTTTATTCAAAAAACATACTGAGTGCCTTCTCTGGGCAAGTTACTTAGGAGCTAGAAAAATAAATATGGCTGTTGTAACTTTGTTCTTCTAATTTTGTACAAATACAGTTGGGAAGAACACAATGATTTAATAAACACATATTTGGCACCTACCTAGTGCCAGGAGCCACATAAACCTCTGGGGATATAAAAATGAATAAAACATGGCTTTAGCAGCTCCGTGCCTGTGGCTCAAGCGGCTAAGGCGCCAGCCACATACACCTGAGCTGGCGGGTTCAAATCCAGCCCGGGCCTGCCAAACAATAATGATGGCTGCAACCAAAAAATAGCCGGGTGTTGTGGTGGGTGCCTGTAGTCCCAGCTACTTGGGAGGCTGAGGCAAGAGAATCACTTAAGCCCAGAAGTTGGAGGTTCTGTGAGCTGTGATACCATAGCATTCTATCCAGGGTGACAGCTTGAGGCTCTGTCTCAAAAAAAAAAAAAAAAAAAAAAAAAATGGCTTCAGCCTTACTTTACAAGTTTGAGAAAAGAGAACAGATCACAAACCTAAATGCTGAGACAGGGTTTGTAAAAAGCTCCGGGCAACATGAGAACGGCTGGGGGGGGGGGGGATTGCTGAAATCAAAAGATTCCAGAAATTTTCGCTTGCCTACTTGGGCAAGCGAAAAATTCTGCTGTCTTGATCAATACACACGACCACATGAGGAATAGAATGTTAAACGTGGTAACCAAAAACTAACCTGCACCAGGCTACTCTCTGGAATTGAAGTGATGGTTTTAAAGCTTGTTCTCAGCTTATCCAAGCATGCAGGAACATAATTATCAAAAAGTATAGTTAAATTGGCCTTTTCTGATTGATGCCGCCTTCTGTCTATCCAACTGGCCACATACCTGAAAAGGAACACGGAAAAGCTTTTCTTGAATGCTAGGCTTGAAAAGCAGAATTTCACCGAGTCAAAAGCTCCCCCTGCCACACAGCTTGGTGCCACACTTCAGGGGCGACTTCAGTGAGTTCCTTCGAGTTCTCGGACTGCAAATATTTAAAAATGGCCCTTTAAAAACTTGTTTTAATGGCCATTTTTACCTTAATGAAAAGACTGTAAAAGAAACTCCTAATAGCACTTAGACGCCCAACATAATGGAGGGTAAGTGGCCATTACAGAGCAGTTAGAAGGAAGTGTGGCGTGTCATTTCCTGAAGGGCTGAAACTGTCCCCACAGTGTAAGCCTTATTTATGAAAACAGCTTGGGATTGTTCTTGATTAATCTTGGCATCAATTATTTAGTAATGAGAAATCGGTTACAAATAAAAAGGTGAAAATTCCATTGGGGCTATTCCAAAGACCCCCTTTTTCGCAGGACTAACTGTGACTCCCATCTGATAGCTGATAATGATAGTCACCAATAAGTGACTCAGAAATGGCATTTTATACTTGGATACACCCACACATACATATATGAAACTTATATAATGTCAATTTGATATATTAAATCTCTTTCGTGCATTAATAAAATAATACTATCAATAAGACAATATGACAGTAGTTTCTGGGGTGAAAATATATTTTGTTAAACAAAAAGTAACTGCTCAGGAAGTTCTCATTGAGTAGGAAGCAGGGGTAATCAGTGCACTTGGCAGCTGGCAGAGAAGCCGTGTGACCCAAGGACAATTACGGCTGTACCTTGCTTTAAGCAAACAACATTTCACATCTTGAATATCATAAGAAATTTAGGCTCTTTTTGCTTTTCACCAGGGTTACAATAGGATTTTATTAAACAATCAACTACGTTACACTATGGTTAGATTGATAAAGTCAGGTGTCACGTTTTTTTGTTTAGGTCCAGGAGGAACGGTTTTCCATGGAAATCCAATGGCATGAGAGCAACTTTGGAGAGCATCTCTGGGTGGTAGTGACAGAGGCACCATGGAACAATGGGAAGCCAGAGTTAATGACTGGGTACAAAGGCAAGAAGGCCACACCTATCCCTCCCCTGCTGATTTATTGCATCCTGGCTGCCAGAAGTAGAATCTTTGAGTCTAGTATTTATTGAGGAAAAAATAAAAAAAGAAGAAAAAGGGATTGTGGATTGCTCAGGAGAAAGAACTCTGAAGTTGGACGATCTGGATCTGTGTCCTAGCTGGACCAAGTAACTATGTTACTTCAGTTACTTCATCTCTCTGTGCCGCGATTTTCTCATCTATAAATGGAGATGATTATATAGACCTCCTAGGGCTTAATGAGGATTAAACAAGTTTGCATGTATAAAGTACCTACATTAATATCTGACAAATTACCAATTCTCAGTGAAGGTTACTCATTAGGACAAAGTTGGTGGCATTGGGAGCCCCAGGTTCTGATCCTCACTCTGCCTCTCTGTGCATCTCTCTCTGAAGGCACTAGTGTGTCCTGATGGCTAGGACACATTCCATGCCTTAGCTCACGACAAAGTCTCTTCCACGTCTCTGCAGGAGCAGAAGGCCACTGCAAATGACGACCAGGAGCTCTCAAATATAGCCCCAGAAACGGGAAGTGGGCTTGGCACTCAGGGGCCATAGAAGAGTTACTTCATTGAGCTACAGTAGCAGCGGCTAAAGTGAAGGAAAAAAAAAATGGAGCAGTCACAGTCACGATGATGCTATTGCACAATCACCTCCAAGTGGGAGCTGCTCCAGAAAAAAAGTGCAGCCAAACCAGGAAACATGGTAAGAGCTGATGCCACAAATCCTCTCTGCTCCAAAGGCCAGTGATGACCTCTACGAGGGACCAATCATGTCCCAGAGCATAGGGGGTCAAAATACATAAATTGATAAATATGGACAGTTTAAAATTTTGTGTAGGAATTATTGCTAAATGCTTATAGTTTCGAATAAAAATAGACATTAACAGACTTCAAATTTCGAGGGAGAAACTGTAATCCCCAGCAACGGCAAATGCTGCCGCGACACATCTGCACTGATGTGCAGTTCTGTCCACCTCACTTTGCAAACAAGTTCCTTATTTTTAAAAGATGCTACAGATTGAACATGACAAAGTGGAACATACTATGATCATATGACATGCACTTGAAAATGGCCACATTTAACTGTCATCTTTATTCCTCCCCTCCAGGAGATATCACCTACATTGGTGCCCGCCCTCAGGAAAACAGCTACATTGTCTTAACTCCAACATCTAGGTCACTATCATGGAGCTTTAGCTTTCCAGAATCTGTAAATGAGCCCCACATCATCAGCTACACTGCTGTTGTTTCCTCTAGAAGAGCTCCAGATTTATCACATTAAGTCTGAAACCCTGTGGTATGGAAGTCTTCTAGGCCGCTAAAGCTTCCAGGGCCCTGGAACTTTTCATTTATTACTCAGTCCTCTGGGGTTTGATCCTGTCATATAGGATGGCAGGATTTCCTCAGACTCGTAGTCTGCCCTCCCTCACAGCAAGCTTCAGGTTCTCTGTCATTCATGGTGGCCTGGAAAAAGGGCAGAAGTTAGCAGGACATGCTGATTATTCTGAATCTGTATGCTTGTAAGTGTATAAAATATTCGAGGGTGAGACGGTGAGATTGCAGGGGGAGAAGAAACTTTTAAACAATTTGAACTGAAATAATTACAAATTTTAATGCACTATATGTTTTTTCTTTCCCATATATTCTCATCCCTTTCTTTTCTTTTCTTTTCTTTTTAAATGTGGAGGGGAGGGTTTTATTGTTTTGTTTTGTTTTGTTTTTTTAGAGACAGAGTCTCACTTTATTGTCCTTGGTAGAGTGCTGTGGAGTTACAGCTCACAGCAACCTCCAAGTCCTGGGCTTAGGCAATTCTCCTGCCTCAGCCTCCCAAGTACCTGGGACTACAGGCATCCACCACAACACCTGGCTATTTTTTGTTGCAGTTTGGCCAGGGCTGAGTTTGAACCCGCCACCCCCAGTATATGGGGCCGGCGCCGTACTCACTGAGCCACAGGCACTAACCCTCTCATCCCTTTCTATTAGAAAAGATTGTCACTGATCATAATCTTCAGAATTATTATTATTATTATTTTTTTGAGACAGAGCCTCAAGCTGTCCCCCTGGGCAGAGTGCCGTGGCATTACAGCTCACAGCAACCTCCAACTCCTGGGCTCAAGTGAGTCTCCTGCCTCCGCCTCCCAAGTAGCTGGGACCACAGGCGCCCGCCACAACGCCCGGCTATTTTTTGGTTGCAGCTGTCATTGTTGTTTGGTGGGTCTGGGCTGGGGATTCGAACCTGCCACCTTAGGTGTACGTGGCTGGCGCCTTAACCGGTTGAGCTATAGGCACCAAGCCTGTTTTTCCAATTCCTTCTTTATTTTTCAAGATTTCAACAGATACACCTGAACTGTCCTGAATTTTTCCAGTAAACTTACATAAAACTCAGAATCAAAATTTAAAAGTATTTGATTTCTACAGCTAGTCACAGGTCAATACAATGTTGTTTTAACCTTATATGGTCCATAGCTACAAAGTTTGAAACTAATTTTTAAAAACAGCTTAGTGAATGTGAATGAAAATATTCTAAGAAACTTAAGTGATAACGGCACCATCTTTAGTCTTTAAACAGCACCCACAAAGATACTCTGAACATCATTTTGTAATCTCTTTTAGCCGTACTGTAGGGGTTGTCCAAGATAAATTTAAAGGTAGATTTCCTAGTTCTATTCACTGAAAGGGCCTAGACACCGTGACATACTATTAGCAAAAAGTATTCCATGCATCCCTGGTTCAATTCTAAATACCATTATTCTTCATAGAAAAATTTGTTCCTTCCAGCTCCTTGGAGAAATGGCTGAGTTCACAAACATCTTGTTAAGACAAAAAGAAAAGTACTCGGGTGGTGCCTGTGGCTCAAAGGAGTAGAGCACTGGCCCCATATACCGGAGGTGGCGGGTTCAAACCCGGCCCCAGCCAAAAACTGCAAAGCAACAACAACAAAAAAAAAAAATAAAACAAAAAGGAAAGTACTCAAAGACTTACAAGGACAAACAACAAAAAAGAACACACAAAAAAGGGACACTTGCTGGCAACATTTGGGACAATTTCAACATCCAAAAGAATATCAGTGATCAAATACAACCCACTGAACCAGAAGAAAAGAAAATGCTGCTTGGGCAGGAAGAGCGGGAGGGCGGGAGGGGGAAGAGGACAAGTAGGTGTGAGGAGAAAAAGTTCCTGACAGAGAAAGGTCGCCTAATATACATAGACAGAACGACTAAATTAAGGAATCACTACTTGGCCACCATCATTGGGCCACTCTTTGAGGAACTTGGCCTGTTCTCTTCACAACTGTTAAATGTCATGAAGGAGTCAGGTGGGGGAATGTTACAGGTTGAAGGAGAGAAGAGAGAGAAGTAAATGCAAGGCATGATCTTGTTTGAACTGGATTTTCTAGAAGGTACGAGAAATTACTAGGATAACAGGCAAGATTTGAAAAAGAACTGTTTATTAGATGACCTTGTATCAAGGATAGATTTTTTTGTTACATTTCAGGCTAATGTGAGGGCACAAACAACTAGGTTACAGTATGTGCATCTGTCAGGTAGAGTCCTCCTTGTAGTTGTGTCCTCCACCCAAAAGGTGCCATACATCCCTTCATGGTGCCCATCATGTGGGAGAGCACCAATCTCTCCTCTCTTCCTTTCTCTCCCTGCTTCCCCTTCCCCCCACAACTTGAATTGAATTGAGTTTTTCTCTCTCTCTTTTTTTAAAAGAGAGACAGAGTCTCACTTTATTGCCCTCAGTAGAGTACTGTGATGTCATAGTTCACAGCAACTTCCAAATCCTGGGCTTAGGCGATTCTCTTGCCTTAGCCTCCCGAGTAGCTGGGACTATAGGCGCCTGCTAGAACACCTGGTTATTTTTTTGTTGCACTTGGCCGGGGCTGGGTTTGAACCTGCCACCCTCAATATATGGGGCTGGTGCCCTACCCCTGAGCCACAGGCACCACCTGAGTTTTTCTCTTATGTGGGCACGGGTTTGATCATCTACTGGCTTCACATCAGCATCAAGTACCTTGGATATTTGGTTTTCCATTCTTATGATACTTTACAAAGACAGTGTGTTTGTTTCAACTCCAGCCAGGTTAATACAAAAGACGTAAAGTCTCCATTTTATTTTAAGACTGAATAGTACTCCATGGTGGTACACATATGCCACAGCTTGGTAATCCATTGCTGGGTTGATGGGCATTTAGGTTGTTTCCACATCTTGGTGACTATAAACCGAGCTGCGATAAACAGACTAGTGCAAATGTCTTTAAGAAAAAATATGAATCGCTTCATGGACTTGCGTGTCATCCTTGCGCAGGGGCCATGCTAATCTTCTCTATATTGTTCCAGTTTTAGAGTATGTGCTGCTGAAGTGAGCACAGGATAAATTTCTGAAGCATGTTAATTATATTGTATTCATGAATCAGAACATTCCAGACTTCGCAGGTAAATGCTGACGTACTTAGGGCTGAAGTGTCAGTGTCTCCAACTTACTTTCAGAAATTTCAGCAAAAATGAATAAGAGTAGAACCCGTGCATCTATATGCATGTGAGAGTGTGTGAAAGAGAGAGAGAGAGAGAGAGAGAGAGAGAGGAAGAAAATATATACAGTCCGAGAAACAAAGTAACTTTTATCTGAGGAATTTAAACTACCAGGCCCAGAGAGGCATTAAAGAAAGACAGAAATCACATCCCACCCCCCTTTGAGCTCTGCATTCATCTCTAAACCTGCTAGCTATTGCCACACGTGATTATCAATTAACCTAATGCCCACCAGGACACTATCCCTGACCCTATAGCTTAACAACATGTGGATGATCATTATTCAGTGTGATTCCTGCAAACCAGTGAGAATTCCTGACAGTCAGCATTGTATTGGCCCTTTGCTGATCCTCCCTCCTGCC
Source organism: Otolemur garnettii (assembly GCF_000181295.1). Taxonomy (NCBI): domain Eukaryota; kingdom Metazoa; phylum Chordata; class Mammalia; order Primates; family Galagidae; genus Otolemur; species Otolemur garnettii. The sequence continues at coordinate 4,270,131 of NW_003852423.1, read as the reverse complement.
ACCACTTTCTTTTTGCCTCTAAAAATCTCCTCGTACAAACGCCAAATGGAGCTCATATCCAAGTTCATCTGGGTCTGCGTCTTCCCCGTAGCTCCTCACTTTAGCTCAAGTAAACTCTTTAAATCATACTTTGTGCCTCAGTCTCTTCCTTATAAGTCAAAGAGCGATAGAAAGTAAATGTAAAAAAATGGTAACAATCGGCCTCTGTAGGAAACAGGGCTACACTGTACCTTTACTACCTTGTCGGCTTTTCCATAGTGCTGAGCATTTTGAAATAAAATGTTGGGGAAAACTGAGACCTAAGATAATGGTTTGAAAAATTAGGTTCATAATTATATAGATCTTAGAAAGTAATTAGGTATTACATAATAAATGAATCAATACATGTAAAGTTATCACATCATTAATATTATGACATTAGAGGTAGTGAAGTATCCAATAATTATACAGTAACAAAAAAAAATACCTCTTAACCTCAAAAGGCCAATTTGTGACTTACTGAAAGTTTCTGGCAATGAAAGATGAAAATATAAAAATATCCTTTAGAGAAGATTCCCAACATTTTAGAAAATGACTTGGACGGACCCTTTAGGCACACACATGAAAATTAACACCTACTCACTGATCCTAGATAAAAAGCTTCATAAAAGTGAGTCTAATGGTGAAGATAGAGCTGTTTAACTCACCCAGGAATATACACTGGGTGTTTAGCCAACCTGTGACCTTTGACGCAGTGGATAAAAGACTTTCTATAAGGATTTAGATCAAGTCCTTGTTAGCACAAATCTCTACATGATGTGACTGAGACTGAATTATATAACCCTTGGGACCTGTGAAGCTCACTACTGAAATCACACCATGCCAGTAGAGGTGAGGGGTCCTCTGCAGAAAATGAATGCTGTCACCTGCCTCGGGTGCCTGCTCACTCTGTACAGGGGAGTCCAGGGACACTGGAGAACCTGCCCCAATGAACAGAAGTGACCTGGAGATAGTCAGGAGCTATTAGCCCCAGAAGAACTCTCCATTTTAGACATTGAGCACCCCCCCCCAAAAAAAAATCACTCCTTCCCCCAGGCAAATCCAACAAAGCTTTGTTAAAGACAAGCGCCTGGGCACATATCACTACGCTGCAGAGTTAGGGGATGAGTTTTGTAGGGAGCACATCAGTGCACAGAGGAGGAGCTGGGGAAGTGCTCAGCAAGAAATGGATGTCATCCTCCCATGAGGATGACAGGGACAGATCAACTGGAGGACAGTTACAAAGGCGTGGCAGGGAGTAGAGAAACTAGACAGGATGGTGTCAAGCCAGGGCTAAGAACAAGGAATGGTTACTGCTCCGATGTCTGCAGGGACAAGAAAATGAACAATGGCCAGAACCTGGAAGGAAAGAATCTTAGGAAGAGATTTAAGAGGAGCTGTAACCTACAGCTGAGGAGCAGGCCATCCTGATGTGACCCTGCTGGGAGGAAGCCAAGGAACAGTTAGCCTGACCTTTTCTGCCCCCCACCCCTTCCTGCCAGGACTTGGCATTCGTCAAGCCAACCAGAAGCCAGGGTGCAAGAAGCCCAGTGCTACAGTCCATATAGGACAGCTCCTGGGGCACAGAGCTGGAGACAGAAGGTTTCTGACATAGGCAGGATGTCAGGCACAAACACGTGTTCACCGGCAGAGCTCGAGGTGAATGCAGCTCAGAGTGGAAATGGTGGTGACAAGTGCCCACCAGGATGAATTGCGGAAAGTGTAAGCATTTGAAGAGTGAGTGGATACAACAAACCTGCCCTAAGTCAAACCATTACTACTGGTTTTATGCACAGGATATACACAGTACAACCTCCACAGCTGACCACCTCCCTACACTGACCACCTCCTTTAAGTTGACCTCAGTTTCATAGACTGGACATGCACCACACATACATATCAGGCCAAGTTCCCTCTGTTGACCACTTCCATATGTTGACTCGTTTATTATAGTCCCTCGGGTGGTCAATTTACAGAGGTTCTTCTCTGTGTGTGTGTGTATATATATATATATACATATACATACACACAAACATACATATGCTTATTAAGTGATTTATTTATAGCTAAGTGCTTCACATAACTTTTTATTATTTATTCACTTATCCAACAATATTTACTGAGTTCTTAATATATTTAAGGTATAGGAACAAGGTAGTGTCTGGAAAAAAATAACAAAAGGTTCTAGTTGCTAATTATTTTTAAACTAGCCTAATTATGCTTAAACTTAATTTCTAAATATTTAACTCTTTAAAACCAAGATTATAAAAGAACTATTCACAATAAAAACAATGTGATTAAAAAATGAGCAAGGGGCCGGGCCCAAAGGCTCACACCTGTAATGCTAGCACTCGGGAGAACAGGGTGGGTGGATACTTTGCTCAGGAGTTTGAGACCAGTCTGAGAAAGAGTGAGACCCTGTCTCTAGCAAAAACAGAAAAAATTAGCCAGTCGTCACGGCCTGTGCCTGTAGTCCCAGCTAATTGGAAGGCCAAGGCAGGAGGATCCTTTGAATCTAGGAGTTTGAGACTGTTGTGAGGCAGGCTAAGGCCACAGCACTCTGGCCTGGAGGACAGAGTGAGACTCCACCTCAAAAAACAAACAAACAAACAAACAAACAAACAAAAACAAATTAAAAATGAGCAAAGGACTTACATAGACACTTTTTCAAAGAATATAATAAAAATGAAAAATAAGTACATGGAAAGAAGCTCAACATCTCCAATCAGTAGAGAAATGCAAATCACAACCAAATGAGATGCCACCTACACCCAGTAGCACGGCTACTATCGAAAACAGAACAAATCAGAAAATGACCTAATCATGTGTACCCTTCTATTAATCTGAAGTTAAAAAAAAAAGAAAAGAAACATTGGTGAGGATATGGAAAGACTGGAACCCTGACCACTACTGGTAAGAACATAAAATCATGTAGCTGCAGTGGAAAACAGTATGGCAGTCACTTAAAAAAATCAAAAACAGAATTAACATAATCCAGTAATTCTACTTCTGGGTAGAAATGTCAAAGGAGTTGAAAGCAGGGTCTCAAAAAGATATTTATGTAGCCATGTTCATAGCAGCGTTATTCATAATATAGCCGAGAGGTGGCAGCAATCGGGTGCCCATGAATGAATGAATGAATGAATGGATAAATAAAACATGATGAATAGAAGGGATAGAAACAACATAGTCTTAGAGAGAGAGGTGGTCCTGCAGTGTGCTGTAACATGGGTGAACTCTGACATCATTCTAAGGGAAACCAGTAAGTAGACAAAAATGTCCGGTCCTATTTATGAAGTACCTAAAGTAGTCAGATTCATAGAGATGGAAGTTAGGATCAAGTTACTGGGAGCTGGAGGGGGGAGAAGTGGAGAACTGTTGTTTAATGGGTGCAGCCTGCAGTCTGGGAAGATAAAGTTCTGTGGATAGATGGTGCTGATGGTTGCTCAACAATGTGAATGTGCTTAAAGCCACTCAACTGTACATGAAAAAACGATAAAATGGTAAATTTTATGTTATGTATATTTTGTTACAATAAGCCAGAAAGAAGTTTTCTTTTTTTAAAAAAAAAAAACAATACTCACGGATTCCAGCCCAAATCTTGTGGGTTGACATATAGAATACCAGCTCTGGAAACAGTCGCCGGAGTTGCCGTCCTTAAGTGATGGGTCTCAAACAGAAGCCTCATGTAGGGCGTGAGGGCTACGCGCTCATTGCTGGCCAGGGTCAGCACCTGGAACGAGCAGCAGGGGGAAGCAGAGGAGGGCTGTGATCCAGACACAGAGGCACCGATGCTAACACGGGTACTTAATAGTGAACAGCGCTGTCCCTCAGCAGAAGTGCCAACGGCTGTGTGCTCACTGTCCCAAGTTAGGAGACAGTCAGAATGAAGGTCTAAGTTCTCCCTTAAGGGGACCTGACTGACCTTTGAGGAAGACGTTCACCAATCTGGGCCCATGAATGTCAACCTTTTAATAACCATGGTAATTATGACTAAGCTGAATATAAGACATTCATTCTAAAAGTTGATTATACGAAAAGGCCTGAGCACCACACAAAATAAACTTTCTTGAGAATCTGAACTACCTCAATTATCAATTGTCCTATAGAAACTCATGCAAGTATAAAAATCTCAAACCTGTATTTTGTGATGAACAATGTCTTAGTTCAGCAAGTAGCAATTACTGTTAATTTAAGGTGGTTACTAAATCCATCCTGGAGTAATGATGATTACTGATTCCTCTCTCCTGACCCTAATAATATACCTTGTGTTTAAACAGTATCTCACAGACTGGGACCATCACCTTTTGTCTTAGCCAGGAATGCTGGGTCAACCACAAATGCAAAAATGCCTGAGAAAGCATTTAAACTCAATCCGTAGCTATAGGAACTGGTTCATTTAAATAGCTAAAGTTTATCCATTATCACGTGGCACAAACTTGTTCTTTAGTATTCGACATTTAATCAAAGATGATAAAAGATGTAATAATTTATGCCTCGCTCTTAGAAAACAATAAAATGTGCAGACTAAATTCTTAGATATGTATTTAACTCTCATAAAAGTTATATTTATGCAGGTGACAAGACTATAGTCCCTTTAATTTTTTAATGGTGAAATTAAGAGAATTATCATGAAAATGGCACTTATCAAAATAGTGATTACAATAAAGAATACCAGGTGAATGAGTAAAAACTAGCATTTGCAGGCTGTGCCTGGGGCTCAAAGGAGTAGGGCCCCGGCCCCATATGCAGGAGGTGATGGGTTCAAACCCAGCCCTGGCCAAAAACCTACCAAAAAAAAAAACCCAAAACCCAAAAAACAAGTATTTGCAACAATGAGAGAATGGGACTTTTAAAACCCTCTGGATGTCACGTTTAAGGTTTAGCACTGAAGGATTACTCACCTTGTTATCATCCATGAGGGTATTTAGTGATTCAATCCACATAGGGTCAATGTCTCCATCCAGGACTATCCATTTTGGTCCATCATGCATAAGATTTGCTTGTTCACGTAGAATGGATGAGAAGAGACCTGTAAAATAACAGTAAACAATTTTAATATCTAGTCAAGTTGAGTGCTATTTATTTCTAACATTTGTATTATTGTTCCTGAAAGCTCTTTTATTAACTAAATTTTTTAGTAAAATTTTTATTTTTTCAAATTAATATGGGGGTACAATTTTTAGGTTACATTGTTCTAAAGTTCCATTTGTAGAAGAGCCCCTCACTAGGGGGCATGTTATACATCCTCACAATGGGCACAGTAGGTGAGATCCTGCCTCGTGCCCTCCCTTGTACCCCCTCCCATTTCCCTACCCCTGGACTGGACTATATTAGTGTTTTATCGTTCCTATGAGCATATAATTGTTTATATATTGATTTCACATTAGTACAGAGTACATTGGATATTTATTTTTCCATTCTTGAGATACTTTACTAAGAAGAATGTATCCAGGCAAATGTAAAAGATATAAAATCTCCACCTTTTTAAATGGTTGAATAATATTCCATGGTATACATATACCACAGTTTGTTGATTCATTCATGGGTCGATGGGCACATAGGTTGTTTCCATGACTTGGCAATTATGAATTGAGCCACAGTAAACTAAACATTTAAGAGCAATTTTGCTGCCCTTTTTTTGTGGGTGGTGTGTAACACCTTGAGAGCTATGCATGGGCTCCAGATTCAGCTCTATCATTCACCAAAGAGCAGTGGTTCTTGTCGCGACCCACAGGAACTGTATTAAAGGGCCATGGCATTAGGAAGGTTGAGAACCACTGCCCAAGAGCAAGATTCCCTGTCCTGAGAATGACTTTAACTTCTATGACTGAGCTTCCCTGTATGTCAAACAGAGATAATCGAACCTTCCTTAATGAACAATTGTGTGGATGTACAGAAGGTAACGTACATAAAACTTACACCAAATGAATACATTATCCTTCTTTCATATACATATGTGCAGTATCTATTTTAGATCAAATGTTAGTTTATTTCACCTTTCTCCATTTTTCTATAACAGTTTTCAAGGGGCATAATTCTTAAGCACTACATAGCCACAAGCACTATACATCTCCTACAGAAATTTCATCTTTGGGATATTAAGTTATCATTATTTAACAAGATGTATAGACACAAAAATTTTAAATCCATGGTCCTTTTTGCTATGTGTCTAAGTTTGTGTGTGTTACATGGCATATTCAATGGTTAATTTTTCAAACTCAAATATATAAAACCGCTGTGTGAGAAAAGCTGTATTGATATATGTATGTGGAATATTTCCATTATGAAGTATTTTGTACTAAAAGTAAACTACAGTATCTTGTGGAACCTGCCATCACAATTCATGAAGCCCAGTGACCTTTTCTAAGGGTCACTCATCTGAACAGCTTCCAAAGATCTGCAGCATAAACAGTTATGGTCACAGTTATGATTCTCTCTGCCATAGTCTTTTAGAAAAAGACAGAAGTTGGGTTGAGAGCATTGCCCATGGCAGGAACATCAAGTGCCAAGGCCTCATGATGGAAGATACTTGGCAAATTCGAGGATCAGCAAGTTGGCTGGAATAATGATGACCATCAGTGAAGGGCAGAGTATAGGAAATGGAGCCAGAGATGTTAGTGGTGGTGACAAGGGTGGGAGGAGGGTCCCACCACATACAGCCTTGTATGTCGTGCAAAAGGTTGGATTCTAAGGGTGCTGGGAACCCAGTAAAAATTGAAAGCAGAGCAGTAACATTTGATAGGAGCTCTCTGTCTGCTGTATGTCAAATGAACTAACTACAGACAGAACAGTGGGAAATATTGACTGTGGTAGAACAGTCAGGAGATGATGGTGGCTTGGACTAATGTGGTATCCATGGAGAAGGTGAGAAGGACTGGAAATCAATATATATTTTACAGGTAAATCTTATAGGTTTTGCTGTGAATTTTGATACAGGACATAAGAGGGAGAGGAACTTCAAGGATGATGCCAAGGTTAGTGTATTTATTGAAATAGGAAGCCATAAAAGCCTATAGCAAAGGGATCTTTTTGTCTACAAATACTTCCAGGGCAGGAAACACACCCTGCTGACTTTTGTTTGTGGCACCTACAGTCCTGCCTGCCTGAGCCTCAGTCCGTGCCTTGCATCAGGTACTTAATAAACATTTTCCAAGCTATTCATGCTGACTTCTCTCCTGATTTACAGGGAACCCTGACATAATTGATGTGGGGTAAAACACACCGCTCTGAGTACAAATCTGCGGAATGCAAATCAAGTGCTTATTCAAATCCAGTTTTAATTTATACGTTATAAATGCCGTTGTAATCTGCTATATTTCCAATAACGCCAACACACAAACAGTAAATCTGCAACTATGACTAAAATTGGCTGGTACTGAAAAACGACTTTCTGGATAGAAATAAAGAAATTTTTAGCACTTCAAAAGGGAAATGCTGCTTGCCATCTTTCCATTCTCGGGTAGCGTGATGTATGAAACCAAAGAGTTCATCTGTTGTCACAGCTTTAGGGTTTAAGTCATTCCAAACAGGTTTCTGTTTCATGATAACATATGTTCGGTTCAGTGTTCTCAAAATCTGAGAGGAAGGAAGAGGGAGCCAAAAAAAAAAAAAAAAAAAATTAATACTAATGTAAGCCAGAGGGAAAGAAAACGATTTCTGAAGGATTTTCCTTATTCATTGTATGTTCCTAGATATTCTGTGTGTACTAAGATTGAGAAGGGAAAGTACACACGGGCATTCCCCTTACCATCTTGAAAAGTTTAACCCCACAAAATGCTTACGGAAACAAAATCAGTTCTCCTGATTCTTCAAACCATTTAGACCAGTGGTTCTCAACCTGCGGGTTGCGACCCACAGGAACTATATTAAAGGGTCCTGGTGTTAGGAAGGTTGAGAACCACTGATTTAGACTAAAGAAAGTTTCTTTATTGTTTGAAATTTTTAACCATGTGTGTAAAATGAAGGACTATATTTAAATAAGTATTCATGTTTCAAAAGTCCACTCTGCCTGAATTATTAAGGTCAGTTGTTCTCAAAATATAGCCCATACCCAAATTGTATGGAGGGTGTTAAGACACAGATTTCTGGGCCTAATCCCAGAGTCTACATTAAATAGGTCGGTGGGTGGAAGGGGTTGGTAATCGCATTTCAGTAAGAGTCCAGATGACACTGATGCTGCTGCTCTGGACAAGCTTCCAGACCCAGTGACTTCTTTCTCTTTTTTTAAATTAAATCATAAACACATAGATCATGTATACCTTAATGCATTTATGGGGGACAATGGGTTGATTTCATATAGAATTAGGAATGCTTACGTCACACTGGATAATATATACCTCATCTTGTTTACTTAGTTATTGTGTTAAGACATTTATACTCTATACTAATAGGTCTGACATGTACCCTTGCATTATGCACCATAAGTGTGATCCCATCATTCACCCTCTCTCCATCTGACCTACCCCCTCTGTTCTCAGCCCCTCCCCTTGGGCCATAGTTGTGATCTATTCTTCATACGAAAGTGTGGGTGGCTGTACATTGGTTTCATAATAGTACTGAGTACATAGGATATTTTTTCTTCCATTCTTGAGATACTTTACTAAGTAGGATATGTTCCAGCTCCATCCATGTAAGCATAAAAGAGGTAAAGTCTCCATCTTTTTTTAAGGTTGCATAATATTCCATGGTATACATATACCACAATTTATTAATCCATTCATGGGTCGATGGGCACTTGGGCTTCTTCCATGACTTGGCTATTATGAATTGAGCTGCAATGAACAATCTGGTGCAAATATCTTTATTATAAAGTGATTTTTGGTCTTTTGGATATACACCTAATAGACAAATTGCAGGGTCAAACGGCAGGTCTACCTTTAGATCCCTGAGTATTCTCCATATTTCTTTCCAAAAGGGACGTATTGGCTTGCATTCCTACCAGCAGTGCAGAAGTGTTTCCTTTTCTCCACATCCACAGACCCAGTGACTTACAGAAGTGGTTCTCAGCACCAGACTGTCTTGACTTGGGACAAGATGGGACATGCCTTGGGGCATCTAATCGGTAAAAGCCAAGGAGGCTGCCAAATATCTTACAAGGCACAGGAAAGCCTCCTACACCAGTTATTCAGTCTAAAATGCGACCAAAAAAAAAAAAAATTATGAGACTGAGAAACCCTGATCTAGATAATTAAGGAAAAGAAGTCTTGAGGATGAAAACTTACTCATGGGCATTCAGTACAGGTTTAATTCCTCAACACCTTAACCCAAATATCTGCCCCAGGGCTCCCTTCTGCTCTCTCTGAAAGCCATCACTTTTGTTTTCCATATTTGTCATCCTGACCTACTCACAGGGGTTTTGGAGACCTGAAAAGCAATTGTCAAATACTTTGGAAGGATAAAGTACTAAATAACATGGCCCCGGGCTTCCGTGTTCCAGTTATATCAGCTTAAGTACATGCTGAGTAGGACAGTATTGGTGAAGACTAGATGAAAGAAATTAAATGCCTTAGGAATATTAAGCCTATATTTTTAGAAACCATTAATCTCCTGGAAATTATAGAATTTAATTTTATCCTTCCTTGAACCATGGCCTACATCTGAAACTTACTCTAACGAAATAATTACAGGTCTATCCGTTATCAACTTTAGTATTTCAATTATTGTATTTGTCATGAGAAAAATCTCTATCCAGAGGCTCTCTTTACAAGTGTGCCACTTTGGGTTCTGATCTAAATACTGGCATGTTCTATACACCCATGCTTTACAATCTCTTATGCCCATTCTGATTATTTTTAGTTGTTGGCTACCAAATATGTTTATAACCAAGCATCCTGCATTAAAATGCATGCCGTTCTGCATATACCGTCTGCCAACCAAGAAAATAAGTATGTTGCCAGGACTGTCAGTAAGACCAAACAAAATCAAGCAGTGAACTAAAAATGGGGATAATAATACCCATGGTATATCCTTGTTGTGCAGAGTAAATCACACATTGTGCACTGAGCACAGCACATAATAGGTACCTCAAAGATGTGGTTTTGCGATCTCCTTTTCAGGTTCTGTTTTGGCTCCATGGAGGGGCTACATTTCTAAAAGACTACCGAAAAAAATATTTCTTTTTCCTTAATGATACGGGAGGGAGAATTTAGGATGACTCAGAAAAGATAAAACAGTACTTTTGTGAAATGTAGATAGAGCCCATCAAACCCTGCAAGCCAGATATTTTATTCCAGTCTCTTAATCTGTTTACCATTGATAAAAAGAATCCAAGTACAATTATCTATATGTATAAAATACATCCCAGGTGCATAGACTAGGGTGGCAGACGTCTAAATGCGTGAATGGGCTGCTAAATGTCTCGTGTAGAAATCTCAGTCTTCATCTTGCCTTCCTTTTCCTGTGTGGATGGAATGTTTTATTTGTTTCTCTTTCTCCCTCCTCTCCACATCGGGAAAAATAATATCAATTGATCAAACAGCAATACATGGGCCTCCAGTTCTAACTCTGAATTCTGGTGGGTGTCACTGAAGGGAACTCTTCTAAGTACCATTGAAAATAGGTCTAAATTCAGAAAGCTCCTTTGTGGCTGAAAGCTCGCAAGCAATTCACTGTACCTTACTCTTGCCGGTGCCTGCATTTCCAACCACAAAGACGGAGTGTCGCACAGCCAGCAGTTCCTCAAGCTGGACCACCTGCAGAGCAAACAGCGGGTCCCTGCTTTCCTTCAATGAGTTGGTGACAAAAAGGCAAACCTGCCCATTTGGGGCCCAATTCTTCTTTCTGCACAACCCAACCCTGCCCTCGCAGACAGCAATACATTCAAGGGAAAGTTAAAACCGACCCCAAGTGCAAAGCATAGTTGCTCCTGGATCTCCAGTGCAGGCTACAGAGAAGAAACTAAAACCATGACTCTATGTGGCGGGTTACTTAGTACAGGGTGGGAGTTACTTACAAAAATCAATGGTTCTTCATAACAGTATGTGGCCAATCACCATCGACAATAAGTAATGATTCTTAAATGCTATAAAACATCTACAGTATTACTCTGTTATATGCCCATGTATTCACTAAACTCAAATTCAATATTAACACGCCTCAGCCTTTGATATTTCAGATAATATCTTTCTAAGTGATTCTCATACATGCTGCCTTTCCTCCCCTATTAAAAGGATGGACTAGTGATTTTACTTCCAATGTTCCCTAAAAAATAGAAGAAAACAAAAAAAAAAATTGTTGGTGCATGTCATGAAGAACCAGGATGTTTTATAAATGAATTAAAAGTATGGGCTCGGCGCCTGTGGCTCAAGTGGCTAAGGTGCCAGCCACGTACACCTAAGGTGGCAGGTTCGAATCCAGCTCGGGCCCGCCAAACAACGATGGCTGCAACCAAAAAACAGCCAGGTGTTGTGGCAGGTGCCTGTGGTCCCAGCTACTTGGGAGGTGGAGGCAGGAGACTCGCTTGAGCCCAGGAGTTGGAGGTTGCTGTGAGCTGTGATGCCACGGCACTCTACCCAGGGGGATAGCTTAAAAAGCTATCCTAAAAAAAAAAAAGTATGTTTACACTTGAAAAGTACGTATCCATGTTTCACCTTCTTACAAAACAGGACCGCTCAAATACTTACTTACATTTTTACATTTACTTTTGTTAATACTGCCATATTAAAATGCTTGAAAGCATATATTAAGACCTTACTAAGGTCAGTGTAATGTAAGTTAACATCGCGGTTTAATATCACTTAAGCACAGTTATTTCTACTGCAAATCCCATGGGCTGCCAGGAGAAGAAAAAGCTGCTTTTACTTTGAGAATAAAGCTTTCTTCAGGCTGCAGGCGGAGCTCCAGGGTAGACTGCCTGACCATCTGTTCAAAGTGCAGCTTCCTACTCCGAGGCACATCCAGGGCTGGAAACAGGTCACCAACCAGGCCCAGAAACACTGGGATGTCGTCAGTCACTATTTTAGGCATATTGAAATCCCTTAATGCTCTCATGAGAACCTAGAAAGGAGAACAGAAAACACTTCGTGAAAAACCAATACAGGGTCTAACAAACACCCGAAGAACTAAAGATGTACTTTTTTATATAGACTTTTTATTTGTATACATTTAGAAGGTACAAGTGCAATTTTGCCACGTGGCTGTATTGCTTGGTGGTGAAGTCAGGCTGAGTGTATTTATCACTGCAGCAACACGCACCGTGCCTGTTTAAGATGTTATTTTTAATCTTCACATTGAAGGTATAAGATTCGGCACAGTTGTCTGTCAGGATGGCATTTTATCTATGTGGAGGTGAAAGATTTAAAATTAACAGATGAGAACGTGAGAAGGTTGAACTGAACCGCGGACAAACCTCACAATGAGATCAGCAGTGAGATTCCCCACCCTGCCAATAATCTGCTCTGGTTTCCACAAAGGGTCTGAGGCCCTTCTCTCCTCCAGGTTCAAACTCCAGACACTCAGATTAATCAAGCCTTTTAGATCCTTTTGTTTGAAGTATTCTAAAAATCTCAGAATGATAATCTTAAAATTTAGAGTTGGGGTTTTGGTTCCATAGTGGCTGTAAAGTGAAGAGGGCTTTACCCATTTAAAGTGGTAATTCAAACATCAGAATGACTTTTACAGAAAGAGCTTCGCATTCCAACAATACAGAATAATAGAACAAATAAATCAAATGTCGATCGAAGTTGCGACAAGAGGGAGAAAGAAAGATTGGAAAAGTTGAAAACCACATAATAAATATCCCTTAACATAAAAAATATACTCACAGAATAGAACTAATTTTTTCCTATTTCTTTCTTTTTCTTTTGGCCGGGGCCGGGTTTGAACCTGCCACCTCTACCACCTCCAGTATATGGGACTGGCACCCTACTCCTTTGAGCCACAGGCGTCGCCCTTTTTTCTTAAGTCACATTACATGTCTATACAGTAATGGGTACTCATTGCTCTCACTACTTAATTGGGAAAAATGCATGATGTGTTGTTATCATTTCTTTGCAGGAGAGAGAGTAGAACACTTCCCTAGAAGCTCTGCACAACCAGCCCTGTTTCATTCTTCACCCTAATCTCAAGCCCCATGAAATGGACGGGCTTTCTCCCACTGATTAAGCTACATCTTCACTGACTTTTTAGGATTAATTTCCCAGCTCAATCGGTTTTCCTAAATGTTCTTCAGAGGAAATCAAACCAGGGTTACTAAATGATTTGGTTATAACTGCCAGATACTTTCTGTGTCTGATGTTTGAAAAGTACTGAAATGATATTTTCCTTTCAGATTCATGTCTATATGGCCAGGGGTCAAGGCTGTGGTGGTTTGCACTGGATTTGGACTAGAGAAAAACTGAGGAGCTTAAGGGAGCTGTGACATGCCCTTTATTCAGCTTGTGGTGGCTGGCAAGCTAGTGTAAGAAATCCCCCATAGCAAAGTCTGCCCTAGGAAGTCACTTTAGGAGGGAGGGAGTCCCCTTTGAAAGAAGGCTGCCTTGGAAGTCCACAGAGGTGGAAAGCCAAGGAGCCTTATTTCATGGCCAGAACAAGAGTGGCTCTGAGTCAAGAGCTAATTACATGAGAATGATATCATACTGCTGAATCATGGTTACTGAAGTTTAACTGTGACACCTGCTGGCTTCATAATAGTGACTTAATATGGCACCTGCTGGCCAGCCTTCCAGGAAAAGAGCTTAATCCACTCATCTTCTCTACAATCTCTTTTTACTCCAGACTACTTGTGACCTCGTGTAAGAAACGCTAGTCCTCAGAATACTCTGCACGTTCTGTTTTTTAAAAGTTGAGTCACACATGCCCCCACCATCCAGGTATGTCCTTCAAATTATAGGAGGCCAGTTTGCTGTTCACTCAACAAAACCATGTCAGCATCACATACCTGATCTTCAGGTCTCTTCCTGTCTCCTCGTTTCAGGGAGCCAGCCACAACCAAGACAGACTTAATAGCACGAAGTCCCCAATCATAATGATCCTAAAATCAAAGCATAAGGTTTATTTTCTCAAGAATTGTAGGAAAGAGTAAGATTCTCATTCCAGAAGTAAAACCTGACAGTTAAAAGAATTAAGATAAATACATACTTTGATGATTCAAAATAAAATTTTCTTCTCTTTAAACTTGTGAAAATCAAATCCTGGTAGTGTCCTCCTGCTTCTTTCTGTCCCGTTTTTCTGCCTCCCTCAACCGTCTCTTCTATCCATAGTTCGCAGGGCAGCGTCTGCACAGACCTGCTAACGCAGGACTCGACTCCCCCCACCCAGAAGCCATTCTCCACCTGTACACCTGGGGCCCTGGTATTCTTCTGTCTCTTGCCAGGATTCACTCTCTAATTGCCCTAATTATTCTACCTCTTAATCACTCAGACACTCCTGCCTCGATGCTGGCACTTAATATAATAAAAACCATATTATTAAAATTCAATTATCAACCAGTACCTCTTAGAGACTTCCCCATTACCCCTGATGAAGATGACTCCCCTGGTCTCCGTGCTCCTGGAGGAAAGACTGCAGCTTACTCACTTCCTCCTCCAGGTCTGAGCACGGGTCGGTGCTCAGTTCAGGTGTGCTGAATGAGCTATTAAATAATTGCTCACGTGCGCCTGGCCTTCTCTCTCTCACTTTCCATCTGCACTCCACACAGTAACCCTTCCGTCTGCAGGAAAGTCATTTCACTTCTCAGAGCCTCAGAATCATCATTCATAAGAAGGCAGATGAACGTGTCCACCTACTTGATAGGTGGTTGTAGGAGTAAAGTGAGTGAATGTGAGTACAAATGCTCGGTGGGTAGTGCAATAATACGTACATCTATAAAGGTGCCATTTAATCCATTAGTGAATAATAAAGTCAATTTAGTAGGTCTTGATCATCATTTTTGTTGGTTATAAAATAAAGCAGAATGAAATGGAAAACACTGAGTGTGATGAAAACAATAAAGAGAAGAGGCGTTTGGCAATAATTTGTGACTTGGTTGTACAAATGGGTATGGGAATATACTGAGTCAATAAAAAAGGCATCTTTGGGGTGGCACCTGTGGCTCAAGGAGTAGGGTGCCGGCCCCATGTGCCAGGGGTGGCAGGTTCAAACGCAGCTCTGGCCAAAAACTGCAGCAGCAGCAACAACAACAAAAGGCATCTTTTCCTGTGGATCCAGTAAAAATCATCTGAAGGCCACTGATGCAGAAATAGGCTGGGGAGTGAGGGGAAAACAGATGGGGAAGAAGCAGAGTTTGGCGGGCCAGGAGAATAGAAGGGAAGGATGCAGAAGAAATTTTAGACAGACGTTGAAGAGGACTTGGTGATGTTCCTAAGCATTAAACATTGCCAACCCCTGCTAAAATGATTGCCACTGTTTTCATTACATGCAGTCTCTGAGTTCCAAGCAAGATAGGTTCTGTAGGTTTGTTCTTAAGTTGAATTTATATGTAAGTTGAAACAGCTATATTTACCTATCATCTGTAATAGCCTCCATGTATAAGTGCGAGTCACGTGTCAGTAGGACCTTCATAACTTGAGTACTTACTGTAATAGCCTCTGTTTGTAAGTGGTAGTTGTACGGAAGCCAGATGTCTGTAACTCAGACACTGCCTGTGTATCACTCCACTGATCAAAAATGTCTACAGATTTCTCTCCCAAATCCATCCCTGCAGCACAGGAAGGCATCCAGGAACTGTGTTCCTAAGTCAGCTCTCTGTCCTGGCCATGTGTCCCTAAGTCAGCTCTCTGTCCTGGCCATGTGTCCCTAAGTCAGCTCTCTGTCCTGGCCATGTGTCCCTAAGTCAGCTCTCTGTCCTGGCCACGTTCCTTCTCCCTCCTCATCTCCTTCATGGCATTTCTGTGCGTCGATGAACTCTTTCCTTGCCGCTTTACATTTACTCCCAGCACTATCTGCTCATAATTGGCTACAGGCGTTCTAGAAGGACGGGACAGCACCGAAGTCAAATCTGGCCCCCAAAGTTGTTGACTATGTGGGCTTTGGACAGGTTCTTGCACTTGGTTTCCTGGTCTTGAAAACAGGGCTCATAATAGCAAACTCCTAGACTTGAGAAGATTTAAAAAATATCACACATGGTGCCTGTTCAATCAAGATTGTTCCCTTTCTCTCTAGAAAGATCTGATAATATTTTCAGTTTTTATTTCACATAAACCGAATCACACAGGTTCTCTGAAGTCAGAAATCTGGGTGTTTGATTCATTTGCTTTGTGTGTTTACTCTTTCGTCCTGGTCAGAGAGAAGCTCGCCACTTGGATGCGGCAGGTGCTAAGTGTTTCAGTATCACTGGTGGGAATGAACAGTTACAACTCCACGTTCCCTCATTCAATTACATTTTTTCTTGTGGTTTTTACCCATTATAAAATTTAAATGGGCCTAGTAAAAAAAATATGATAGAAATAAGGAATAAAATAAAAATCCCCATCATTCTACTATCCAGAGGCAAGTGTTAAATATCACAATCTCCCCTCCAAATGTAAATTCACAGTTATTAAAAGGGCAACATAAATTTCTCTCATATTTCGTATCTTACCCTCACAGTGGGCAAGTTCAAATGCATGCATCTGGGTTTACAGGTAGCTGTGTGGTTGCAACTGTGGCATATTATTAATAATACTTTCTTTGTGGTAAGACATTTATAATATACTTGTAGTTGTTTTGAAATGTATCCTTGCATTGTGTACATTAGGAGAGATCCCACCAAATGCCCTCCCTCCACTCATCCTTTCCCCTTCCCTCCCCTCTCCCTCCTCTTCCTCTCTTTTTTCTGGACTATCTTTGTGTTTTATCATTCAATATGAATCATTCATATATATCATTATATGTTGCTTTCACAATAGTATTGAGTATACTGGATCCTTTCCCCCCATTCTTGAAACTTTCATTGTGGAACAGCTGCAGAATAATGTCACCAGTAAAGAATGAAAGGTCCTCAAAAGACCAAAAGTCAAAAGTGACCACAAAGCTAAATTTAAACACATTGCTGCTGATACATATGTAAATTTAAACACAACTGCTGCTGATACATATGTAAATTTTGTGGAACTTCAGCAACTTCAGTGAACCTGCAGGAAGCTTATGACTGGAGAACACAAAGTGTATAAGTTTGGGGGGAAAAAAGCAAAAGTGATGAGAAAAATTTTAACATTCCTTTAGGTGTTCTTCAGAAAACTCCTATGAACACTCTTGTCCTCTCTCGCTAGAAAATAATCTTCTCACCCCAAAAGGGACGCAACATAAAATTCCACTTACAATTACAACATTGATACCATGTAAAGAAAATCACACGGCCAGCTCATAAAACTGTATGAATATAAATGAAAGAGTCAATCTGAAATGTCTCAAATTTCAGAAAAAATTAGGATTTGTAAAATAGAGATTTTCAAAATCTATGGGAAATATTCCTTATTTCTAAGTGTAATTTGGATGATAGCTTACCCAGCACACATATTTCAAAATCCGTTTTAATGGGGTGTCAAAACTGAGAAAAAGTAACAAATAGCCTCTCACCTGCTTGGAGAGGAGCTCCTTGCAGAGGGTGTACAGTGTAATGAACTTCCGGGCTAATGAGCGGGCGTCCACAAAACCTTCAGCAACCAACATAATCTCGCAGATGAGCTCAATGTCAGGGGCCACCATGGCACAGGGTCTAAAGAGTAAGTGTAAAATGTAGTCTTAAAATGTGATAAGGTAGTGAGTACGCATTGCTGAAATCGAGGGATTAATTTGTGTCAGCATTTTAACCATTCCCAAGCAGGTCACAATTTTTCTCTGTCAGTCACAGGTAATGAGACCCCTCATTTCAACTAAAAAATGTCCTCTCATTAACTAGACACATAGGAAATAATGAGAAGTCTGAAATGGCAGGAGCACAGGTATGGGAGTTTAAAGGACATCGTGGATATATTTTGTAAACTTCTAGTGTAAGTGGTCACTGCACAAAGACGAACAGCGATGTTTTGAGATAGACCAGCTTTTCCCTGTGGTTAACGTTGTGACCAGCTTTCTAGAAAACAGCATTGGCTGATTTCCATGGAATAAATCCTTCCACCGTGGCTAAGCTACACACACAGTATCCCTAAATGTGGAGCTGTGAAGAGATGTGCAGAACTGAGTACACACCCACACAGACAAAATAGACAGAACGGACCTCGGGAGCATGACGATTATGAAAATAATTAGGAAGTGGTAAGCTTTGAGGATTTATCACATTTGATTTAATGCAATTTATATAGTCAAAAGTGAACATAATTTAGTTTTTATTAGTGGCTGTGCTTAACAAGCAGCTCATAAAATTCATAAAAATTCAAACACCAGCTCTTGAAAATTCAAACATCCACTTGTACAAGCCACTTCTAGCACACTACTGTCTTGGGCCCACTTGAATAGACTTTTTTTTTTTTGTTACATAGATAAACATTTAATATTTAAAAAACCAAATGCACTCCATTTTACAAAGTACATGTCCTTCCTTCTCTCGCTTACTACATAGTTTTCCATCCCATTCCGTAGTTCATGTCTCCATGACAACATGTAGCTCTTTCAAACTGTTATAACAGGTTCATCATTTGAGATTCTTCCATCTTAATTCCCTTCCTTTTACATAAAGTGAGAGGCAACACCCTTGATACCTAACAGTCAAAGCTAAATGTATAATTCTAAATTTTCTCACAAAATAGACCTCTCTTACTCAGCCTTGTTTTCTTTCCCAGTGTTTTACAGGGCTACGGTGATTGACATAATTGGTTTACTCTTTAGAAGACTCTTTACTTTCTTACAAGATGGTTTTAGTCCCATGAAGGCTCAATTATATAAATGTGGATATTATTTTATTTTTATAATGTGCTCTTATTTTTATCAAACTAATAGATTAATTTTAACAATCAAGTATCATTAATGTAATAAATCAAAAGAGCATCAGGCCCTTATACCCCACCTCATCCTGCCCCATAGTCAGCCACTTTCAACTCTATAACCTGTTTCAACTGATATTTATCTCCATATAACTGAATAACCTGAATAGACTACCATCTCTTGGTCCGCTGTACTTTGTTCATTTGCTATTAGTTGTAAACAAGGGTTCCATCCCTTGTGCACTTTTCTATTATGCCTTCGTCTTCCCATTATTCTTATATCACATTTTTTGTCAATGAGAACTGTTTTCATAATGAAGACTATGTAAATATTTTTCATAGTTAGGGAAGTAATTTAGTATGTTTATATTTTCTGTCTTTATACTTTTTTATTTTTCCTTACATTAATCATTGCCACATTTTTTATTTGCTCAGTTAAAAAAAAAAAAA
>NW_003852423.1:4213136-4249495 GCF_000181295.1 Otolemur garnettii | reverse complement strand
CCTGAGACGCTGCTGTATTCCTTGATCACTTCTAGGAGTTTTGTAGTAGAATCCCTGGTGTTTTCCAGATATACTATCATATCATCTGCGAAAAGTGAAAGTTTAATCTCTTCTGACCCTATATGGATGCCCTGAATAGACTTTTAAGATAAAAAATTCAGAAAATCATAGCTTCAAATCCCCTTTCCTTTGGAGGCAGACTTCCCAAAAACTTGTTTCCCAAAGACAGTTGCCATTGACTGCAATGTTCCGCTCAACTGAAGTCAAGGGTAAAGGAGAAATGAGTAAATACAGGTAAAAAAAAACCCATTGTTTTAGCCTTCTTAAAGACATGTGCTTACTATATACCAATAATACTTATTTACCTGCTTTTGTAATTATAATTACAGGCTACTTCACACACATCTAATTTTCATAAGGTTTTGAATGACTGTCTTATCTAGGTTGAACCCCATATTTTATCACATTTATTGTTCTTTATCATTTGACAGAAGATGTGCAGATGAAGACTAAATGGGGAAAACAAAGGCTAGCATATTTACTTATTTTATACTTACATTAACATAGATAACTAGTATTTACTGAGTGCTTACTTCATGCCACAAAAGAAAAAGAAGAAAAAAAAGAAGTAAGTCTTTTTATAGACTCTCTCACTTAATTCTCACCACTCCACAAGGTGACTAGTCCTCTTATTTACATTTTACAGAGGACTGATGTTTCCAAAAGTTCAAGCACGTGCCATAGGCTACACTGTTGGCAAGTTGTGACACCAGGATACTCCAAACACCCAGGCCTGCTGCTCCCACTCATCAATGATACGTCCATCACCTACATTTTCATTTAAACTTTGATGACACAAGTAGTAACACCTAACATTAATGATACTATTATTAAACAAAACTTATAAAAATATCACAAGACAATTTCAAATTAAAAATCCAAATAAAAAAAATGTTATGGATGAAAAGTCTCAAATATATATATACTGCAAAGGTTTGTGGTCTTCAAGCAACACTATTCCATAATCATCACAATTATTTCTAGAACAGTTATTCTGCATGTAGAACTTTTTTCCAAGAAAATTAGACATTATAAAATTACTATGCTAAGAAAAAGTGGTTATCATGGGGAAAGTAAAACATTCAATACTGGATGTTGGAATAATTAACTATTAGAGAAAAACACTGTACAAATACTTGTTTCATATTACCTACCAACAGAAATTTTCATTAGATGAAATATTTAAAAAATAATACTTAAAAATTAGAAGATAATATAAATTAAATATGGTTAAATATCCAAATGAATGAGCAAGCAAATTTTAAACTTAAAAAATGAAATAAACCACTAAAAACCATAGAGGTTCTTACATTACATATGAAGTGATACATTGTTATTTTGAAAGCACATTGAATAATTAGAGGTATATATTGTGAACTCTAAAGAAGCCCCCAAATAACCTGATAAATAATCAAGAAAAAAGGGAGAGACAAGATGCAAATTACCCACACTGGGCAGATAACGGAGTGAAGAAATATATGCCAATAAATTCAATAATCTAGCTAAAATAAATTCCTTTAAAGATGTAAGTTATCAAAACTAATACAAAAGGAAATAAGAAATATAAAGTACCCCATGTCTATTAAAGAAATGAATTCATTATTCAATAGATCCCTACAAAGAAAACTCTCAGTCCAGATGGCTTCACTGATTAATTCTAGCAAATACTTAAGGAGTATTATACTTAAGTATAATAGCAATCATACAGAAACTATTCAGAAAATAGAGAAGGGAACACTTGCTAACTCATTTCATGATGTCAGAGATACTCTGATGCCAAAATCAGGCAAAAATTTTATAAGAAAAATGCTACAGATTAATATCCCTCTTTATACAAGTATAAAACAATCTTTAACAAAATAGTGTCATTAGTCACATGTTGAATCCAGCATACCTATAAAAAATAACACCTCTGGATCAAATGGGGTTTATCCTAGAAATACAAAACTAAAGAAATATTTATCATTTGAAAATCAATATTGTTCGCAGTATTAACAGAATAAAAGAGTAAACCCACATGAAATCTACAAAGCAACAAAAACATAGTTGAAAGTTTGTAAGCTTGAGCTAAGCAAACGTTCTTGAATCAAGAACTGAAACAAATCAATAAATTGTATTTTTTTCTTTTTAGTGTATCTGCCACCAGAATAGTATATATTGTATCTAGTAGGTAGATATTATCCCTCACCCTCTCCCATCCTCCTCATTCTAAGTTTCCAAAGTATATTATATCACTTTATACCCCTTATTTAGCTCACACTTATAAGTGAGAAAAGGTAGTATTTGTTTTGTTTTTTATTCCTTAGACACTTCATTCAAAGTAATTGTCTCCAGTTCATCCAAGTTGCTGCAAAGAATCTTTTTATTTTCATCTTAATGTCATTATTAACCCAATAATCATTGAGCAGCAGATTGTTAATACTCATGACTTTTTGTAAAATTGACTGTTTCTCTTGGAGTTGATTTTTATTTTTGTTCCACTGTAGTCTGAGAAGACACATGGTATGATCTCAGAGAAGGGACCCAAATAAGTTCAATCAGAAATGAAAAAAGAAATATAGCTGTTACAACAGAAAGACAAAATATCATATCTGTAAATACTATAAAAATCTCTACACACATAAACTCAAAAATGTAGAGGAAATGAACAAATTCCTGGAAACACACACTTCCCCAGACCTCCCAATCAGGAAGAAATTGAATTCCTGAACAGACCAATAAAGAGATTGAAGCAGTGATAAAAAAAGTCTTCCAAAATAAACAATAACAATACACACAACAAAACAAAATCCTGGACCAGATGGATTCACAGCCAAATTTTATCAGACCTACAAAGAAGAGCTGGTACACCCATCCTGCAGAAATTATTCTATAATATCAAGAAGGAGGGGATCTGCCCCAGTTCATTCTATGAAGCCTGTATCACCCTGATATCAAAGCTAAAAAAGGGTACACGGATGGTTTGATGTATGAAAATCAATAAATGTGATTCACTACATACACAGAAGCAAAAGAAGAAAAAAAGACCAGATGATCATCTCAATAGACGTAGAAACACCATTTGACAACATTCAGCAGCCTTTCATGATAAGAAACCTTCAACAAACTAGGCATAGAAGGAACATATCTCTAAATTATAAAAGCCATATATGAAAAACACACAGCCAACATCACACTGAATGGGAAAAAGTTGAAAGAATTTCCCCTAAGAACTGAACTAAGACAAACGTGTCCACTTTTCACTACTTCTATTCAACATGGTGCTGGAAGTCCTGGCACCCAAGAGGCGACCGATCAGGCAAGAGAAAGAAATAAAGGAGAGGGTCAAACTTATGTTTTTTGTTGATGTGATGATCTTATATCTAAAAAACCCCACGGACTCCACCATGAGACTCCTGGAATTGATAAATAAATTCAGCAAAGTCTCAGCTTACAAAATCAGTGTACACAAAGCAGTACATTCTATACATCAATTAACAGTCAAGCTGAGAGTCAAATCAAAGACTTAATATCATTTATAAGAGCAACAAAGAAAATATAATACCTATGAAGATACTTAGCCAAGGAAGTGAAAGAACTCCACAAACAGAACTACAAAACACTGAGGAAAAAACTGCAGGTAACACAAAGGAAAAACATACCACACTCTTGGATTGGTAGAATCAACATTCTTAAAATATCCTTACTACAAAAGTGATTTACAGATTCAATGAAACTCCCATCAAAAATACCAATGTTATATTTCACAAATCCAGAAAAAAATAATTCCATGCTTTGTTTGGAACCAGAAAATAGCTCAAAGAGCCAAAGCAATGTTAAGCAAAAGGAATAAATCTGGAGGTATCATAATACTAGACTGTATACTATAAGGCTAGTAACCAAAACCATATGGTATTAGCACAAAAACAGAGATACAGACCAATGGAATAGAATAAAGAACCCAGACATAAAACTATCCACCCATAGGCAACCAATCTTTGACAAAGCAGGCAACAATATCTTCCAGAAACAAAAAGCCCTATTCAATAAATTGTGCTGGAAAAATTTGATAGCTACATGCAGAAGAATGAAATAGGACCCCTATCTCTTACCACTCACAAAAATTCATTCCAGATAATAAACTTAAACTTGAGGGATGAAACCATGAGAATTCTGAAAGAAAATGTTGGAGAAAATCTTCTAGATAATGGCTTAGGCAAAGAATTTATGAGGAGGACCCCACTGGTAACCATGACAGCAACAAAAATAAATAAATAGGACTTGATTAAATTAAAAGCTTTTGCAAAGCTAAAGAAATAAGCAACAGAGCAAATAGACAATCTACAGACTGGGAAAAAATATTGACAATCTACACCTCTGATAAAGGACTAATAACCAGAATTTACAAAGAACTCAAGCAAATCAGCAAGGAAAAAACAAACAACCCTATTAAAAAGTGGGCAAAAGATATAAACAGAGTATTTTCAAAAGAAGATAGACAAATGGCTAATCAACATATGAAAAAATGTTCAATATCACTGATAATCAAGGAATTGCAAATTAAAAACACAATGAAATATCACCTTACTCCAGTTAAAATGGCTTTTATTAAAAAGTCCAAGGCATGGTAGCTCATGCTTGTGACCCTAATACTCTGGAAGGCTGAGGCAGGTGGATTGCTTGAGTTCAAGACCAGCCTGGGCAAAAATAAGACCTTGTTTCTAAAAATAGCCAGGCGTTGTGGCCGGTGCCTATAGTTCCAGCTACTTGGGAGGCTGAGGCAAGAGGATCACTTGAGCCCAAGAGTTTGAGCTTGCTGTGAGCTCTGACACCATGTCACTCTACTGAGGGTGACAAAAAGAAACTCTGTCTTAAAAAAAAAAAGTCAAACAGGAGATACTGGCATGAATGTAGAGAGAAAGAAGCACTTTTACACTGTTGGGACTGCAAATTAGTACAGCCTCTCTAGAAAAGAGTATGGAGATTCATCAAAGAACTAAAAGTAGACCTACCATTTGATTCAATATCATCACTACTGGGTATTTACCCAAAGGAAAGGAAGTAATTTTTATCAAAAAGACAACAGCACTTGAATGTTCATTGCAGCACAACTCATAATTGCAAAGCTGTGGAACCAACCCAAGCATCCATAAATTTCATGAGTGGATTAACCAAATGTGGCATATGTGTACCATGGACTACTACTCAACCATGAAGGATGAATTAATGCTTTTTGTGACAATTTGGGCGAACCTGGAGACCATTATCCTAAGTGAAGTATCTAAAGAATAGAAAAACAAACACTCACTTGCTATTGCATTGGATCTAACCAATGAGCACACATGTACACAGAAGTTAAATACAGTGGAAACCAAGTAGGAGAGAGGAGGGGGAGAGGGATGAACAAAAACCTACCTAATGGGTACAGTGAACACTATTTGGGTCATGGGCACACTTGTAACCTGACTCAGGCATAACAAAGTAATCCATGTAAACAAAAACATTTGTACTCCTACAATAGTTTGAAATTTAAAAATGATAAAAAGATATTTCCAAAGAATTTAATAATGTCACAAAATATATGTTCAAAAGAGTAAATGAAGATAACTAAGATAAGTATGCCTGCTATAGTATCTTAACTCCTTAAAATATAAATACTAAAAGAGACTAGAAAAATGTAGCAATTGTTATTCCTGGGTGGTGACTCTATTTTCTCTTCATCTTTTTCTCTATTTTCCAAATATTTCTGCAATTTGTGCAAATCACGTTTTCATAAAAATACTATAACAATAGAGCTAATATTGAAAGCTTCTGCACAGCCAAGAGCTCAGTAAATAAAGCAAAAAGACAGCCATCAGAGTGGGAAAAGATTTTTGCAGGTTATGCTTCTGACAGAGGTCTTACAACTAGAACCCATAGAGAGCTCAAAGTAATCAACAAGAAAAAAATAAATAATCCCATTTCTATGTGGGCAAGAGACTTGAACAGAAACTTCTCTGATGAAGACAGGTGCATGGCCTACAGACACATGAAAAAATGCTCATCATCCTTAATCATCAGAGAAATGCAAATCAAAACCACTTTGAGATATCATCTAACTCCAGTAAGATTAGCCCACATCACAAAATCCCAAAAGTAGAGATGTTGGCGTGGATGTGGAGAGAAGGGAACACTTCTACACTGCTGGTGGAAATGCAAGCTAATATGACCTTTTCAGAAAGAAGTTTAGAGAACACTCAAGGAACTAAAAGTGTACCTATCATTTGATTCTACAATCTTCCTACTAGGTATTTATCAAAAATCATTTTACAACAAACACATTTGCACCAGAATGTTTACTGCAGCCCAAGTCATAATTGCCAAGTCATGGAAGCAACCCAAGTGCCCATCGATGGATTAACAAATTGTGGTAAATGTAACCATGGAATACTATGCAGCCATAAAAAGATGGAGACTTCACATCTTTTATGTTTACCTGGATGGAGCCGGAACGTCTTTTTCTTAGTAAAGTATCTCAAGAATGGGAAAAAAAGTATCCAATGTATTCAATACTACTGTGAAATCAGTATATAATCACCTACACATTCATATGAATGGCAAAACATAACTATAATCCAGAAAGAAAGAGGACAGAGAGGGGAGGGGAGGGCAGACGCTGGGAGAAGGGAGGGTATTTGGGAGAATCCAACCCATTGTGCATAATGCAACGATACATTTCTAAACTATTAAGAATAGAGTATGAATATTTTTACCATAACAAATAAGTAAGCAAGGAGACAGTTATGTTAATCAGTTAGATGTTAGCATTCCACATTGCATATCAAACCGCACATTGTACCCCATAAATGCATTAATGCACACAGTTATGATTTAATAAAGAATTTAAAATAAATAAATAAGAATTCCAATGTGCCATGTAACTTTTAATGTACTGATTTTGAATTTTGATTTCATATTATAATCCACAAGGGTTAACTTATCATGGAGAGAAAGTTCTCTCTATTAAAAAGATCCCAAAGAAGTAAGAAGAGGTTTTCCATAGGAATTTCTGAGTAAAAAGAAATCATGTAACAGTGCAAATAAACAACATTAGGTGGCGTGAGTGTGCCAGACGCTGAGCCACAAAGCAGAGCACTTGCCTGAAAAGAGCTTTCAGATTTTCCGGTAATTCAGTGCGACCAGCATATCCTGGGTTCATAGTAATAAATATTCCAACTGATGGCTTCAGTGTGATAGCTTCCCCAAGAAATACAAATCTACCATAAAAAGAATGTTGATGAAATTAAATGTGTTCATTGAATATGAATGCACAGTGACAAATGCAAACCACTGCAAAATGCAAATTATTATTAGGAAGCTGTTTGTTCTGTGTGATTTTCTGTAAAATTCACAAGCTTACATATTTTGAATGTTTTGAAGCATGTTTATTAAAAATATGCGCGCTCTCTCCCCCCAGAGGAATTACAAATATGGAAAGTATTCTTTTTTAATTTTAGCATAGCCATAGTATCCTCGAACATAAGAAATGGGGATTTGACTACTTTAACATTTAATGAAAGGGGATGGCATTTTTGCCTTCACTGTGGGCTGCAATTTCTTGAGTGGGACACTGCATAGACTGAGAATGCCCATGTTAAGGAAAGAAGGAGACCCCCTGTTCAGTTTTATTTTGTCTATTTGCTTGCCCTCTGTCTCTTCTTCTTTCTTCCCTTCCTCTCATTTATTCAACCAATATCTACTGAGTACTCCTGAGAAACAGAATAGCATATGGTTATGATAGTCAGCACTGGAGCCAGACTACAAGAGTTCAGAGTCCAGCTACAGCACTGTTGATATGTTAGTGACCTTCTTCACATTTCAGTTCCTTCAACTAGTTAAGTAAAGAAAGATAATAAAATGACACCCCTCATTGGACTGTGTGTGGATTTCAGAGATTATGAATATAAATGGCTTAGAGTAAAACGGCATGGTATACACTCGACAAGCATTAGCTATGACCATTGCTATTATTTTCTTTGAAGGCATTTGAGAAGCAGGGAAAGATTTTCAAAAAGACTCACAGGGCCCCAGTGAGAGGCCAGGGCAACAGAACGGTAAGGTGCCATAGATGCCAAACTGGCAGACAAATAGAAGAAAACTTTGAAATGAGTCTAAATGAGAGGCGATAGAAGGCCGACCTCTTGTTGAGAATGGGGAGAGCTGAGGTGGTTAGGGAGCTGGGTCTGCATCACAAAACGATGGGAAAAAATACCAAGAAAGAAACCACAATGTTTAGGGTAAGAACTTCTTACATACTAGGTAATTAAGAGCAGATGGATTTTTTATAGTTAAGATGAAAAAATGGAAAAATCTTCACTTCCCAGAGTGTCAAGCTATGGAAGGCAAATAGGCCAGATGAGGCTGCTTCCAGAGAGATGGCTCCTACCTGTCCTCCCACTGTACATCACCTGGGGAGTCACATTTGAAGATGTGAACCTCCAAGAGAGAGCCAGCAAGATGCTGGGAGCCTCTGTGATGGAAGCATGGTTTCATCTCTTAAACCCTCAAGTGTAAAGTGAATTTAATAACTCTCGAAATCATGAAGGCGCTTTGCTCTCTGCATATGGATCAGCGCAAGGATGAAGAGAGAGGACTCGGACATGCTGGCAGAGGAGACTATTAGGAAGTGTGGTGGGGAATTTTTAGAATCATTGCATGGATCAGTTACATAAATCTCCATAAGAAAGGATGGCCTCAAATGACATCTGGGTTACATCAGATAATAAGATTTTTACTGAAAGTGACATAAAATATGGCTGGGGATGTAAGAAGAGAGAAGCGAACTTCTCTAACATGGCATTAGAGCAGAGGCAGGCCAGGCAACGGACATGTGGTCATAAAAACTGGTGTCCCAGGCCCATGTGGTGGAAGGACTGAGAAGCTGCTAGAAGGTAGAAACATCCAGATGTATACACAGATAAACTGGAAACTTCTATGGCAGGTTCGCAATTCCAAGAGACTACAGATAACCCTTCCCTGACTGAGAGATTGACAATGTTCCGGTGCACAAGAGCCAGCTGAGCAAAATACCCCAAAACGTGCGACAAATGGGGAGGCAGATAAAGGAGGTTGCACTGCAGACCAAAAAAAAGAAGAAAAAAGTCCCAAAGAGAACCAGAGCTGTACTGTGTACTATGCCATTCATTTCTTAAATTAAGCCATCAAACAGTGCCAGCTATGTTTTGCCTTTTGGAGTGTGGTGTCATGTTGAGAGGTAGTTAGGTTGTAGATGTACTTGGAAAGTTTTTGGCCCAAGTTACTGAAAGAACAAGAAGGAATAATCTCCTGGGATGGAACACCTAACAGAGCAGGTGTTGGTGGAAGGACTTGGGTTTTTATTTTGGAGGTATTCAATATGAGAAGCCATTGAGGCAGCAGAGTGAGGGATCCAACAGGCAGCTGTTGAGGCAAATCCAGAGGTCAGGGGAAAGAAGTCCAGGCATCTGATACTCAGCAGCACAAACATGGGCTTTAAAAAACCCCTGGGTCTGGATGAAACCACCAAGGGAGAAAAAATAGAGAGAGAGAAAATGAGTTCAAGGACTGAGCCCTGGGGTGTCTGAAATTAATGTGTTAGGATATAATAATAATAAAGTAATAATAGCAAAGACTATCATGGTACCATGTCCAGACACTTGTCCAAGTGATTCACATATGATCATCACAGTAATCTCTACGATAAGGACTCTTGTTTTCCCCGTTCTATAGATGGGGGAAAACAGTAAGGAAGTAGCCATAAGGGGAAAGAAGCGGAGAGGGTCCTGACGCCCACCTGGAGAAGGTGTGTCCTGCAGCATGAAGTGTCTGACTGTGCCGAGGCCCCCAGAGCCCAGAAAGATGGGGACTGAGCACTGGTCATGGGACTTAGCATCACAGAAGTCGTTTGCCTTTTAAGAATTTAAAGCAATGTAATACACCTTTGTTGTACTCAACACTTAAAAACCACTAATAAAAAAACGAGAGGGTATTCCAAATAATTCCTCAGAATAAACTGGACTCTAATCCATTTCATAAGACAGGGAGAGACAGCAATAGCCCGTGCAGGTGAGGTTACCCGCATAATCCCAAGTTATTCTTTCCAGGCCACTCACCTCTTTCTCCCATTTCTGATGGCATCATGAATCATTTTCACCTGCACGGCCACCACCGACAGGACTTCCACGGGGATTCGGTTGAACTCATCAAAGCAGCCCCAAGCTCCTGTCTGCACCAATCCCTTGTAGATATTTCCTATGGACTAAATGATGGAGCAAAGCATTCAGAATTTAACAGAAGGGGGCTTTAAGTTGAATCATTCCCAATCAGGAATAATGTTGTTAGAACACATTATTGTCCACATTAGAGTGTTTTATTACTAACTTACTTTGTAGTCCATTTGCTCTGAACAGTTGAATACATAAACCATCATGCCAAGGGCACGTCCAAGGTCCTTGGTGGTTTCTGTTTTTCCTGTACCCGCTGGACCGGCAGGAGCCCCACTCATGGTTAGATGGAGTGATTGAGTTAAAGTAATGTAACACCTTTAAGCAATAAAAAAAACACAAATATTACAGTCTAACATGATTTTGTTGTTGTTGTTGTTGCAGTTTTTGGCCAGGGGCTGGGTTTGAACCCCTACCTCTGGCATATGGGACCGGCGCCCTACTCCTTTGAGCTACAGGCACTGCTATAAAACATTAGGGGCAACTAATTCCTTGGGTGGGGGGAAGGCTTAAGAAGCCAGGGTTTGGGATACTAGCACAAGGCATTCATATACTTCTGATTTGTTCACGGCAATATCGAGCCAGAAAATTTTCTACCAAATTTATTTTTAGGTTCTGTGTAAAAATATAGAAAAGAATGTATTGCTTTATTTGTTTATTGTCTCATTTCCTAAGAGCTGTGTGTCTGAATACAAATAGCACTCGACTGGTGATGGTATTGAATTTCTAATATTTCTAAGTAAAGATACTATGTATATGGAATACAACATTTCAAGCTATTGTTTATAAAAGAACATCACAGGTGACATCTTGGATGATGAGTGAATCAAACACTGACTGCATTAAACTGCTACTTAATGAATACATTAAAAGATGAGATATATAAATTTATATAATACACAGTATGCAAATGAATAAAGTAAGCATAAAAAGACACAATTTATGGGCAGCGCCTGTAGCTCAAAGGAGTAGGGTGCTGGCCTCATATGCTGGAGGTGGTGGGTTCAAACCCAGCCCTGGCCAAAAACTGCTTAAAAAAAGAAAAAGACACAATTTATGATGATCAAATGTATTTTCAGAATTTATTTTGAATGTATAATTACAAGCAGTTAAATTACCATAATACTTCTTTCTGTAGGTAAGACTCACAGGTTCTTAGAAAATTATGAAAAGACAGAATTTAATACTGAATGAAAAAGGGAAAGACAAGTAAACAACAAGGACCCCAAATAGCTGTAATCTTTACTTGTGGCTTTGTTGGGTTTATACATTACTTTGGCTTAGTACAGTCAGTGAACCTAGTGGAGAGACGTGAGGGTAGAGGACAGGAGACCAGGAACTAATGTCGACTTTGCCAAGCATCAGAAGCCAATCATTTCAAATCAACATGCCTCGGGTTTTCTCCTCCATAAAATGAGGTAATTATAGGCCACTCCCAGGTGAGAGTGCCCCAGGGATCAAATTCCAACCAATGGGATTTGCATAGACATGATGTGTGCCATTCCTTGGACACCTCCTTGGGTATACTTGACCTGGGCTCTCTCTTTTCCCTTTTCACTGGCTGAAACAAATGCGAAGCCGTGTTCACTGCTGGGCCACTCACCTCTGGACAGTTACACCGCTGAGACCTGTGCTTCTGGGTTATTTATGCCATTATAGCACAGGGGTCTCTCTCTCACAGCTTAGCTGTGTCCTCCTAACCTGTGTTCCAGCACAGTCTGTCAGGTATAAGCTAGGTGACCTAGTCTCTGAACCACACGTGAAAGGAGACCCTAATGAGACCTAATGAAGGTGGTTGAAAGGTGTCATTATGCTAATGTAAACAATTAGCAAATACCCCAAAGAGTGAAAGGAGAATAAAGTGTAAACAATGTACAATACTGTTCACACCATCACATGGACCTTCATCTGATTTTTAACTTCCAAATAAACCATATAGTGACTTTTTAAATTAAAAAGTTCATAAGCTCTCAGTTCTCACATACTGATCAACTTTAAAACACATCTTCCCTTTTTCTGCCATTCCCTGGGCCTCTCTTCTCCATTCATGCATCCAGCAGGTGCCTAACATTTGCAGTTTTAACTATTCTCAAGTAATCTCGTCATGCTATGAATTTTCAGCCCTTACATTGAAAGCAACACATAAATTAACTAATGAAGATGGCGTGTACTTTCAGTTAGAGACAAGTTAAAGAGAACCGAATCAGACAAACAGAATTGTAGAAGCTGTACAACACACAAATGACAAAATCATAAGGAGATTACTATGCCCAAGAACAATCACACAGCTAGGAGAGAATCCCACCAACTCCTCAGAACTACCCTAACAACCTGGCCTCCTAGATTCATACTGACACTGCTTGTACTTGGGTACCAGTGGCTATCTGGGGCTGGGGCCACGATCTTAAGGTCATTTAATATTGGACTTTCTCTTTCATGAAAGCCAAAGATTAAATGTGCTCTCTCCCATCAAGTTTGGAAACAAGAAAATTCATGTCAATGTGACACAGTCATACTTCTAGGACATTCTGGGTACATATTTACTGGGAATCATGCAGCAACGAACTTCTCATAATAGCAATCTCTGACCTCCTTGATACACTTGAGCCACACATGCGTTCTATCCCTTGAACTGGTCGAGCTCCTGTCCACCTTGGAGTCTTTGTGCTTCCTTTGCCTGGTACTCCCTGCCCAGGATGTGCATGGCTGGGTCCGGGCTCAAATGCCCTCTCACTCAATTATAACAGACTCTCCCTGCAGGACCGTTTTTTAACACAGCACCCTATTTTTGTTACTGCACGAGGCATATGTTACCATCTGAAATAACTGTAACTTATTTGCTTACAACTCTTCATCTCCACTCACATGCTACTCTCACCCAGAAAGCAATCTCTGTGTCAGCAAGAACTCTGCCCGCTCAGCACTGGAATATTACTCAGCACAGGACTTCGTAAGTAGTTGTTGAATCATGTGATGCACTGTATGTTCTCCCTCTTCCCTTCCTTTCACTGTAAGTAATTCTTCAAAAATGGATTTGAATACGGGCAATTCCTGGTCATGGTCACGCTTTCCATAAATGGATGCAGCGTGAAGTGGGAGGAGGTGGCGACACGTCCTGATGTCAGGATGCCAGCTTTAGATTGATCTCAGTGATCAAAAATGCTGCCACAGCCATATGAATCCACTCAGGATTTCATGAGAACTCTGTATGCCATCTGTAATTCCATTTCTCTAATTCAAATCTCCTGACCTTGTCTAACTAAAACTCAGCACTCGCTAGCTGACAAAATTAGTTCATCTACATGCTGCTTTCGTTTCGTTTCCCAATTTGTGTTCTCCCATTCCTTCCTTTTCTTTCTTACAGATCTCTGTCCGTGGCTGGGGGAGGTTTTTATTTTTTTTTGGCTTGGTTTCTCCCATCTCACTCCAACTTGTAATTGTTACCTGTCGGTCAGAGGAGTGATCACTAGTCGAGGACTATTTCCTAAATATTCGTAGAAATACTGGAACTGGGCATCACAAATATTAACAAAGCAGTGCTTCTGGGTGTCTTCCCACCGGTGACGAAGTTGAGACAGCCAGGCAAAAGCTTGGGGACTGACAACCTAAAATCATTTCACATGAGACACCAATGATGTTGAGCTGACACATTTATTAATCTGATCAACTCTATGGGTTCACGTTTTATTTCTAAAATTCTAACAAATAGGAAATCTCTTGTAAACAATTGCAGATTGTAAATGCATATAGAGGGTTGAAGACTTAATCAGGAATATATAATAAAAGTTATTGGAAACTAGCTTTTAAGTAACATAATGTCAATTTGTTCAAGCAATGTTTTTTCCCCTTTTATGAATCACCCCAGGGAAATTAGATAATTTTTGTATTTTTTACTCATATTACTGAAGTCATATAGAAAAATATGCTGGCTTGGCGCCTGTGGCTCAAGTGGCTAAGGCACCAGCCACATACATCTAAGGTGCTGGGTTCGAATCCAGCCCAGGCCCACCAAACAACAATGATGGCTGCAGCCAAAGAATAGCCAGGCGTTGTGGCAGGTGCCTGTGGTCCCAGCTACTTGGGAGGCTGAGGCAGGAGACTCGCTTGAGCTCAGGAGTTGGAGGTTGCTGTGAGCTGGGATGCCACGACACTCTACCCAGGGGGATAGCTTGAGGCTGTCTCAAAAAAAAAAAAAAAAAAAAGAAAGAAAGAAAGAAAAAAAAGAAAAATATGCTACCTATATTAAAATGACACATATCCAGGGCAGTGCCTGTGGTTCAAAGGGGTAGGGCGCTGGCCCCATATGCCAGAGGTGGCAGGTTCAAACCTAGCCCTGGCCAAAAAAAAAAAAAAAAAAAAGACACAATCCATATTTTCTGCTTGTTGGAGATATAACAAACTAACTTTTGATAAAATTCATGCTAAAACATTCTGCTTTTAATATACAGATTTCTACTTCATTTTTTTTTGTCATATCAATAACAATATTTTTCATTTCTATTGTTTTCCATCTTATTCAATTCCACGCATTCTTCCAGGTAAAAAAATTTTTTTTCTCATCTCTTTCAAGGTATATATGACCTTAGGGTTTCTGGAGAATCACTAGAAATCACCAAGATTATTGTCTACTAATTTATCTGATGACTACATACGTTTCAGCATTATATACTTATGTATTTTAGATGGTTGAAAAACAGACAAATTATCTCTTTTAATACAAAATAAAGGACATATTTCAAACAGTAGTTCATCCTACTGCAAGAAAATCACCAGGCTGTAAAAACTGAATAAAATATATAAGAAGGTACCAGGTCATATTCAAGGAGCAGTATTATCAAAATGAGAATGTCATGTTTTGCAAGGATTAGTCTTAGATTAACAATTAAAGAATGCTGCTCACTAATGGTCCTGCAACTAGATCAAGGAATATTTATGTTTATAGCTTACATGAAGAAGTCTTTACTTGCTCTTTGTGGAGATAATTAAAATTCACTTTGACTTTAATAAATTGAGAAAATAAATAGTAGAAAAACAATAGAACACATTTCACAATACATGCATGTGTCTGAATTGGGAAAGGAATTATACCACCAACCCCTTAAAAGATCAGAGGAAGTGGGTGATGGTCATGAGGCGTCAACGTTGTTCAGTAGACACGCATGCTTCTGACATTTGTCAGTGGAAATTTGTTTTGGCAAGATAGGTGAGAAAATTTTTCTTTTACATGAAAAACTGCCAGTATCTAAGGAACATGCAGTCTTTTTAAAAGGATAGAGAAGGAAAGTTATTAATACATGGAGAGGATTAAAAATTGCTTCTTTTAAAGAAGTAAATGTCTAGGTGTGAAAGGAAAACACAAAGGCTGACCCAAGCAACCATCTGGAATTATGACCAACACTTCTTTCTTGAAGGGGAGATGTATCAAAGGCACACAGAGATGGTTTGATACATACACCATCTTATTACTGTTGGCTGTATAAGTCACAGAGGTGAGACTCACAGGCCAATGGCCCAAGGTGATTAGGCACAGAGAGATAACATGGTGAATTCTCACAGCTCTTCCATCTGGATTATTTTAGATAATCTGAGGCTCCCTACTTGGCAAAAGCCTTTGGGATATCACTTTGCGAGTCTCTCATCAGGATAATAGATTAGCTAACCCAGATCGAACATGCCCCAAATTACTACTTTTCAGGACTAATTAAAATACACAAACTTTAAGCAAAGAACAACAGTGACTTTTTGGGAAATACTCTGACGATAAACACTTCTTTCAGGAAACAACAGCAAATACATAAAATTCCACGAGCCACTTGCCTTCTGAGAAATCAGTTTTGCCACCACATCTCTGGCATGGACATCTATGGTACAAATTGTCATAATCTTCTGCCTGTCCCCAGGTGGAAGTTCTCCCAGCAAAAGTGTAATCAGTGTATTCAACTGAGAAAGCTATAAGGAATTTTTTTTTATAAAAGGAAGAAAAGGTTATAAATATAGAATCCAACAACCCAATATTCTTCATATTTGTAAGGAATGCTTTAGTTTACAAGTCCGTCTGATTCCAGACAGACTCTCTTTGTCAAAGAATGAAATACGTTATCCCAGCCTATCCTCAAAGACAAATATCACACCTCATAAAATGAAGGACAAGAGAATCTGTGAGTATTGACAAAGGCAGGACCCAGAATTCCTGGCTGCACTGAACTGGTCTTCTACTGACAACTTTGCTGGAAGAGAACGACTACAAATCTTAAGAGGTCAAATTAGATCAGTCTGGGCAACATAGAAAGATCCTGGATCTACAAAACATTTAAAATCTACAGGCATGTTGGTTCAAGTCTGGATTCTCAGCTACATGGAAGGCTGAAACAGGAGGATCATTTGGGAGTTTGAGGCTTTGGTGAGCTATAATCATCACTGTCCTCCAGCCTGGGTGACAGAGTGACTCCCTACTGAAAGAAAAGAGAAAGGACAAGAACAGAAAGGAGAAAGGTCAAATGAGACTAGCCTTTTAAAAAGCATAGTGAGAGCTACCATGTTTCCCAGAAAATAAGACACTGTCTCATATTTATTTTTTCTCAAGAAGACACACTAGGGCTTATTTTCAGGGGATGTCTTCTTTTTATTAAGTATAATACAACAATCTACATTTATTCAAATACAGTTAAGTCATCTTCTGGAACCTGACAGGGTGAGCCGACCTTGTTGGTGGGACTGGCTCTTGTGATGCGTGAACTCCTTTCCCCAGCAGTTCACATGTGTGCAATAGGATGCCTGCGACTGTGGTTACCACACCTGAACCCGGGCACGTGCGAATGGCTGGGAGAAAGGAGCTGTGGCAGATAAAAGGTATTCCAGTCTTTCTTCTCACTCCACATGGAAATGCAGGGCGTGGCTATGCAGTGTATCTGCATGCCCATCACTAGGTCTTATTATCAGGGTAGGGCTTATATTTAACAAATGCATAGAAATCCTGCTCGGGCTTATTTTTTGAGTAGGTCTTATTTTCAGTGAAACACGGTAAGTAACATCTTACCTTTTTCTTTAAAAAGAGATGCACCTAACAATTAGTATTTTGTTCTGCTTTTTCATACAAGATAGCGATGATTACTGGTAAAAATATTAAAAACATAAAACTGAAGACTATTCTGCTTTACTTTTATTCACATATTCCTATTCTTGCTTAGATCCACCGCTGATCTCTTAGATAAGTATTTTTCAAACTACTGGTCTCTTTTCAAAGAATGAAAAGGAATGAAATGGAATGACATGAATGACAATTTGTGGAATTGGATGGAATAGAAATATTGCGTTACGGGTAGTAATGTACTGATCTGTGAAACTTTATTTCCATTTTGAGTGTGTGCATATACATGTGAACCTAAGCGGATATAAGATATTTCT
The DNA here is from genome assembly GCF_000181295.1 of Otolemur garnettii. NCBI lineage: Eukaryota > Metazoa > Chordata > Mammalia > Primates > Galagidae > Otolemur > Otolemur garnettii. The sequence continues at coordinate 4,231,811 of NW_003852423.1, read as the reverse complement.
TATGGTGAATTATGGTCAAAAAGGTTTGAAAGATATTTTCTTAGATGGTTATTTTGTTAGTACAGTTATTTAGACATAAAGATTCCTGCTGCAAAGCTTATTTACAAAAACATTCTTTCTGCGTTATTCCAGGTACTGTACTGAGAAACACCACTGCCCCCTTTCCTCTTCAGCTTTGCAAAGGACAGTCAATTACAAGCTGCTGGCACCTGAGAGAGCCAGTAGTGAGTGATGATGACAGATACCCAGATTCTCTCAAACCTTTGTAGCCTACTGTCAAAACCAGGTTCCCTATTGCACTATTATCACGTCCCAGGAAACAGGGGACCCTGCAGAATTCCCTGAGATTGCTATACAGCTGGAGACTGGAGAAAGTCAGACAGCTATAGGAGGAAGGCAGAAGGCAGGCAGGGAGAGACAGGCACAAGGTGTACAGTTTACATGAACGCGCGTGCACAGTACTGTAGGCACCAACTAAGCACAGCTGGTGTCTTCTCATTTCATCCTACGATCATCTATAATCGCCCTAAATTTGCAGATGAGAAAACTGAGTCACAGACATATTAATCATGGTTAGCAGTCTGAGGAGGGGGAACTCCAACCCTGATGGTCTGACTTCAGGGCCAGAGTCTTACCAGTCACATCACATAGACTCCCTGTGTTGGCCTCTACAAAAGTAGAGTTTGAGTCCGAGAAATGCTAGCTGTGCAAGAAGCATTCCAGACAGACTTAAAATCAAACGTAAAGGAAGGCTGGCTTAAAGAAATTTTTAAAAATATGTACTCTAGACTTTCTGGATATACGACAGCTTGATAAGCATTTAATTTACTTTCCCCTCACTCAAGCTTTATTGAGGTAGGACTGAAAAATAAAAATTATATATTTAAGGTATCCAACATGATTATTTTGATATATGTATACATGATGAAATGATTACCACAATCACGCTAACTGCCATAGTTTTTTCCCAGGTGAGAACACTTGAGATTGATCCTCTCAGCAAATTTCAAGTATACAAAACATTATTATTAACTGTATTTGCCATATTTGCATTAGGTCTCCAGAACTTATTCATCTTGGAACTGAAAGTTTGTATCCCAACATCTCCCCTTCCCCACTATCCCCGTAACCACCGTTCTACTCCATTACTATGTGTTTGATGACTTTTAAAAAATATTCCAGCAGCACCTGTGGCTCAAAGGAGTAGGTCGCCAGCCCCATATACCAGAGGTGGTGCATTCAAACCCAGCCCCGGCCAAAAACTGCAAAAAAAATTCCATTTATAAGTGAGAACATACAGTATTTGTCTTTCCACCTGTAGCTTATTTTATATAGAATAACATCTGTCGGGGTCCCACCCTGGGAGCAGGGTTCGCTGAGACCTGTGGAAACTGGTAGTGATTAACTGAAGAATTACGGAGTTAGAAATGACGGTAAAGAAAGAGACATGAGACATAGAGTAGAATTAAAAGTGGGAGCTCAGGGGTCCATTGCCCGTTTGTGGGCTTCTGGCAATGGCCCAGAGTGTTTGCTCCACTCTGATTTTATTGAAGTCTATTTGCCCAGAAGGTAAGATGAGGGAGGGAACAAAAACAGCAGCAGTTTCTCCATTGATCATATCAGCTCCTATTGTTATTATTATTAAACTTAAGGATGGCCTTCAGAAATCTGAAATCTGAGCCTTGTATTGGGAGAGCCTCCTGCTTGAGATCACACGCACAGATTTCTAGGGAGGTGTTAAACTCTGCTAGTTCTTCAATCTCCTCTGAGGAATGGGTGGGAGGGAAGCATTTTCCTCCCATCACCACCACACATACCAGGGTCTTCCTCTGGTATAAGGGATATAAGCTCTTCTTCCCATATCTCAGGGCTGGAGCTACTCCCTTCATCTCTGCCCCAGGCAAATGCAAATCTCCACAATGGGTATCTTCTTTGCCTGTTTAATGGGCAGGAAATGCCCTAGAAGATGTATCTTCTCTAGGACTTGCCATAATCTCTTCTATGGCCATTATTCTCCTCAGAGTGCTCATAGAGCCAGCAGGGTTTTTGTAAGCTGTATCCCTAACAGGCTAGAATCTCAGCAAAGGCAAGAAGCTTGCTAGCAATGGGCAGCTTAAATGTAAACTAGCTGACTTTCCTTTGTTCTGATTCACTCAGCTTACTTTTAAATTTTCCTCTTTTCCTGGGGGTGCTTTCCCTTGCCAAGAATGGGGTCAAAAGTCCTTCAGATTTATTCATGTTGTTACAAATGGTAGGATTTCGTGTGTGTGTGTGTGTGTGTGTGTGTGTGTGTATACTCTGCATTTGTGTGTATGTATAAATGTGTGTATACATTTTCTTTATTCATCTGTCAATAGACACTTAGACTACCATGAATAATGCTGCGACGAACATGGGAGTGCAGATACCTTATCAAGTAATTATTTCCTTTGGCTATATACCCAGAAGTGAGATTGTTGGATATATGGATTTATTTTTCATTTTTTGAGAAACCTCCATATTGTTTTTCACAATGGCCATTAATGACTAACAAAGTAAAATGTCTGCACATTGAAAATTCTAGAACACTGACAAAAGAAATTGAAGAAAACAAATAAATGGAAAGATATTCCATGTCCATGGACTAGAAGAATTTATACTGTTAAAATGTCCATACTACCAGTTTTCTACAGATTCAATGCAACTGAAAATTCCAGTGGCATTTTTTGCAGATATAGGAAAAAAAAAACTTAAAACTTGTATTGAATCACAAAAGAACTTGAATAGCTAAAGCCAACTTAAGCAAGAAGAACAAAACTACAGGTACCATACTTCTTGCTCTCAAATTATGTTATGAAGCTATAGTAATCAAAACAGCATGGTATTGTTTTCAAAACAGATATACATATCACTGGAATAGAGTCCAGAAATAAATTTTTCACCTAATTTTCAATGCAGGCACTAGAAAATACACAACAAGGAAAGGACAGCAGTGTCTTCAATAAATGGTGCTGGGAAAACTGAGTATCAAATGCCAAAAAATGCAATTGAACTCTTAAAACATGCAAAAATCAACTTATAATGGATCAAAGACCTAAACAAAAGACCTGAAACTGTAAAACTCCTAAAAGGAAACATATGGGAAAAGCTCTATGACTTTGGTCTTGGTCTTGGTGATGATTTGGGGGATTTGACAGCAAAAGCAAAATTTAACAAGTGGAGATTATATAAAATTAAATAATTTCTGTATATCAAAGGAAACAATCAAGAAAATTAAATCATATATCTGATATGGGATATATATGTGATATGTTTACATCAGATAGATATCATATATATCTGGTATATGGTATATATCATATGTATGTCTGATATATACCATATATCTGATAAGGGGGTTAATATCAAAAATATATAAGAAATTTGTACAATTCAATAGTTAAATAAATAATAACTAAATAAATAACCAACCTGAATAAGTACTAGGCAGAGGACCTGAACAGACTTTTTTCCCAAAGAAGACATACAATGACCAACTGGTACATGAAATGCTCAACATCACTAATAATCACAGAAGTGCAAGTCACAATGAGAGACCCCCTCACACTCCTTAGGATGGCCATGATGAAAAAGTTAAAAGATAACAAACATTGGCAAATGTGCACATTAATCTACCACCATCATAGCATCAAAGATCATTGATCACAGTAACAGATAGAATAATAGTGAAAAAGGTTAAAATACTGTAAGAATCACGAAAAGGCAACACCAAGACACAAAGTGGGCATACTGTTAGAAAAATGGCCCTGATGGACTTGCTTGGTACAGCATCTCCACAAACCCTCAATTTGTGTAAAAAAAAAAAAAAAATGCAGTATCTGTGAAGTGCCATAAGTGAAACATAGTAAAATGAGGTGTGCTTGTACTTTTAACACATTACATCTAAAAAATGTAGTGAAATTTTAGGCCGGGTGTGGTGGCTTCTGCTTGTAATCCTAGAAATCTGGGAGGCCACGGCGAGTGGATTGCTTGAGCTCATGAGTTTGAGGCCAGCCTGAGGAAGAACGAGATCCCATCTCTAAGAAATAGCCAGGTATTGTGGCAGGTGCCTGTAGTCCTAGTTACTTAGGAGGCTGAGGCAAGAGGATCACTTAAGCCCAAGAATTTGAGGTTGGTGAGAGCTACAACGCCGTGGCACCCTACTGAGGGCAACAAAGTGAGACTCTTAAAAAAAAAAAGTAGTTAAACTTTAATAAAAGCAGATAGATGTGATTGTTATTTCATGCATGATGTGTTCAATGTCCACCATCCCCTAGATTTTAGTTTCTGTAAAGCAAGGACAGTGTCTGTCTTATTCAGGCTTTATCCTCAGAGCCACTGAGAACTGACTCCCAAACAGGAGGTGCTCAATGAGTATTTGCCAAACAGAAGAAAGAATGTACAATAATCCATGCACATGTAAGTTTCCAGACAAAATTAATATACACATTCAGAAAATAGAGATTCTGGCACTGGACATTTTCTCATTAGGGTCAAGATATCCAGTCTTTACAGTATCAAAGCTGACACCATTATTGATACTTAGTTTAAAAAAATGGTTCATTGCAATAACAGGAATAATATTGTATCCCTTGTAAGAACATTTATAATTTTAAGTATGTTTACATGCGTGGTCTTATCCAAGCCTCCCAACAACCTGTGATCTCTACATTATTGATTAGTTTTTCACAGAAATGCAGTCAAATGGAAGGTGATTAAAACTTCAACTTGTTGATATTATACGTACAGCATCATATGTTGGGCATCTTATATTGTGTCTCAAGATTAAACCTGCCCTGATGATATCCTTTTGTAAGTAATAAAACTCTGTAGCCCACGTTATATGATATAGTTATAAAATGTCTATTTTATTCAGGCAGTAACATCAGACAGCAATTATGATCAGTACTATAACTGCATATGTTTATGGTGTGTGACATAGAAAACTTCCCTTGGCGGCTTTTAAGAAAATATATACTGTCACGTAATCAGAACTTATTCTTGCCCTCGATCATAGCATTGTTCCTGATCAAGGAAGCTTTTCTCAAGTCTGTGTCTACAGCTGTCTGAAACTAAAGTGGCTGTTTTCCTGGTACATCTTGACTTTCACCAGTGTATAAACATAGTACATACTTTAAACTAGAAAGAAGCCTAATTAGAGTAAATTCCAAAGGCTTCCATGACCTCACGCTACTGTCCACGTGGCCTTCTATTTCTTCCCCCATCACAGCTGCTTCAAGTCCTCAGCAACTGTTTGATCTGCCTGAAGTCGTCTTCCCTCTGAGCTTTGTATGGTTGGCTGCTTCTCATCCTTCAATGTCTTAGCTAAAGTTTACCTTCTCAAGTTGGCCTTTCCTGGCATTCTATTTATCCTTACACCCTACCCAACATCCTTTATGTTTCCATTTTATTTTCTTTATGATACTTAGTATCCTTCCATTTACTTATCTCCTTGTTTCTCTCCCCCACTTTAACCATAAGCTGTAAAAGAACAAGGCTCAGGTGTGGCTTATCCTGCACCAAGTTCCCATACCCAGCACAGTGGGCCAGCCTAAGGTATGTGTTCATGTCAACACACGCTGAATAAATGAAGGAAGGAAGAAATGAATGACAGCAGCAACACACCCAGGACATCTTGTTCTCCCATTCACTCTAAATGAGTGAATAAGATGACAAATGTGGTCACTATTTCCAGAGCCAATGGGCCAATGAGGAATGCAAATAAATCATATAATTATCAGAATCACGTATCAGCCCTTTGGCTAATGTCAGGGGTAGAATAATTATTTTGCTGGGGCAAGTACAAAGAACTGACAGCACACAAAATTGGGACCTTCCCTAATCTAGCGCTGAGAAAGGCCTTGAGAAGGAAATAGCATTCATGCTAAGACTTAGAAAATGAGCAGAATTTAGGCTGTGGAGAATTACGGGGTTGGTCAACCAGGGAGGCAGCCTTCCAGCCGTGGGAAGCACCTATAGGAGGGCCCAGATGGAGCAGGTGGCCCTGTGTAAAAAGTGAGGTCATGAACCAATGGCAGGACAGGGGGTGGGGGCAGGGACAGTGCAGGCGGCCAAGCTGCCCGGAAGAACAAGAGCCCAGACACGCAGACCTGGTCAGCTCAGGTGGGGCAAGGGGTCATTACCGAAGGGTTCTGCGTGGCAGGGTGATAATCAGATTTGAGTTTTTACAACATTCCTCTGGCTACTGCATGAAGAATGAATTGGAGGGAAATAGGACAGGAGGAAAGAAGACCAGAGGGACAGGGGATGCTCTAGTCCTCCAGGTGAAAGCAGAGAGTGGCCTGGACTAGGATGGCAACAGAGCAGGAGTAGAAATCAGTAGGAATAGAGACCTTTGGGGCAACTATAGACACCTGGCCGGGGACTGGCCGTCGGGTAAAAGGTGAGTCAAGTGGGCTGCCGGTGCAAGCAACTGGTGAAGAATGCTGGTGTGTTTTCCCAAAGCTGGGAACACTGAACAGCAAGTTCAAGGAGAAAAATGAATGCATTTTGGGTGATCCAGGTTGGGTAAGGCTTCCAGTGCAAAAATCCCACTAGGCTCCGAGACATGCTTCAGATCTGAACTGGACATCAAAGGCATCAGCGAATTATAAAGGAAACTGAGCAGCCATGGAGGAGATTAGCCAGGGGTGCACAGCATGGGGCAAAGATAAAGGAACTCAGAGCAGAGTCAGAAGGAGCAGAAACATTTAAGGGCAGGAGGAAGGAGAGGGGCGAGGGAGACTGAAGAGCTGCCCAAGTTCCCGGGGTTGAAACCTAGAATTCAAATAAACATCAGTAGAAGGGAAGGGAGTAGGTGAAGGAGGCAGTATTTCCTAACAGAAAAGGAAGAAATAGAAGAAAACAGAACTGAATTCAACTGAGTGGTAGAAATGGGGTGTGGAGAGTGGGGGATGAAAAAGAGGAAAGCGCCCGCGGATGTCAGGTCAACAAGCTTGATTGTAACGGAGGTTACAGAGCGAGGGCACAACGCAGGAGAGAGATGGCATCAAGGAACAATTTTGGTTGTTGTTTTAAGGAACGGGAGACTTAGGCATGTTTAACTGCTGATGGGAACAAGTCAGAGTGAGAAAGTGAGGACACGGTAGAAAAGGAAGTCAGAGCATTCTTGAGCAAGGCCAGAGCAGAAGCCCCGAGCAGAGGAGGAGAAATGGCTCTGGGTACTGGGAGGCCACACTTCCTTCCATTGTATATGAGAACTAGAGCACAGTGCAGAGGGAAGCGTTCAGGCATTCGGTCAAAGTCTGATTGCTTTTGTTCCTCTCTGATGGTGTCAGCACTGTCTGACAAGGCGTGGTGTCTGGACACATGTGTATTGTGTGTGTGTGTGTATTCTAACTTAATCATCACAACAACCCCATGTACAATCACTAATTCCAACATTATATGAGAATATGACGTAATTTGTCCCAGATTACACAGTTATAAATGTTGAAAACACAATTCTAAGATCTTACTGTATATTTTATGAAGACAAAATCTTCCCGTGTGCTTAATAGCAACAGGATACCTTGGCCAGGCATCAGCTGGCCTCCAATGATGGTGGTGAGTGGAAGGAGGAAACTCCATAGAAATACTTCTTAAGAAACAAAACATGACCTTGACCACCACTGAGGTTATATGATAAAACCATCTAAGGGACTACAGTGTTCCCAAAGAGGGTCAGCTTGCTTCGTGGGATGACAGAAGGCTGAAGGACGGTGTCAGTCATAGAAAGCAACAGACTTAAGGGCTGAGAGAAGTGGTGGTTCCTGACACATGGTGGTGGCTGGTCCTAAATTTGCCTTGACCCAGTTCCTATAGTGGTATAGTAGAAAGAGGCCATATCTGTGGACTTAAAGAGCCATGTCCCTAAATGCAGAAAGTTAAGCTTAAAGAATGTTTTCCTTGTGGTAGAAGCACTGAAGTTTTGCCAGCATCAGTCATGGGGGATTCTCCAGTCTGAGGATACCCAGGCCATGGTGGCAAAGAAGGTGGAAGAGGCCTCTCTGTAGAAATGTTAAGATTCTTCCTGTTTCAAAAAGCAAGTATCCTTATGCAGCCTTAAAGAAAGATGGAGACTTTACCTCCTTCATGTTTACATGGATGGAGCTGGAACATATTCCTCTTAGCAAAGTATCTCAAGAATGGAAGAAAAAGTATCCAATGTACTCAACCCTACTATGAAACTAATTTATAGCTTTCGTATGAAAGCTATAACCCAATTGTAGCCCAAGAATATGGGGAAAGGGGAGAGGGAGGGGAGGGGAGGAGGGAAGGTGATTGGTGGGACCACACCTATGGTGCATCTTACAAGGGTACATGTGAATCTTTCTAAATGTAGAATATAAATGTCTTAACACAATAACTAAGAAAATGCCATGAAGGCTATGTCAACCAGTTGGATGAAAATATTTCAAATTGTATATAAACCCAGCACATTGTACCCCATGACTGCATTAATGTACACAGCTATGACTTAATAAAAATTAAAAAAAAAAAGCAAGTATCCAATGTACTCAATATTAATATGAAGGCACTAGACAAACGAGTACATGCCCACAAGGAAAAAACTCAATTCAAGTTGAGGGGAGGGGAAGAAGACAGGAGGGTTGGTGTGCGCCCATCTAATGGGTACACATAAGGGTACATGGCACACCTACATGGACACAGCTACAACAGGGACCTCACCTAACAAATGCAAACACTGTACCTAATCATTTGGTAATCTTCATAGTAATCTGAGATTTAAAAAAAAATTCTTTGTGTTTCACAACAATAGCAACAAGCATCTCTAATCCTGAAACTCACATCAGCCACATCAGAAACAATGACTTTTCACTTCCACCAACCACAGCAAAAGACATTGCCGAAGGGATTGAGTCTCGTGCTCTTCGAAACCCTCAGGACATGTGTGGTACAATCTCAATGTGTCGTCCTCCTTCCCAGTGTTCACTTCCTATTTCTTTAATCATATTGCTAAAACCACCGGCACAATGTTGAGCAAAGAGTGTCACAGACAGTGAGCATAATTGCCTCATTCTTGACACTAATGGAAATGATTTCTAACGTTTCACCATTAAGTATGATTTTCTCCACAGGCTTCTGGTAGATATTTTTCATCAAGGTAGAAAGGTTCCTTTAAGTACCTATTAGAAAAGAAAAAGGTAGAAAGTCAGTAATCTAAGCTCTCACCTTAAAAAACTCGAAGAAGAGGAACAAATCAAGGTCAGAGTAAGCAGAAGAAGGAAAATCAACATGACAGCAGCAATCAGTGAAATAAAAATAAACAACAGAGAAAACCAACAAAGTCAAAGGTTAAGCCTTTGAAAGAAGAAATAAAATTGATGAACACAGCTCGGCACCTGTGGCTCAAGTGGCTAAGGCGCCAGCCATATATGCCTAAGGTGACAGGTTCAAATCCAGCCTGGGCCCACCAAATATCAATGACGGCTGCAACCAAATAATAGCCCTGTGGTCCCAGCGACTTGGGAGGCAGAGGCAGGAGACTCACTTGAGCTCAGGAGTTGGAGGTTGCTCTGAGTTGTGATGCCACAGCATTCTACCCAGGGGACAGCTTGAGGCTTTGTCTCAAAAAAAAAATAAAAAATTGATGAACACCCAGAAAGCCCAGTGAAGAAAAAGAGAGAGAGAGAGAGAGAGAGAAGAAAAATATATAAATTATCAACTCTTGAAATGAAAGTGGGACATGAGAGGCCAGGTCTTCCAGACGTCTTAAGGATAATAATGAAATTGCATTACTAACTTACACTAATAAACTGGAAAACTTACATTAAATGGCCAGAGAGTAAATAAATATTTTTGGCTTTGTTGGCCATAGCAACTCTGTTATGACTACTCCACTCGGCCACTACCACGTAAAGCAGCCACAGACAATTAGCACCATACCAGATTTGGCCAGGGGGCTGTGATTTGCCAGCATTGACTCAGAAGAGATGGGTCAAACTTTTAAAAAACACAATTTCCAAAACTGACACATAAAAAAGGAACAGATCAAAACTCTGAATAGCAACTGCATAGATATAAAATAAATCAAATTATAATAAGAAAATATCCTGCAAAGAAAACCCCAGGCCCAGCTGCAGCACCAACATCTATCAATAACTTTTTCACAAAATGGATGAAGATGGATCCTTTTAAGGAGCATACCCTGATTCTGAAACCAGCAAATTACAGACATGTACCTCTGATAAACATAAATGAAGAATTTGTTAATAAAATAGTAGCAAATAAAATCCAATAAAAAATACATATATAAAGAATAATTTACCACAACCAAGTAGAGTTTATTACTCAGGAATAGAGACTTGGCTAAACATTCAAAAATCCATCACAGGCTGGGCACAGTGGCTCATACCTATAATCCCGGCACTCTGGGAGGCTGAGGTGGATGGATCACTCGAGCTCAGGAGTTCAAGACCAGCCTGAGCAAGAGAGCCCATCTCTATTAAAAATAGAAAAATTAGTCGGAAATTGTAGTGAGCACCTGTAGTCTCAGCTACTTAGGAAGCTGAAGCATGAAGATTCCTTGAGCTCAAAAGTTTGAGGTTGGCCTGGCACGCTGGCTCATGCCTATAATCCTAGGACTCTGGGAGGCCAGGGCAGGTAGTTTGTCTGAGCTCATGTGTTCAAGACCAGCCTGAGCAAGAGTGAGACCTCGTCTCTAAAAATAGCCATGCATTGGGTGGCACCTGTGGCTCAGTGAGTAGGGCGTCAGCCTCATATACTGAGGGTCGTGGGTTCAAGCCCAGCCCCAGCCAAACTGCAACAAAGAAATGGCCGGGCGTTGTGGTAGGCGCCTATAGTCCCAGCTACTCCGGAGGCTGAGGCAAGAGAATCACCTAGGCCCAGGAGTTGGAGGTTGCTGTGAGCTGTGAGATGCCATGGCACTCTACTGAGAGTGATAGAGTGAGACTCTGTCTCTATAAAAAAAAAAAATAGCCATGCATTATGGCAGGTGCTTGTGATCCCAGTTACTTGGGAGGCTGAGGCAAGAGGATTGCTTGAACCCAAGAGTTTGAGGTTGCTATGAGCTATGACACCATGGCACTCTACCAAGGGTGACAAAGAGAGACACTATTTCAAAAAAAAGAGTTTGAGGTTGCTATGAGCTATGACACCACAGCACTCTACCCAGAGTGACAGAGTGAGACTCTGTCTCAAAAAAGAAAAAAAATTCATCACAACAGAATTAAGCAGATAAACTACCTGGTCCTCTCAAAAGATTTTAAGAGGCCCAATTCCTTGTTGAGATAAAAACTCTCTACATGTAGTAATGGAAGGGATTTTTCTCTATTTGATTAAGGGCTTCTTCAAAAACATACAACTAATATCACACTTACTGGCAAAATGCTCAATTATTCTCTCTGAAGACTGATAATAAAACAAGGATGTACAACTCTCTCTGTTCAACATTGTACTTGGCTTAGCCAATTCAGTAACTCAAGAAAAGAAAATAAAGACAGAGAAAAAAAGAAAGAATGAAAGAGAAGAAAACTGGCATTACTTACAGAAAAGTGTTAATAAACCCAGGAAACCCTACGGAATCTACAGAAACAACAACTACTAAATGTCGTAAGCAAATTTAGCAGAGTCCTAAGATACAAGGTAAATATTTAAAAATGAATATATTCTATACCAGCCACACTGAAAAATAAAATAAAAATTAATTAGTATATAAAACAGATTTATTTTTATCTAAACATAAATCTAGTGAAAAATGTTTAAGATTTCTACATTAAAAACTATAGAAAACATTGGAAATTAGGAAAATTAGAGACAGTCTATACAGAGAGTTATACCATGTTCTTAGGTTACACATATTAAGAGTCATCATTACGGAGATGTCCATTCTCTCAAAATTTATATTTAGATGCCATCCAATCAAAATTTAATTAGAATAAAAATTAATAAGGTTTTCAAAAATGAACAACAATGTGGCATTGTAAAATATATACAGAAAAGAATTTAGAACAGTCAAAACAACTTGGGGGGAAAAAGACAAATTTGGAAGATATGTGTGTGTGTATATGATTACCATTTCAATTATTTCTTTGGTTAATGGTCTACTGAGTTTTCTACTGATCATTTTGAATCAACTTTAGGAAAAGTATTCATAAAAAATCTTAATTTTAATATTGAATTTGAGTTTTCAACTTAATTATTAGCATACCATAATTACACGATTGTTTTTAAATCTTTTACTCATAGGGGTAAAGATTTTTTCTTTCCCTATCCTTTTGTTATGTTTTTGCTTTCTTCTTTGAAACTACAAAAATTTGTTATTGGTTTGTTCAACAAACCAACTCTTGTCATAATGGCCCAGATTGTAATCACATGGCATAAACGGGTAAATGGATGACAAATCTTTTTCTCTTTCCCTCATGTGTCATTGCCAAGATCTTGAATTACTTCAGGATCTTTTCTGCTTCTTTCTCTAAAGCTGCAGTGGCAAACTACAGGCTATGAGCCAAATCTGGCCCATCATCTCTTTTTATAAATAAAACTTTATCAAAACTCAGCTGTACCCTTCATTTATGAATTACTTATGGCTTCTTTCCTACCATCACAGGAGAGGTATATAGTTGCAGAAGAGTCTGTGTGGCCCCTAAAGACAAAAATATTTAGCATCTGATCATTCACAGAAAAAATCCAACGCTCGCTCCAGATTCAAGACATAATCATGTCGGAAGTCCTCTCTAAATGGCTCTCTTTGGTTGCCAAGTATTTCTTAGTGCTTTATCCGAGGGCAAAACACCTCCACTGATAACCTCTTGTGATACACAGGGGACAGAGTTTCAGCTCTTCATTTCTTCTACATTTAATCCTTATCATTGACCATAAACTCCACATGTTTTTACAGTTATTAAGTCTGAGTTCATCATTTCTCTGGAATTTCATTGAATTAACTTACCATTGAAATAGCTTCCTCTTTTTTATGTGTTTGGACTGATTTTCTATGCTCTCAATTATTTATCATCTCAATTGCATCTGTTCTCAGCTTTCCTCAAGGTATCTGGTCTTGTATTTCCAGGAAGAATGTGAATTTTTTTAACATACTTTACCTGTCATTCTATATAATTTTGATGAAAGGGGAGTTAGACTCTGTGTTCTATTCGTGGCATGGTGGGTTTCTGCTAGATCATAAACCATGAGGCTACCAAAACACATTTATACACAGAGGAGAAAAGAAGAAAACCTTGTGTCCAATATACAAGGGTAGCTCCAGGCTCGACAGTCTTCCTTCTTCAGGGTTGGGAAAAGATAGGAACACCACCAATATTGCATCAATTTGTTTTCGAAAGAATTTCTCGGTCAATGACTAAAAGTGACACCAAAAATTAGCTTAAAGCAGCAAAATGAGGGTCTCTTTTTTTTTATGAGGATACTATTAAGAGTATTTCTGAGTCTTTCTTGGGGGGGGGGATGGGAAAGATGGTTAATCAGGGAAGTTTTATATGATTTATCTTGAGTCTTATCAAAATCTCCAGGTAATGTCCCAGCATACCACAATGGTTAATTGTTTAGAGCAGGGGTTCTCAAACTTTTTAAACAAGGGGCCAGTTCGCTGTCCCTCAGACTGTTGGAGGGCTGGACTGGGGGCCCCGGGACGAGTTGGCTGCTAAGCAGGACAGGCAGCAGCGGCAAAAACACCTGGCAGGCGGGATAAATGTCCTAGGTGGGCTCCATGTGGCCCGTGGGCCGTAGTTTGAGTCCAAAATGCTTCTATCTCTCATTTGATGATTTTTTTTTTTTTTTTTTGCACAGCTCAATAATCAAAGAGGAATATAAAACTTTCTTAACAGGTCCCAAGCCTCCAAAATGAAATACTTTCACCACGGAATTTTTTCAAATCTAAGCAATTATATTTACTATTTTTTCAGAGACTCTGACAAGGCAGATAACATATCCAAAATGCAACATTTTTGCCTTTAATCTCAACACCATTTAACATGCAATCCCCATACGTCTAAGGGGGGAAAATAGAGTTTAAAATTATTATCTTGGAATATATTTATCTCACTTTACTTTAGAAGTGAGAAGGCAATAAATTACTCATAATCATCAATTATCCCCAACCCTGATCTTAGCTTTAAAATTAAGCTATTTTAAATGACTAAAGTCCATTTAAAAATTTGCTCACAGTATTAGCTAGAGTGATTTTAATTAAAAACACACTCTAGCAGATGGTTACATCCATTTGCAAAGGGAGTAAACGAAAAAAGTTTCAACTTAGAGGCACACGTTTTCACGACCCAAATCACAGCTTTGTAGGATCTGATTGTTCCCTTCTCTGGCACGCTTGTTAGGGCCAGACCCAACATTGAGACACGGTGCTGAAGGGCCCTGTTTGGCTGGTTTGTCGAGCATTTCAATTCATGCCAAGTGTTTCATAATTACGCAGATACCCTCTTTCCTCACAAACTATCCCCTTTCTCTACTTCTTACCCAACATGGGAAGAGGAGAAGCAACATAGAAAGCTTGAACAAAGTGGAAAACTTTAAAACTATTTTAAGGGGGAAGAAATTTAAATTCCATTCATTAGGTGACTATGCCAAAGCTACTGGGATAGGAATAACTGTGAGAATAGGGAGGATGAAAAGAACCCACCCAGTGCTGCTGACAGGGGAGGGAGCAGACTCTTCTTATAACAAACGCTGATTGGAAAGGCAAATTGGGCACTATCTTTACAAGGCTTTGACCTAGCAATTCTACATCTGAAAATTTATCCTGAAGAAATAGAGAAAAAAAGTCCAACACGTACCTAAATGCTATTTACTGCAGTATCGTTAACCAGTGTCAAATATGAAAAAAAAAAAAACAAAAACCCAAACTTAACCAGCCAGTCTTAGCAATGGTGATGATGGTGATGATGATAGTAGTAGCAATAATAACTGGCCTTGCCACATACTAAATTGACATCAACAATTTCTTTATTGGGGCCGTGCCTATGGCTCAAAAGGGTAAGGCGCTGGCCCCATATGCCCCATATGCCAGAGGTGACGGGTTCAAACCCAGCCCCGGCCAAAAAAAACAAAAAACAATTTCTTTATTGACCCAGAAAAATGTTTAAATAAAACAAAACATACTCAATGCAAAGCACGTAGCCAAACATGAGAGAGAGAGAGAGCGCGGGAGGGAGGGAGGGAGGGGAGAGGAAGAGAGAGAGAGAAAGTGAGAGGAGAGAGAGATGGGGGTGGGGTAGTGGAGGAAGAGACAGAGAAAGAGGGAGGCACTGGGAAGGAGAGAGAGAGGCAGAGACTAACAGAGATCCTTTCCCTGATGACAGGAATGCGCCTCAAAGGCAAAGCAAAAGCAGTAAAAGAAGGTTAATAAGCTAATGCCACAGCCATTTCTTCTTTTTTTCAGACAGAGTCTTGTTCTGTTGCCCAGGCTAGAGTATAGTGGTGTCATCGTAGCTCACTGCAACCTGGAACTCCTGAGCTTAAGCAATTCTCCTGCCTCAGCCTCCCAAGCAGCTGGGACTACAAGTGCACACCACCATGCCTGGCTAATTTTTCTATTTTTTGTAGGGGTCTCACTCTTGCTCAGCCTGGTCCACAACTCCTGGGGCTCAAGCTGTCCTCCAGCCTTGGCTTCCCAGGGTGCTAGGATTGCAGGCGTGAGCCACTGTGTCCCCGTTCTGTTGTGCTTCTTGTAGTCCCTTGAGAGAGCAGGGACTTGGAATGGACATTTTGACATAAAGCTGACATCCTCAGTGTTACAGTCCAGTATAGGTTCTGTAAAAACTCTCCCCATAGGCTCAAGAATCAATTTGACAGCTTGAAACATCTTGAGGCTTAGATAGGAAAAAGTCCCTTAGAACTCAAAATTCCCTTAAAATCTCAAAGTTACACCATATGAAGCTGGGACATCCAAACTGCCCCTGATAAGGTGATCAGGAAATCCTAAGTAATTAACCACAAAATGAACCCAGAACTTATAAGACCTATAGAGACCTGAAAAAAGGAGGGGTGGGAGGATGTGAAACAAACACCACAGGGACATTTGCTTAATTCAGGGTAGAAATTAATTTCTATAGAAAAAGAAAACACAGATGAAAATAACCTTAGAAAATAAACACACAAAAATCAAATGCAATTTAATAGACAGAGCCTAGACTCAAAAGAACTAGAGGTAGTAGAACAATCTAAACAAAAGCATTAAACACTACTTGGAAATAATTGAAATGAAAAAAACATAGAAATCTGTTTTTAAATATCAGATTTTTAAGAAGCCAAAAAAAGCTCTGGGAAATTGAGACTTAATAACTAAAACTAAACTGATAGAATGAGTAAGTGATTGAAAGTATTTAAAAAGGCAACCCTGTACACCTATCCTGTTGATAGGAATCTAAGTATAGCCAGGATGAAAAATAGTACAAAGATTTTTCAAAACTTTAAAAATAGAACCACCGTATGATCCAGCCATCTCACTACTGCAGATACACACAAAAGAACTGAGATCAGTATGTCAAAGAGAGAACTGCACTCCCTCGGATGCTGCAGCCTTTTCACAACAGCCACGTCACAGAACCAACCTACGTGCCCGTGGATGAATGGTTAAAGAAAATGTGCTACATGCACACAAAGGAATAGAATCCAGTCTTTAAAAGGAAGGAAATCCTGTCATTTGCCACCGCACAGATGAACCCAGAGAACATTACGCTACGTGAAATAAGCCAGGGACAGAAAGAAACACGGCATGATCTCAGTTATGAACAGCTGAGCTGATATAAACAGGAAACCTGGCCAGGAGCAGAGGCTCACGTCTGCCATCCCAAAGAGGATAGACAGCTTGAGCTCAGGTGTTTGAGACCAGCCTGAGCAAGAAGAAGCAAGATGATGTCTCTACTAAAAATAGAAAAACTAGCCAGGCCCGTAGTCTCAGCTACTTGGGAGGCTGAGGCAAGAGGATTGCTCAAGCCCAAGAGTTTGAGGTTGCTGGGAGCGCCGATGATGCCCAGTATTCTACCCAGGGTGACAGACTGTCTCAAAAAACAAACGAAAAAAAAAAAATGTAAAATGGTAGGCACCAGAGGCTAGAGTGGAACATTTGGGGCAAATGTTAGTCAAAGGACACAAAATTTCAATTAGGAGAATAAGTTTAAGAGATCTATTGTACATTATATTGGCTACAGCTAATAATAATATATTTTTGAAAACGGCTAGGAAAGCAGATTTTAAACATTCTTACCACAAAAAAAGATAAGTGTGGGAGGTAATGCATACATTAAATAGCTTGATTTAACCACTCCACAAGGTACACATATATCAAAACGTCATGTTGTGCACCATAAACAATGGATACAGATTTTACTTTCCAACTAAAATTAAAAATGTTTAAATAGGGGCAGCACCCGTGGCTCAAAGGAGTAGGGCACCGGCCCCATATGCCGGAGGTGTTGGGTTCAAACCCAGCCCCGGCCAAAAAAAGAAAAAAAATGTTTAAATAAAAATATTGAAGTGTTTAAGTATAAAGATTACTAGCAGCTGCAGCTTCCTTTGAAATGGATCATAGATATAAGATGAACTGATGGGTGGACTGAGTGTTGGCTAAAGGACAGATGTGATAAAGAAAATAAAACAAGATATTAATTGTAGAATCTAAGTGGCAGGCACGTATATCACTACACAATTATTTCAACTTTTTTGTATTCTTGAAAAAGATTCACGATCAATTGTTAGGGAGAAAATCATGAAATGAATTGTGCAACACGTTAGAGGCCATGGTCACATTGCCATCGTCATCTCAGCATTAATGGCAGCAAGGACTAACACACAGTATTTACACTTTGACGAGTGCTTTTAAATAATGTTTCCCACATATTAATTAAGTAGTCCTTCTAACGATCCCATGATGCAGGGACTGTCATTGTCCTTCTTTTGCAGACGGTGAAACTAAGGCAAAATGCAATTAAGTAGCTTGCCCATAGCCACGGAGCTATAAGAAGACAGAAATGGGAGAAGGTGAGATTTGAACCCATATCAACTGGCCCTGGGTTCCTTTTTATTTTTAATCATTTGCATCTGTAAAAAAATGTTTTATCAGAACAAAAAGAAGGAAATCTAAAAAGTGGCTAAAAAAAGAGACAGATTCCTAAAAAAACGATTTGACTGATTTCAGATTTCACAGCCATAAAAACTACAAGGTAGATGGAAAATATATATATATATATTTTTTTTTTTTTGAGACAGAGTTTCACTTTGTCACCCTTGGTAGAGTGCCATGGCATCACAGCTCACAGCAACCTCAAATTCTTGGGCTTAAGTGATTCTCTTGCCTCTGCCTCCCAAACAGCTGGGACTACAGGCGCCGCCACAATGCCTGGCTATTTTTTGTTGCAGTTGTCGTTGTTGTTTTGTTGCCCCAGGCGGGGTTCAAACCCACCACCCTCGGTGTATGTGGCTGGGGCCGTAACCACTGTGCTATGGGAGCTGAGCCTGGAAAAATATTTTCAAAGTTCTGAAAGAAAACAACTCTTGGCTTGGCGACTATAGCTCAACCGGCTAAGGCGCCAGCCACGTACACCTAAGGTGGCGGGTTCGAATCCCCAGCCTGGACCCTCCAAACAACAATGACGGCTGCAACCAAAAAATAGCCGGGCATTGTGGCGGGCGCCTGTGGTCCCAGCT